>NC_138369.1:162016335-162140118 GCF_054177405.1 Leptonychotes weddellii | reverse complement strand
GACTTTATTTTAGATTCAAGTGTTTGGCGTCATGACCAATTATGTTAATATTTTTTGTTCTTGATACTTTATGCTGATACTATTATATTTGTTATAGGCATGTGATCATTGTATTTTGTTTTTTAATTTTTGCATGTTTAAATCTTTAAGCCTCACTCATAAATCCTGTTTTAGTTCTGTCATATAAGATAGCTAGGACTGGAGCCAGTCAATCTCTCTAGATCTGAATGCTGATAATTCAGATCTTGTTTGATAGATGTATAAGCTATGCCTAAAGGCCAATGGTCCTGTGCCAGAAAGAAGGAGGACCAATTAGTAAATGAATAAATTATCCTTCTGTTTATAATTTAATTCCACAATCTAATTTTGTTTAAATAAAGCCTTACGCCTTTATCATGAGCATAGCGTATTAAAGTGATGACTGATCTTTGGCTCCTTCTGTGAACTGTAAGACATGAGATTCTAACATATTTAAAAACTTAGATACAGTTTTATTTATTGCTCACTATAATGGCTGATAATCAAGGCATAACCCTCTTAAATGAGCAATTCACTTTCAGAATTAAAGCACATGCAGAAGAATAAATTTTGAATTTTTAAATTATTGTTCTCTCCTACAGATAATGAGAGTTAAACCTTTTTGTCAGCTATGATTTGTAGGCACAGTACTCATTGTATTCTGATTCCTGTATACTTTACTATATTCTCTCTACCTTTCTCAAATAGGACATTTCCTGAAGATAGCATTAATAATCATGCTTATTAAAAACCAATAAAATGTAGGGAAAATGCTCTGGATTTTTTTTTTAAGATTTTTATTTATTTATTGAGAGAGATAATGATAGAGAGAGAGCATGAGAGGGGAGAGAGTCAGAGGGAGAAGCAGATGCCCCGCTGAGCAGGGAGCCCGATGCAGGACTCGATCCCGGGACTCCAGGATCATGACCTGAGCTGAAGGCAGTCACTTAAACAACTGAGCCACCCAGGCGCCCAATGCTCTGGATTTTATTACTGAGAAAATCTTTACCAGACTGGTGATTTTTAAAAATATTTAACATTCTTGTGATAATTAAAGATTTTCTTTCAGTACAATCACATCTCTTAGCATTTCTTTTTATGTAAGTATATTTGGTATTTTAAGCTAAAAATACAACAGTTCTGCCAAATTATATCATATTTATTAGTAAATGATTCAAATTTTAACTTCACTTTTAACACTGGAAACCAAACAAATATTGCAGAAATCTAAGGTCATCTATAAAGTTCAGGAGGCTTTTTGGAATGGTAAAATGAATATAAGCTTTAAGGAAAATTTCAATTTTATTCTAAGCAATCACGGTAAAAAAATGAAATAGTTAAGGATAGCACATTTTGAAAGTTGAAAAAAAAAAGGAAAACAGAAAATATTGCTTTTTTGGTGTGATGTTGCCTTTGGAATAGCCCTACAAAGCTGGTTATATGTTAATTTTTTCTTCTTTTTTTAAATTAAAAAAGAACATATAATATTATAACATTCAAATCCAGTTGCTTCATCCACAATTATATGGTCAATTAATCCTTGACAAAGCAGGAAGGAATACCCAATGGGAAAAAGAATGTCTATTCAACAAATGGTGTTGAGAAAACTGGACAGTTTTTTACAAAAGAATGAAATTGGACCACTGTCTTACACCATACACAAAAATAAATTCAAAATGATGAAAAACCAAAATGTGAGACAGGAAACCTTTAAATTCCTAGAGGAGAACACAAGCAGTAACCTCTTTGACATCAGTCATAGCAACTTCTTTCTAGATATGTCTCCTGAGGCAACGGAAACAAAAGCAAAAATAAACTATTGGGACCACATCAAAATAAAAAGCTTCTGCACAGCAAAAGAAACAGTCAACAAAACTAAAAGGGAACCTACAGAAAGGGAGAAGATATTTGCAAATGACATCAGATAAAAGGTTAGTGTTCAAAATACATAAAGAACTTACAAAACTCAACACCCAAAAAGTGAATAATCCAATTAAAAAATGGGCATAAGAGATGAATAGATATTTTTGCCAAAGAAGACGTACAGATGGCCAACAGACATATGAAAAGAAGCTCAACATCAGTTACCATTAGGGAAATGCAAGTCAAAACTACAATGAGTTATCACCTCACACCTGTCGGAATGGCTAGACTCAACAACACAAGAAACAACAGGTGTTGGCGAGGATGTGGCGAAAGGGGAATCCTCTTGTACTGTTGGTGGAAATGCAAACTGGTGCAGCCAATCTGAAAACAGTATGAAGTCCCTTCAGTAAGTTAAAAATACAACTACTCTACAATCCAGCAACTGCACTACTAGGTATTTATCCAAAGAACACAAAAATACTAGTTCAAAGGGATATATGCACCCAGATGTTTATAGCAGCATTATTTACAATAGCCAAATTATGGAAACAGCCTGTGTTCATCATATGATGAATGGATAAAGAAGAGGTGGTATATATATACAATTGAATATTACTCAGACATAAAAATGAATGAAATCTTGCCATTTGCAATGACGTGGATGAAGGTAGAGAGTATTACGCTAAGCAAAATAAGTCAGAGAAAAACAAATACCATATGATTTCACTTATATGTGGAACTCAAAACAAAACAAAACAAAACAAAACAAAACAAATGAGCAAAGGGGTTAAAAAGAAAGAGGAAGGTAACCAGAAAGGAGGGGAGTGGGGGGTTGAGTTAAATGGGTGATGGGGATTAAGGAGCGCACTTGTGATGAGCACCAGGTGTTGTATGGAAGTGGGGAATCACTATATTGTACCTGAAACTAATGTTACGCTGTGAGCTAACTAACTGGAATGTAAATAAAAACTTAAAAAAAACCCAGTTGCTTCATCTCTGAACCTTTTGAGGATCATGGCTGAGCAAGAGATAGTTTTCTTAAGTGCGATAAAATGTGAGTATTATAAATGCAGTCTTTAAGACAGGGTGGTCTGAGATAGTGAAAAGTGTTTTAGGTAGACAAGTCTTACCTGAAAACATTTAAATTGGTGAAAAAAGCCAAATTTAGGTCCCACGTTCATGAAAAAACATTCTGATTTCCATAGGCATTTTGTGGTTTCTGGGATAATTATTTAAAGCATATAACATACAGTTTGGCTTCTCATTAAAGAGTAAAGAATTGGGGTGCCTGGGTGGCTCACTTGGTTAAGTATCTGCCTTGGACTTAGGTCATGATATCTGGGTCCTGGGATGGAGCCCCGCATTGGGCTCCCTGGTCACTGGGAAGCCTGCTTATCCCTCTGCCTCTCCCCCTGCTCATGCTCTCTCTCTCTCTCAAATAAAGAAATAAAATCTTGTTTTAAAAAAAGTAAAGAATTGAATGTTCTTTGGCAGAGTAAAAGTTTAGAAGAGTAAATGAATTTGGCATTGTAACTTTACTAGCACCTATGAGGTTTTCCATTTCATAGTTCCTGACTTGCCTCAACTATTCACTTTTTGTTTGCTTTTTAATTTTTTTCAACACCCTGTGAATCAAGGGACTATCTTCCCATACGCCAAAATTATTCAGCATGTACTTTTTGGATAGTTGTTATAGGTGTAAGGTACACAGAGGTAGATGTGGAGAAGGCAGTGGAGGGTGATGGGGAAGTGGGAGAAGAGTCAAGAATGAGTGGGAGAAATATTGGCATTAGAGTCAGAGTTCCCAGGTTTAGATCCATGCTGCACCCTTATGAGCAACAGGGGACAATCCATTTAACCTCTTTCACGGTTCACTTTCTTCATCAGTCCACAGGAAAACACAGGGCCAGGAAAAAAATACTTGGGAGGATTGCTTCGTGGTCTCATTAGGAGAATTATATCAGATATTGTGTGATGGTATCTTGTAACTTGAAATGCAGTATTTGGGCCTTAGTGGGTGTCTGAAAACTAGTGCTACATAATTTGGAATTCCTAATAAATATTCCAAGATGTCTAATGGCTTCTCTGTCACATAAACATTCATGGTGAAATAATTCTTATGAAACCACAGGTACTATTTGGATAACTCAGTTTTAACAAAGTATCAGTTATTTTCTTTATAATTTCCCAAATACGAGGTGACTGCAGGGTGAAGAAACCTATCTTTCCTCCTCGAGCCCTCTAAGAAATTTTCAATGTTATTGAGTCTTTCATCGCTCCGACAGGACTTTCTTTTCTTTTCATAAAGCATATATGAGCAGAAAGCAACCTGCAAGCAAACCCTGTTTGAAGAAAAGAGTACAAAATGACAAATACAAAAATAGGTATGAAGTTTTCTTTAGAATGAGAGAACAAATTAAAACAAGTCAGGTCCATCTCTTCTCAGATCTCTTTAGGCTGTTTACTAGAAATGCTTTATGACTGTAACTTGACTTGCCCTCCTCAGCTGAATCTTGACAATTCCTAGTGGCCATGGAAGCCTGTGCAAGGTTTATTGGACCCTGACTGTGGGGAAAGATGCATTTAACTGCATTTGTTGTTTCTCTTCACTAAGTTTATTGGGGCAACATATGCAACTCTTTAAAAAGCACAAGAAGAGATGCCTGGGTGGCTCAGTTGGTTAAACATCTGCCTTCGGCTCAGGTCATGATTCCAGGGTCCTGGGATCAAGTCCTGTGTCAGGCTCTCTGCTCAGTGGGGAGCCTGTTTTTCCCCTGCTTGTGCAAGTGCTCTCTCTCTTTCTCTGGCAAATAAAGAAATAAAATCTTCAAAAAAAATAAAAAAAAAAGCACAAGAAGTTTCTCTTCTAAGGATTATTGCCTTCTTGATCAGCTCCCCCTCCAGTGTAACTCCTAAGTGATATCAGGCAAGGGCCCTCAAAAAAACTCCTCTTAGAGTTTTCTGTGTCTAGGAATTTAAATAAAACTTCCCAGCAGTTAGATCTGGAGGTTACTTTGAATGACCATCTGCTTTCTACCTCATCGGTGATTTTTATTTGTTTTGTTTTCCTGTTGCGCTCTCCCTCAAGGCTGGGCATTCTTCATTTTTTTGAGTATCTGTTTCACTGCTTAGAGGGGTAGTCCTCATACTTGGCTGCATACCACTTGGGGAGCTTTCAAAACTATTCCAGTGGGGTATTATTATTTAATTATCTGGGGTGATTTTACTACATAGCAAAAGTTGAGAACTGTTGTCTAAGATTCCCTATGCTCTGTATTTTTTTTTTTTTAAAGACCCACCAGCATTAAACGTCTGCCTTCGGCTCAGGGCATGATCCCAGGGCCCTGCGTTGGGCTCCTGGCTCAGTGGGGAGTCTGCTTCTCCCTCTCCCTCTGCCTCTCCCCCTGCTCATGCTTTCTCTCTCTCTCTCTCTCTGTATCTCTGTGTCTCAAATGAATAGATAAAAGCTTAAAAAAAAAGTAAAGATCCACCAGCATTTTTTTTTTTTTTGGAACAGAAATGGCTAAAAATCCACAGGTGAATATGCATATAAGATCTCACTAATTTGTGTACTTTTATGTTGAAAAATAAAAAAGGCTGCTGGATTATTTTCACATAGTTGAAGATAATTGATATCTTATTGAATAGTTCTTTTTTTTTAAATAATCTTTTTTTTTTTTTTAAGATTTTATTTATTTGAAAGAGAGAGTGAGCGAGAAAGGGAGAACACAAGCAGGGGGAGTGGCAGAAGGCCGAGGGAGAAGCAGGCTCCCCACCAAGCAGATATACCTGATGTGGGGCTCGATCCCAGGACTCTGGGATCATGATCTGAGCTGAAGGCAGATGCTTAACCGACTGAGCCACCCAGGCGCCCCTTATTGAATAATTCTTAAAACCAGTTTGGATGTTGTATATATCCTCTTAACCATTGGAAAGATGCAGAATCTGGTCTCTGAATTTATTACATTTTCTAATTTTATTCAAACTGGATGGCTGGATTTATCAAGCTAGAAGTTTTTTGTCTCTTTCTTTTTTTTTTTTTGTTTTAAGATTTCTTAGAATTGTATCTTTTATAATTCTCCGATTTGGGGAGAGTCAGTGACAGATCATAGATGAATGTGGAATAGCGTAAACCTGGAAGAGAAGGCTAGAAGCTGGGCTATAAAGTGGAATGGCTAAAAGATGAGACAGGCTGAATGGGAAAGTTGGTGTGTGGTACTGAACCTAAAATCCAAGGCAGACACTGAGCCCACCTGGAGGATGGAAACAGTGTTTTGAGATCTATAGAGGTCTATAGAGGGAATGAGTATACGGAGTTACCTTCTGGCACAAACCTGGCATTATAGTGATGGGACCAAGATAGAGAGATATCGTGGTAGGTGTTCCCAATAGCTCTAGAAGACCTAAGATGTGATGCTGAACTCAGTGTTTTTATCAGACTACTTTATGTGAGTGGATGTTTAGGCCATCGGGCATGCTCCTCTCTAGGGTGAGGCAAGGTTCTATAGGAGCTAAAACTGAAGCAAAGTGTTAAGTAATGTGATCAATTTAGGATGTTGTGGCCAGCAGTGTAAATAATGAAATTGAGTAGAATTGGTAGAAAATGCTATGGGTACCTGTAGTTTCACAGAACTTAAATAGATGAACCTAGACTCAATTTATATGTGATGTTTCCAATTAAGTGTAGTTAAGATAGAAGGGACATATAATGAAGGGAATTCTGATACTATTTGGTACTTTTAGTTTTAGAATATCTCAGCAAACCCTAAGAATTGTAGGCAGGGTAGTGGAAGAGTAGGAAATTATTTCAGTGGTCTTATCTGGAGGTAAGGGAGAAAATGGGAGAAGTATAGTATTTAAAACTTTCATATTGAGAGTACCGTGGAAGTAGGGGATGGAAAATGAGTGTCTTGGGAAAGAACACAGTACATCTTTGTGGGGAAAAAGAGTTTGTCTATTTTTATTTTTTTTAAAGATTTTATTTATTTATCAGAGAGAGAGAGAGAGCACAAGCAGTGGGAGTGGCAGGCAGAGGGAGAAGCAGGCTCCCTGCTGAGCAAGGAGCCCAATATGGGACCCGATCCCAGGACCTTGGGATCATGACCTGAGCTGAAGGCAGACACTTAACTGACTGAGCCACCCAGGCATCCCAGTTTTCCTATTCTTAAATGTTAGTGAAGAATGAAGTCTGGTGAGTGAAGAGTGAGCAGGAAAAGTGAAGGTAGCCATTAATGGAAGGAAAAGTATGATAGGACTTGCATACTCCCAACAGGAAAAGGAATAATACATGGCAACTTGGTCAAATCAGAAAAAATAAAAAAAAAAGAACAATGTAAAATAAATAATAAACATGAACTAAAATGAAAAAGTAAAATTGTTTAAGAGTGCCTGGGTAGCTAAGTCAGTTGAGTGACTGACTCTTGGTTATGATCTTGGGTCATGGTCTCACGATCATGGGATGGAAACTGGAGTCTGGCTCCACTCTCAGTAGGGAGTCTGCTTGAGATTCTCTCCCTCTGTCCCTACCCCTACGCACATGTGTGTGTGCATGCTCTTTCTCCCAAAATAAATAAATAGATCTTTTTAAAAAAGTAAAATTATTTAAATCACTATATAACAAATGTAATATTTGTTATAAATTGTAACAAATTGTAATAAATCCAATACTTCTATTGAAAGAAAAATTGAGAATAGGCTTTAAAAAATCCCAAATCTCCCAAATCTCAGTTAAATACAATTTGTAAAGATCATTAAAACAAAGTAATAAATTATGCCAATGTAAAATGTATATCTTACTGTGCGTCATGTAAAATAAATTGAAAATCACTGTTTTAGGGAGTTGTATAATTCTAACCCGAGAGTTACCCACTTGGGTGGTTGGTTGGTTGATTCATTTATTCTTACATTTGCTCAACAAATATATATTAAAGTCTCAACATTCTCCAAGTATTGGGAAAAGTATTTGAGTTACAAGGAAAAAAAGAAAAAATGTGGTCTTTGATTTCAGGAAGCTTACATTCTAATGGGAAAAATAAATAATAATAAAAATAAAAAATAAATAAGAAGCCAAAAATAATTTTATGTTATGATGCAGGTTGTGTGGGAAAGAGTCAGTGTGCTTGCTTGTACAATAAACAGAGGTGACATAACATGGAAGGTGTGATCAGGGAGGGTGACTGTGTGAAAGTGATAATTTAGTCGAGTTCACTTCAACTTCTGTTAGATACAAGATTCAGAATTTTTACATTGATATTTTATAGCCTGTTTCCTATTTCTTAGTCATGAACCTTTAATAAAATTTATAAAGAGAGTTATTTCATTTCCTTCTATAAAACGAGGGTCTAATCTCTTCAGACTTATAATGGGCTCACCCACTTAATTATAATATTTGGAATTAAATCAGACTATTTTATTTGCCTTTAAGTTTAAAAATACATCTGAAAGTAAGTTGAAGGAAAAGAACCTCTAAAAAATTTTCTCTAAGCCAGTCTTCTAAAAATAACATCAAAAAACCAAGTAATTAGCTAAATAAGCTTCATATTCAAAGAGAAATTACCAATTAACCTTCCTCGGGCCCCCTATCAGGAAAGACAGCTAGAGAGTTGAAAAGTGAGGGATTCCTATGGAGGGAGGATCTGATCCATTTTGAGGGATGCCCTTGCTGGAGGCAATACTTACTTGAAAGAAAATCCCAGTCACTGATCCCACTTAAGTTTGGGAACCTCTTATGGGCTGTAAGGGAGAGTTCTGTTTGCTGAGAGAAAAACAAATAATCAAGACAGGGAGGAGGCTTGGTGACAAAGCCTGCCCAGAGTCAGATGAGTTTTGTTTCAGTGGGCTTAGGTTTGGCGCTCGATATAGCCACGAAGACTATGTTTTATATTGGGGTCAACATTAATGAGATGTAGTATGCAAACATTTTCTAAGCTGTATAACCTTAACTTGCTGATAAGAAGAGGATGTACTATTTGTGCTAGAATCAGAAGCCTTTCAGGAATTTGGATACTGTGTGTCCTGTTACTGCTTCTCCTTGGTTATGCTGTCTTTCTGTCACCTACAGAAACAGCACATGTTAAGAAATCCTTACATGAAAATAACAAAAATAGAAAGCAAAGAGCTGGGTGTTCTCATTTCATCGCTCCCGAGACACTGAATCTATCCCTCTATTTTTGTATTTAATGAAGAAATTTAAAACTGTTTACTTACAAATGTTTTTCTCTAGATTATGAACTCTTTGAGAGATCTTGCTTATCTTTGTAATATCAGTGCCTAACAATGTCTGACCTACTTAGAAAACAAAATTGAGAACGCAGCCTTATTTAAAATGTATAAACCCACTCCAACTTGGGCTTTTGCCCCCACCTCTCTGACAAAACCACTTATGTTCTCCAGTAACCTCTGTGATGCTAAGTCCAGTGGCCAATACCTTACCTATTGGCAGAGTTTGGCACCATTGACTATTCCTTCCTCCTGAAAACATTTTTTTTGGCTTCTAGGACAATTATACCTTTGCCTTCTTTCCTCAACCACCGGAGTGACTCAGGGCTCAGTTCTAGGATTCCTTTCCCATCACCACTCCCCTGTGATCTCCTCTAGGGGCCTACAGTGAGGCATCCACATTTAATCTGCACTCTGGAGCCTCTACCTTGAACACTATATCATTGAGCCAGTAGCTTTTACGTAGTAACTTAATTGGCATCTCAATTCACTCTACCCAGCATCAAAGCCTGATTTTTCTCCCTCAACCCTGTTTCTCTGCAAGTCTTTCCCACCTTAATAAATTACAACCCTATCATTCAAAGGTTTAGGCCTCAAATCTTAAGAGTCCTTCTTTGTCCTCTAGACCACATATTTCATCTACTAGGAAATTCTTCCTCTCTACCTTCAACACATATTCAGAAACTGTTTTTCATCATTTCCATTACAACTTTCCAGGCCAGTGTAATCTCTCATTTGGATTATCACTAAAACTTCCTGGTTGCCTGCTTCCGCACTTGGCTTCCTGTAATCTGTTCTTCATGTAGGGCAGGCCTGATTCTGTTAACTTAATCCCGTTTATGTCACTTCTCTGGCCAAGCTCTCCCATAGCTTTCCATGTTACAGTAAATGCCAGCCTGCCTAAAATAGCTCCTGAAAGACTCTGTGACCTAAAACTGAACTTTCTTTTTGACCTTACTATACTTTCTTTTACTATATTTCTTCTTACTCAGTAAAGACTAGCCTTACTTCTAAAGGCTCCTCCTTCTGGTCAAATATACTCCTTGTGTCGGCCTAGAATGCTCCCCAGCCCCAAACAGCCTCATGGCTTGTTTCTTTCCCCCTGATCTTTACTCAAATGTCATTTTATCAGTGAGGACTTCCTTGTGAGTCCCGTAAAAAAAAAAAAAAGTATTCATTCCTTCTTCCTTGCTCTCCCTATCTCTACTTTTCTCACTAGTACTTTTCACATTCTGTAAATTTTACATGTTGTATTCTTATTATTTGTATTTCTCTGCTAGAGTATAAACTCTATGGGGAAAAGGATTTTTTTTTTTTTTTTGCCTGTTTTCTACATTATTTCTTCAGCACATGGAGAATGTTTGGTGCATAGCAGGCATTCAGTGAATGGTCATTAAATGAGTGTATTTAGGTGTTGGAACATTTTATTTGTTTAAATTACTGCAAAACTTTGTTTTGTCTATCCAGCCTATAGAGTAGTGAAGTTCATCATTAATGATGAGTAGGATAATTAATATCATTAATTGAAATGCTGGAAACTCAGGAATGACAGTGAGAAAAAGTGAGTCTGGAATTTATTTATTTATTTTTTAAAAGATTTTATTTATTTATTTGACAGAGAGAGACACAGCGAGAGAGGGAACACAAGCAGGGGGAGAGGGAGAAGCAGGCTTCCCGCAGAGCAGGGAGCCCGAGCGAGGCTCGATCCCAGGACCCTGGGATCCTGACCTGAGCCGAAGGCAGACGCTTAATGACTGAACCACCCAGGCGCCCTGTGAGTCTGGAATTTAGATGATTCTTTTTCCTTAGGGTGTGGCAGAGGCTAGCAAAACTAGCTCAGTTAGGCCCGAGAGGCTGACATTGGCTCTCTAAGCATAAGTTCCAGTGAGTGCGATACTCCAAGTGTTAATTCTCAAAGATGTTCATGCTGGCAATTGATGCAAGGAGGCAGAAGGAGCATTGCAGAGGTGAATCAGGAGTTAGGTGGGATTCTGTGTTGGTGGGGAAGAGGATAGAATTTAGCATACTGTAGTGTTTTCCCCTTACCAGTGGTCCATAGGAGTAGAGAGGCTTCTTGAGGGAGATTGGCAAGAACTAGGCATGGTACTATGGGTTGAGCTTTAGAATGGTGTACTAAAGAACCAAGAAGGGAGATAGGCAGAACAAAAGAGAGAGGGCTTAGTGTTATCCTGTTCTAGAGTCTGGTACCATAGAGGATGAAGTGAGCAGAGAGGGCTGGAAGTACTAAAACTCTGAGGATATGAGGTTTATCATTTGTGCTCTGGAATTTAGGGCACACTCATAAGATACATGGAAGCTTAAAAGAGCCCATCTTTAAAGATCTGGGGAAGACATTATGAGACTATAAAGCAGGTAATTGAGAGTTGCATGAATGCATTATGCGTTAAAAGATTCTCAACAACTAATATTGAAAAATGGACAAAAATATCCAGCTTACTGAATACTTAAAGAGTTGTCTTTCTGAACAGAATTGAACATACCTATTATGCATAATATTGGATATGCAATGGTTATGTAATAGTCACTAACATTTCCAATTTTTTCATTTGGTTGGATAAAAATATTGCTGACTTGCTTTTAGTTTCACTTGTTTAAATACTCTTTGAATGTTTAGATAATAGATTTAGTCATGCAAAGTACTGATGACAAATGGGTTAGATTTGAACTTTGGGCTTAAGCTCACCTCCTTTTTGAGCCAGGGCTCATTCCCTCCCTATTTTCTCAGAGATCCAGAGTCTAAAAACAAGTACCTTCCCAGAAGGAAGTCATGTGCTGAAAGAATGAAAGAATTCCTGAGATCTTAAAGTAGAGTAAACAGGTGTTTACTCCTGAAATTTTTTTATAGTTCACTGACAAAAACCTGTGTGTATGTACATGTGTGTGTGTGTGTGTGTGTAAGATATCCTTAAAAAGTTACCAAAGATTTTTATGGACAAATAATATGGGCAGGTATGCATTTGAATGATCAGAAAGGGGAAGAATCACAATTTTTCATTAAGCAGTTTTCACTAATAAATCACTATGATATTTATAATATCTTGAGTTCTAAATCAGTACTCTAAATAAAGCAATTACACCTTTGTGTAAGTACTTGTACCTTTCTTCTGAAAAATACTGGTCACTAATTTTCTTTTTTATATTTGTAAAAAAGAGATAGTCATAGTTTAATTCTACTATGATTAACCTTAACTTGTTAACAGATTATTCAAGATTTGTAATACTATTTACTTTACTAATTGAAAAGTGAGGTTACCCTAGTAACTAGTATATCTTGATACTCTGCTTATGTAACCTCTGAGATTCAGAGTAGTTTTTCATCTGAATTCTTCTATTAGCTACACTGATTTCACATGCTCTCTTGCACTTTGGACTATAAAAGAAATGCTTTCTTTATTGATTAATCAAGTTTGGGTATTTTTAGAAAAACTGTTTATAATATAGAGCAAGTGCTCTATATTTCTGGGAAACTTTAAAGGTGGAAATAATTTAAAAGCACTTTCAAAAAGACTTCGGGAATAGTAAAGAGGTGGTGGTAGAATATTTGTTTAAGTAACTGAGAACTTAGGGTTTCAGTTTCAGAAAATGCCTTGAAGCAAAAAGGATCAGTCATTTGATGAATATGTTGTTCTGAGGAATTCTTCTACAGGAGAGATCACGTCTTGTTATTGGGAAACTATCTTATTAACTCAAAATATGTAAAGAAAAAGAAATCTTGCTTAGCTCCTAATAAGGTTTGCTACAAATAATAAATGTGATTTTTTGCACTGAATGGGTGGACTTGGAGTTCTGGAAATTTAACACACTCTTCATATGGCTTGTTTTCATCCTCTTAAGTTTTTCCATTTGCTGTTGCTTCTGCTTGGAATAATTTCATCATTTCTTCACATCTCCATTCCTACTTTGTCCCTAATATTTCTCGGCTTAATCTATCTGTTCTTTTTTTTTTTAAGATTTTATTTATTTATTTGACAGGGAGAGAAGCAGTGAGAGAGGGAACACAAGCAGGGGGAGCAGGAGAGGGAGAAGCAGGCTCCCCACTGAGCAGGGAGCCCGAATCCCAGGACCCTGGGATCATGACCTGAGCCGAAGGCAGACACTTAATGACTGAGCACCCAGCTACCCCTACTCTATCTGTTCTTTAGATCTTAACTGAAATGTCGTATTCTTTGGAACTATCAGTCTGACTCCCCAAGACTATGTTAAAGCTCTTCCTACAAGCTCATGAAACACCTTTTGAAGATAGTTTCATGCCTAGTTTAATGGCTGGTTCACTTCTTGGTCATCCACTCCCTGAAGTGCCCTTGAGGACAAGACTAAGGTCTTATTACGTGCTGTGGGCCCAAAACCCACTTAGTGCTGGGCCTATATATTAATATATGTATTATATTACGTAGCTGTATTAGTTTCTTAGGGCTGCTATAACAGAATACCACAAACTGGATGGCTTAAAACAACAGAAGTGTATTTTCACATTTTGGAATCCAGAAGCCCCAAAACAAGATGTTTGTTGGCAGAGTTAATTCCTACTGGAGGTCCTGAGGGTGAATTTGTTCTATACTTTTCTCCTAGCATTTGGCAGTTACTGGCAATCATTGGCATCCTTTGGTTTATGGACATATCACATCTGTCTCTCTTGTCTTTACATAGTGTTCTCCCCCCTGTATGTGTCTGTGTTTCTTCTACTTTTCTCATAAGGACACCAGGAACACTGGCTTAGGCAGGCTGAACCTTAATTCACTATGACCTTATCTTAACTTGATTGTATTTGCAAAGACCTGATTTCCAAATAAAGTCACAGTCACAGGTACTGGAAGTTAAGACTTTAACATACCTTTTAGGGAACACAATTCAACCTACAACAATGACCATCTAGTATATTTTTACTTTAGGGCCTGGTTGATATAAAATGTAATTTTAATCATGAGTAGGCTAGTTACTAAGCTGTTAACAAGCTTATTATTTAGTCACTTTACTTATCAGGGTAACATTCACAGATTGGAAAGTACTTGATTCGATTATGCCAATGATCTCAACATCCAGACTTGATAACCCCTTAACAGATTTTATTTTTGGATAATAGTCCTTTTGATTCATTTGCCAGATATAGGAACTAGTTTGCTGTATAGGCGTGGCTTAAACAATTCTAGAAAGGATAAATTCATATGCAGTGACTTGAGAAAGAATCAGGCCCAAATAACTGTGCTCTGTTCAGAGGTGTTAATTCTTATGTGTAACTCAAAATCTTGTATTTCTAATTTAAGTCATCTTTATTTTATACCCACTGCAAGGCAGGGGGAGAGGAGGCAATAGGAAAAGTTATTTCTTGGCATTTAGCAATTAGTTGATTAACATGTACATTTTATTCAAAGTAATATAAAATATGCATTATTTTTGGTTCATCAGATTAGGTTATTTTTAATTTTAATAAGATGCAACAATAATTAAGCGATTAAAAATATATAATTTAATACTGAACTAGTTTCTCAGTAGTGTTGCACATGAGGTTCCAGGGACATGCTCAACTACAGGGTCCACCAGACTGCAGGCAGAGGATGGAACCTGGAAACCAGCCCATGTTGGCGAGGACTAGAGAGGACTGCAGAATTCCAGGGAGAAGAAAGCAAAAACCCAAATTGGCATGAGGGAACAGAGGGATTTTGGCATGTCTGTGCGTGTATGGGCTATGTGCCTGTGTGTATGTTGTATATAGTCTTGGGTTAAGGGATTAATATGTTTTTGGACCCAATTGGAAATTTCCAGCTGGAAATGTGTGTGAATGCTGATAGGTCTCCACATTTGGTAGATAAACGAATGTTGCTGCTATTGGTAGATGTTGTATAACTTACAAAATATATGTCTCCTCGATTCTCTACTAGGATTTTACGGTCTTAAGAAATTCTCACAAGGGTCTTCTTATTTTTATTATTCAGCTAAGCCAGCAAGGGGAAGTCACACATTGCATTTCATTGGGCTTTCGAACCATTTCTTCAGACTTTTCTTTTTTTTAAAGGTCTATCTTCTTGTTATAAATAAATAAATAAATAAATAAGACAGAATGCTTATAGTTATGATTCTCACAAGCATACTAGTGTCAATTCTTAAAGAGCAGTCTTAAACTTTAATTTCTTATTTTTTTCCAATTAAAAAAATGAAGCACCCCAATATGCTTGGTAAAAAGTAATTGCATTGTTGATGATATTCGTAATGCTTTCAAATTGCTAATTCCATTTGTGACATAAGAAACTTAAATTACTAAATTTGCATGATACTCCAAAAAGTCAAGGGGAATCTATTAGTCAATTTTTAGTTCCCAAAGTAAATGATTTTAATATTTGCTATTGTATTCTTCATCTACTTTTTTGCAGTTTCAAAATAATCTAAGGAAGAAGGGAAACATTTTAAATTTCAAGATATAAACAAGAATAGCTCTTTGCTAACACAAAACAATATGGAGACTCTATGGCTATCGTTTCTGAGAAGAGCTGATTGCATCATATTGTCTGTATTCTGTAGGAAAAACACCGTAATGCTTCCATGACTAGTAATGGGATGGTCTAAGTGAATTTATTGTGCAATTTTGAGTGACATGGAAGGATAACACCATTATTCTTTGTATTTAATCTCTGGACTTAGTTAATCATGTTCACTGTTCCATCATCAATTGTCACTCACTCATTATGTAAAATTTGAGCATCTTCATTTAATGTTATTGTATTGATTCTGTTTACTACAGCTGGTTGCAATAGACTCAAATGACAATTTCACAGTTACACATAAAAGGTCACAAAAATAAACGCTCAAAATAGAAACATCTTACTTTGCAACAAGTATACAATTTAAATATGAGTAAGATGTCTAAAGTTATGAAAACTGGAATGAGTTTATCTCATTATATGTAAACTCATCTATTTGAAAGAAGCCATACATTTTTTAATACACTTTTTAAAGTAAATGTTTAGGTAACATTTATCTTTGAAATCATAAATTCTCAATCATTATGATTCTTCTATGTTGCTAATTACATACAAATGTTTAAAATATTACAGAGAAAGGTAATAGAAAATAATGATCACATATTTAACAAATACGAAAAAATATCCAAAGAAGTAATTATGTAATAATATTTGGATCAAGAAATAGAACAAAAAATATTAAAACAGCTCTTACTAGAAGAACAAACTACGTAATTTGTATATTACATATTTTGGAAACTTTTAATTTTTCTACACACACACACACACACACACATGCACCAGCTAAAGTGCAGAGGGAAAACTGTGCAGTGGAAGAGCAAGCAGAACGAAAAGGTGACAAGGTAGCTATACTGTCAAATCTGTATTGTCACCACCAGGACTTCTTTGAAAGTGTTAACACAAAAGTACACCTCACAACTAGCTCTCAGAAGAATATTCTTAACTGCTATTGAGTTAAAATCACAAATGGCTAATAAAATAGGAATGAAATCATTGTTTTCTTTCATTGATAGAAATAATACTGAGTTATGAGCCTTTTCTCTCACTACTGGAGTTAAAATTTGAGTAACTGTATTCTGGAAGGAGTGTATTGTTCCTAAAGGTTTATGAATTTCAAACTATGAGAACAAAACAGTTATATGTTAAGTCTAGTGTAAACCAGACCTAGATTATTTTTATTCATTAAAAATAATGAAGAAATATCAAAACCTTTAGATATTGGCAAAAAGACATAGAATAAATGGTAATCTTAAGAACCAAATGAAGCATTTAAGTATATTGACAAGTCTGGGGCAGAACTATTAGAGGGAAGTTGCTTTAGTTAGACTACATTTTCTTTAACAGTAAAGTTTATAACTATCATATCTATTTCCTGATCAGCTCTTCCAAGCAAAACTGCCATTTAAGAGGTACTAAATAAATGTTTTTTGAAAGAACAGGGGTTCCTTTCAATTTATGTAACGCTTTAATTTGGAAATGTAATCATAGAAAATCACCCCAGTTTTAGTTCTGCTGATTGGAGATTAGAATTGGTATTACAATAAACATGATATGATATATAGTAGACCCAAATGTATTGATTATATACTACCCAAGACTCATTTAAACTCCCTATATTTTATGTTGTTATTTGTAATATCTTTGTGTCAGCATGCTTCATGGTAATTTAGGAGCAGTTACATAGTCCCTTCCCCCAATACTAAGGCTTTTGGCTTAAAATGCTCACTTGCATTTAATATTATGGAAATTTACAGGTTGGGTTTAAGTGGCCTGAAGTTCAAGTATGTAAGGTAAAATGGAAATAATGCAGCCTACTGCAATCATATTGTGCCAATATTCAGGCAGGGCACAGAGGAAAGACACAACAGGTTTTGAAACCAATCAAATTAATCACAGCCTAAGCTGAGAAATAGAGAGGGAAAGATTGCTGCTCATCAGGTCATGCTGTGCTGATGAAGGAAACAGATCTGGTCATTTGATTACAGGGCTATAGACACAAAATTGTGGAAACCCTTCCCAAGCAACTAACTTCGAGTAATGTGTGGGTATTTGTGCAGCTTGAGAGCATGAGTTGAATCACTCTTATACCCATGATACATTTTTAGGTAAGGGCCCTAAATACAACCAAAAACATGCCAGTCTCAGATAAAGTAACAATTTATGGTACATAGAAAATAATACAGGAGAGGGAGCTAAATAGTGTGAGATTGGGGCGCCTGGGTGGCTCAGTCATTAAGCGTCTGCCTTCAGCTCAGGTCATGATCCCAGGGGCCTGGGATCGAGTCCCGCATCCGGCTCCCTACTTAGCGGGGAGCCTGCTTCTCACTCTCTGTCTGCCTGCCGCTCTCTCTCTCTGTCAAATAAATAAATAAAAATCTTTAAAAAATAAAATAAAAAATAAAAAAAAATAGTGTGAAATTGAAAAACAGAGACCAGAGTAGAAGCTCTTGAGGTCTATGAATCAGAGACACATAAATACAATTGTAGGCTTCTGCCTTTCATTATAGTGTCATCCTGACCTCTTAAAAACTTTTTTTGGTATCTGATATTCATCCAACTCTACTTCAGGGAGATAATTTAAGTGTCTGGAATGCTGGCTGAGGAAATGTTGGAAGTTGAATAAGGCCAGCACTCTTCTCCTGCCAGCTTCAATATGCTTTCTCCTTGAGTTCAGTAGTGCCATTTAAAGAAATCTCTGAATGACACAATGTATTTGTTAATACTAAGTATTTACCTGTGTAATGAAGTGATGGTGGGTAATAGTGGTCTCTAAGAATTTTTGAAATTTTTGACTTTGATTAAAATTTCTGATCTAATATTCTCCAACTGTGTGACTTTGGACAAATTGCTTATTCTTTCTCCTCAGTTTATTTATACGATGGAGATATTAACATCTACTTCATATGGTTGCTATATAGATAATGCTATAATCTATGTTAACTGCTTACTGGAGCACCTCACGGGTAGAGGATGCTTAATTGGCTAACAGCTATTTCTGTAGCTCACAATTCTCTTCACTATTTAAAATCTTCATCATTTGGAAGTTGATGATCTCTTCAAATTTAGGGTGATATTAAATACATTTTCATGCTTTCTGTCCTTAAAATATGATACAAAATAAGTTACCACTAAAGAAATATTGGTAATTCACAAACTTTTCGAACAGTTTTCAAAGTCTGACTATTTTGGGGCACCAAATTATGTAAGTCAAGACAAGTACTTGTTCTGTATTTTAATGAGTGAAGCTGATATCATAGCTTTTTAATGTAATGTATTTTCATGGTTCCTATCACTGTGAAAACCAAGTCTTCAAAGAAATACATTTAAAAAAGAAATGGATATGTGAATGCTTTTGGTCCCCCCTCTCTTCTAGCCATGACAGACAAAGTGAGCGATAAAAGGAGAGCTCATTATTTTGAAGAAATGACACCTTAAATTAAAATGGCAGTGTTCTCTTCCTTTCTTAGAAGTCCCTTTTATAGTGAGAGCCAAACACTTATTATGAGTTCAATTGTGTCCCCTCAAATTTATATGTTGAAATTGTAACTCCCATTTCCATAGAATACAATCTTATTTAGAAATATCATCATTGCAGATGTAATTAGTTAATATGAGGTCATACTAGAATAGAGTGGGTCTCTAATCTAATATGACTACAGTCCTTATAAAATGAGAAATTTGGACATAGATATGCACACAGGTAAAACACCATGTGAACATGAAAACAGAGATTGGGATGATGCTACTACAAGCCAAGGGATGCCAAAAATTCCCAGCAAACCACCAGAAGCTAGAAGAGGCATATGGAATAAGTCATCCCTATAGCCCTCAAAAGGAACCCTGCTGACACCTTGATCTTGGACTTCTAGCCCCAGAACAGTGAGACAATAAAATTCCATTGTTTAAGCCACCCAGTTTGTGGCACTTTGTTATGGTAGCTCCAGCCAACTAACACAACTCCAGACTATTTATTGAGATATGAGTTCTGGAGAATTGTGTATAAATCTATTTTAGGCTTCTATTGCTGTGAAACTAATGACCACAACTTAGCAGCTTAAAACAACACACATTTGTCGTCTGATGGTTTCTGTGGGTCAAGAGTCCAGGCACAGGTGAGCTGGAGCCTCTGCTCAGGTTCTCACAAGACTCAATCAAGGTGTTAGCTGGGCTGCATTCTCATCTGAAGGCTTGGTTGGAGAAGAATCTACCACCAAGCTTATTCAGTTTGTTGGCAGAATTCTGTTCCTTGTGCTTGTGGGATGGAAGTGTTCCCCCAACACCCACTTTCTTTCTTTCTTTTTTTTTTTTGCTAATTATTGACTGGGAGCTATTCTCAGTTCCTAGAGGATCTCTGCTGCTCATTTTAAAGTACACTCCTCTATAGTTAGTTCACAACAGGGCTGTTTGTTTTTTTCAAGGCTAGCAGGTCAGTCTACTAAGACTGAATCTTATATAATGTAAGATAATCATAAGAGTAATATCCCATTACCTTTGCCATATTCTATTGGCTAGATAAATTCATAGTTTTGACCCACACTCAAGGGGAGATAACTGCACAAGGACAGAACTCATTGGAGGTCGCCCTCCAATGAATTGATCAAAATACCTAAAAATATGTATTTTTTTATTTTTATTTTTACTTTTTTAAAAATATATTTTTTAGTAATGAAAGAACATGATTAGCTTTGATACACACACACATACACATTCAACAATGAAAGCAGAGCTGTTGTTCTATTAGAAAATAGTCCTAGCATTACAGAGCTTGCAACTCTATAATGATCAAGTTCTGAAGGTAGAGATATAAAGCTATATTTACCTAGAGGGGATTAACTAGTACAAGTCTAGCCAAGGTATTCTGGAATGTCCACTGCCATTCTTCCAAAGGCCCTTTGGTTTTTCAATTTCTCTCAATTTATGATTGACTATACTACCATTTCTCATAGACAGAAAAGATACACTTAAACACTTCTGGAGTGCACCTGAAGTAAAGGTAAAATGTTTACAATCATATGGGGCAGAAAAATAAAAACATTTTTAAATTAGAAGAATGAAAAGAAGGAAAAATAAAATTGACCAGAATTATTGACATATTTTTAATTAATTAGTTCTTTCAATGAGAGATACAACTAAATATAGTTAAGAAAGGGTCAAAGATGTTATTATAGATGAATTTGGGGAATTTTAATTAAATATAATTGGTAAAATATTTTCAAAGTCCTAGATTTATTTATTCTGAAAAATATTAGATATTGTGATTCAGTTATTATTTAGACATATAGTACAAGTTTAATTGCATTCCTGTTAATACTATATTTTTGTAGGTACATGTTCAACAGATAAAAGGGAAAATATTTCACAATTTAACTCAGTTATATGTGATTTGATTCTATGATAAGGTGAAGGACTATGTCCTCTCACTTTTGTATTTTTAAATTTGCAAAGCTCTTTCTGAAGTTATATATTGATTAGATTACATAAACATTCTGCAGAGTGAAATTAAAGTATACATATCCTATAAGAGGGTTAGTCAGCAGGGATTGGTTTCTAAATTTTATGTCCCCAGACAGCCATCAGGCAGCCAGCAGAAAAATGCATTTTGAAGCCATGGAGTCTTCAGTTTTTATCTCTGACATTACGTTGAGATTCGACAGATGGAAGCCCAGCAGCAGACATGCAAAATGGTTGCCAAATGAGGCACATATACATAGCAGAGTGGTGCCCTACCCAGGTGGCCATCTTCTCCTTTCCAAACCTTTAAGATGGCTCACTCCAAACCTGACTATGCTGTAGCGATATTGACACATTCCTCAGTCATTGGTGAATGTCAGTGGGCTCTTGGCTCTCTGCATTAGGAACTTTAGCACGCTCTCTACTCTGTACATATGTCCAAGGTTGGCAGCCAGTTGGCATGGCTGCTGATGCGTCTCTATCTGTCAGATCTCCTCATCACCTCTGGGACAGAGATAGGCGATATGAGTATGTCAGCAAGAATGTTACCATTGGCTGTGGAAGTATGTCCAGGGAAATGAAAATTAGGAATTATCTTTATCATCTAAACCAAGGATCTACTTATATTTTAGAAGACAGGAAAAATCTAATTAAAATAGGAAGAAAAATTCATGATAATTTTAGCCAAGACTTTAGTCTTCAACAGTTAATAGATAAAACACACCTTGTGCAATTGAGCCAAAGAGAGTATACATCAATCTTATGAAGGACTAGAACAGTTTTTCTAACGATATCAGGCAGGGTATTAAAAAAACAAAACAAAAAAAGCTAATAACTGATCTTTTTAATTGATTAAAATTACAATAGTAGATTACATGAAACAGAATTATGCAGATGTCCTAAATGTTCTGTGTAATCAATTTTCAGAAATTTTTAGAATGATGTGTCTGTTTCTACACTCATATGCACATATGTCTGTATTTTCCATTTGCCCTACTCATTGCCCAGCTAATAAACAGCACCAAATTCATTTTGCTTCAAATTTGTCAGGTAACCTTGAAATAATTGGTTGAACTGATTCCATTTTAAATTAACTTCTCCATCATCTTTTCATTTCAGGGATGTTATCTTTAATTCATCTATCCATTTATACCAACAAATATTTACTGAATTTACTATCACCTCTCTAACCTTTTAAGCAGTTCCTGTGATTATATTCCCTAGTTAATTTTATGAAATCACTATCTACTCACTCACTCATTCACCTGAGACAAAAACTTGAGAAGCATCCTGGATATTTCCCCTTCACTGACCTCTCACATGCAATCTGTTCTTAGTCTTCCTAATTCTATTTTGTACACATCACAGATAAGTCATCCAATTTCTAATGCCAGCAGTATTCTTCCCTATGTATTCAAATGCTCGTGACTAGGACTGTATAACCCAGAGATTGAAAAATATACCAATGTTACCCTATTTCATGATAGTAAGGATGCATTTTTCACAAAGGGGATAAATATTATAACTTTTAATCATCCTGGAGGAGATTAATTATGGAATAGCAATAGAAATAGAGACTGTGACAAATGTGGGAAGTTCTCCTCTTGTATCTGAATGGGGATGGTGGACAGTCATGTCTCATTTTTAGATATGGAAAAGTTGTCAAAATGTTCTTTTTAAAAGTAAATATCTTATTTTACTGACACCCCTAGATAAGGAATGGAAACCTTAACCTTGTTTCTTTGTAGTGTTCTTGACAGCAAGTGCAGATCAGGGGGATTTATCTGAGTTCCAGTTTGATGAGTGAGGGGGAAAAAAAAACAAGAAAACAAACAAATAAAGAATACTAACTAATAATGTAATAATCCTTTATGGATTCTAGGGCACAATAAAGTAAGGGAGGACTTGAAGGAAGACTGGACTTCATATTTACCTAGGCAAGTTCTGGCTGGGGATTCTGACATCAGTTCATTGGCTTGAGTTTTATGTAATTGCAGTATAAGTTAGTGGTTACAAACGTGGGATCTGATGATGGATTCTGTGGGTTTGAATTTGAATCCTCCTCATCGTTAGCAAATAATTTAACTTCTCTAGGTCTCAGTTTCTTCTTATAAAAAGAGAGATAATAATAATGACACCCATCTTGTGATGGTGTGGTGAGGTTTCAATGAGATAACACACAGAAGCATTTAGAGTAAATATCCTTTGACATAGAGTAAATGATAAATTGACTGAAGAGATATGTCATCTATGACTGTAATCCAGATCAAATAACTGAAAGTGTGGCTTCTACTGACTTGACTTCCACATTCTATCATGCCTCCATGTGGCCCTCTCTGACCCATCCTTCACATTGGTAACAGAATTGCCAGAATGTGATCTTTAAAACCAGAACTGATTAGATAATTCCCCAGGTTAGCGTTCTTCAGGTACTCTTCATAACTGTCAGGATAGACCAACGTTTCTCACCATAGCATGTAAGTAGGGTGACCATACGATTTATCATTTAAACACAGGAGTTAAAAAATATACTATTAATAATTACTTTGGGGCAATTGGCATAACTCAGGCTTATTGCAGGTAAACAGGCACAATGGTTATTATAGAGAAGAAGTCTTTTTGTGATCTTGTTTTCAACCTCATCAGTTAGCTTCTGGTCTTCGGCTGTGGCCACCCAGACCCACCAGCCGTCCCTGAAGTATCATGCTTCTCCGTGCCTTTGAATATGTGACTGTTACAAATTCTCATTTTCTTCTCTCCATTCCCTTACCAGATTTATACTTGTCATTTGAAGCCACTGCTGAATTCGGGAAATCTCTTTAGATTCATAAATTCTGAGTCATTTGTGTGTCTGTATGTAATGTGTGGGTTTATCTTTATCGTTATAACAATTATAAAAAAAATTTGCCAGGTATATAATATTTTCTATGCCAGGCACACTAGTACCAGGATAAGTGCTTTGTATGTGCTTTCTCTAAACAATCCTGCAAAGTAAACGTATATTTTCTGTAGTTTTAAGATTTATTAAAAAACAACAACAAAACAACAAACAAACGAACAAAAAACTAAAGCCCAGGGAGGTTAAGTGACTTGCTGAGGCCCACACAGCTAGGAAGTGGCAGAGGTAATGTTCAAGTTCACGTTGATCTGTATCTAAGCCCATCTTTTCACCAAATGGCCTTCTCATCAAAACAGTTATTGCAAAGAGTTGCAATGAACATATGTATTATCTGTCCATCCATATCATAGATTTCTTGAAGGCGAATACTATCCCTTACTCATTTTTTTTTTTTTTCAAAATTTCCTGTACTTAGTATAGTGCTAGCACAGGGTAAGCACATAATAAGTGTTTGATAGATGAATGGATCACTAGATCTGGACCCCTTCAGTATCTCTGAATAGTAACCAGTTTCTCTCAGTTCAATGGCATCCTTCCCAAGTTTCCTGACTTCGGACACATTCCTCAAACTTGGGGCTCTGGTTCTCATATCTTAGTTGACCACCTAAAAAGGTTTTGAAGTCTGAATCCAGCACTGGATTAAAGTATTTTCAAAAAAAAAAAAAATACAGGCAAACCTACACATACAGCAAGGCACAAAGGGTTTCTGGAGGATCGTGGATCTGGGAAACAAAACCTTTTACTACATTATACAAGAGGAATTTTACGTAAACATTGCCTCTATTGTTTTGTCTCAGAATTAACCAGAAATACCCTTTTTCAAAAACTTGCTGAGATCATTAAGGAAATGGCAATTGTGATAAGAATAGGAAGAGGAAGAATGAGAGGCAATTTTGGAGCATAAGGTTACTGTGGAGGAGGCCAGGTCTTAATGGGATTTTAAAGCAGGGGACTTTGGCTAGCTAGATGACAGTATGGCAAGCCTGACAGTATGGTGGCACTGGGTGTCTGGTAATTTGAGGAAGGGAGTATTAGGTCATAAAAGAAGCAGTGGGGCGCCTGGGTGGCTCAGTTGGTTGGGCGACTGCCTTCGGCTCAGGTCATGATCCTGGAGTCCCGGGATCGAGTCCCGCATCGGGCTCCCTGCTCGGCAGGGAGCCTGCTTCTCCCTCTGACCCTCCTCCCTCTCATGCTCTCTCTCTCTCTATCTCATTCTCTCTCTCAAATAAATAAATAAAATCTTAAAAAAAAAAAAAAAAAAAAAAAAAAGAAGCAGTGGCACAGAAAAGTGTTTAGTAAGAAGCACCTTACATAATCCTCACTGTTCAATTTTGTTTCAGACTAGTCCTTACTTCCTGTGAAAACCCAGGGGCAAAGTGAATCTGCCATTTGACTCATATTCCTGTCAACTTCGGGGTGACTGCTGCAGACCCAGATGGAACATCTCACTACAGAATGAAAATTGTGCCAGGGTACTTTATGACATGAGCAGCTGTGCCTGCCCACAGTTTGGAAGGGCCTGTGCAAATCAGTCACCATTAATGTTTTGGGTTTAAAAATGTTGAAATCTTACTGTTCTGTGTCAACATAATAGAGGAATCCTCCCTGTTTTTATGTCTACTTCAGTTTCATCTGTATTTACTTATACATAGAAAAAGGCATGCAAAAATCAGTGAGATACAGTCCAACAGTGAGAACATCGTAATTTAGATGGCTCAGAAGTGGCTTCAATAAATGAGTGTTCAGAGTCCTGAAACCTGAATTCTGTTCTCAACTCTGCCATTATTGGCTATGTGACCTTGGGCAAATCCCTTAGCCTTCTTAAGTTTCTAGTTCCTTATGTTTTAAATAAGAACACAGTGACAGATAATCCCAAAGGTACTTTGCAGTTTTAAAAAAAATTGTTTTATTCTTAACAAAGTTAGAAATACTAAAAGAGCATGGAATTTTGGAGTCAGCCAAATCTGAGTTAAATGCTTAAGCGACCACCAGGTGACCTTGGAAAAGTTATGTATCCTCTCTACAGCTAATTTCTCATCTGGAAAATGGGAATACTCTTGCTGACCTTGCAGGCTTGCAGTGACTTCTGAATGAGATTCAGTGTGAAGCTGACAGCATATCACCTGGTGCATAGAAGATATTGATAAATGGGGGTCATTATCAGAAAACTTTTATAGGCAGGGGGAAATCTCATTTCCTACGAAAGGCATGCCAAGTGGGACACTCAACTTACTGTTTGCATTCCTCACCCGTGAAGGTGTCCATGAATTGAAATTAGCACTGTGTGTGAGCCTCATGGGATTCAAGGGTTGCTAAGACAACCACTAATTTCCAAATCAGGGTAAATAGTTTCACAGAATGTACAGTTTCCTTTAACAAATTGGATTCCAGTGAAGGGTACACCTTTTCTTCCCCTGCTGCTCTCTAGCCCAGCCAGGGCTGTGCACCTGCAGCTCGCTGTGCCAGGGGCTGCTTTCATCTTCTGCCAATGACACTCTGAAGGGGAACAGCCAGGAACAGAGATCCCTGAGGTCTGTCAGCTTTACCCAGTCTTTACCTTTTGTACTTTGTCAAGTTGTAGTCACATTTCTTGACTCACACAGTAGGGCACTGAAACAGCTCCTTGGCACACTCGTGTAATAGACTCCTAAGCAGAGATGCCATGCGGTTTGCAGCCATCTCGTTGTGCCTTCTCTTCCCTACTCTGCAACCATCCTTATTTCCCCTACTCACTCATATGAATTCCTGCAGAGAATGAACCTATTATTAAGCCGGCATTGCCTCTCCTGCTACATTCTTGTGTAAAATTAGTCCTCTTCATTGTTGCAAATAATAGGCAACCACTTATATATCAATGAAAATTCACTGCACTGCTGTGGGATTATTTCAGTTCTCGATAAACTACACATTCCTGCCATTGTTTATGGGGAGTGATTTTAAGTCTTTATTGTTTCATTTTAAATGTTTTCTTTTGGGTGGGGTGGCCAATCTTCCCCGTGCACTTAGCATATTTTCTCTTTTAACCCCTTGGAATAATGGGTACTGTAACAGTGACATCTTTTTTGCAATAATTCATAGTGTTGGCTTCTGCTTTTGCATGTGCCAGTTGCAAAGCATGAATACAATGGTAAAAATTCATGGAAGTACGTTAATTGCCTTCTTTAAGAATATGAAAGGAAATCTAAGTCTTTTTTTGGTCAAGTCTTGAATTCAGAAAAAGCCTCACTAGCTTTCTCACAGCCCCATGAGGAAAAGGCTTGACAAGTCACTCTCATTGAAGCTCTGACAGCCACAGTGTTAGACCTCTCATGCATACTGTCTCCCTTAGAACTTGAAATAATTCTGGACAGTAGGTATTATTGTGTCCATTTTACCAATATGGAAACTGATTGGAATTTTAAAAGATCTTACATTAAAAGATATTTAATTTGGAAAGCTCATGTATCTCTGCAGTATACCAAAATTACTGGTACAATCCACAAAGTAAAACATTTCTCTCCATGCTAGGAAAAGCAGAAGTAAAAAAAAAAAAAAGTATATTGTACATAAAAGAAAAAAATGCATGTATTTAGTTTAAAGAATAATGATAAAATGGACAACACACATGTATTCACTACTCCCTTAAGAAAAAGAACCTACCATCCTGATGTGCCAGTCCTGGGCTTATTGGCCCTTAGATCTATGCTCTGTGTCACTAGAGGGAAGGACTTTGCAAGTTACAGTACCCCAGTTCCCTTTCACCTGTGGTAGATCAGTGTGAACCATGGCAGGAGATGGGAAGACAGGAGGAAGGAAGAAGCCAGAGCATGTTCTCCCTCCACCCCCCTCCACCTTACACATACACCTGGGGTGGCTGTATGTTCTCCAAGGCTCTTGAATAGGCCCTTGTGGTTCCTGTCTGGGCTCTGGTAATACCATCTCCTCTTTTTTCTCTTTGACCTAGACATGATAGTGGATTCCTGCTTTCACTAGTTCCTGGCTTACCTCACCCACTCTCTCGTGTTTGGTTTCTCAGCTCTTCCATTACCTATGTCAGTAATTTCTTATTAAATTTCCTGTAAAACAAATTCTTGAAATGGTTTCATTTTTTTTAAAGTTTCGATCCTGATTAATGGACCTTAAAAGCTCTGTGTGCTCCTCCTTGATCACACCTCTCACCCAACCCCAGAAGTAACCACTATTCTGATTTTTAATTTTAGCATTCTCTTCATAACCTATGTATCCTTAAACACTATATACTTTTTTACTTTTTTCAGTTTTTCACTGTAAGTGGAATCACACAGTGTGCTCTCTTACATGACTTGCTTTCTTTCCCCTCAACAATATGTTTTTGAGATCCATGTGCATTATATATGTATCAATTCATTAATTTTCTCTACAGCATAGTATTCTACAGTATGAAATAGCACAACTTATGCAAACTACTGTTGAAAGACTTTTGTCTGTTTCCAGTTTCCACTCCTATGAACATGTTACTATGAACATGTTGGTATTGTGTTTCCTAGTAACTATGTGTGAGAGTTTCTCCAGTACGTACAGCCTTTGGGGCTATAGACCACATAAGTGTTCAGAATTGCATGATAATACCAAACTGTTTCCCAAAGTGATTGTACCAATTTACAATTCTACCAGCAGCAAACAAGTGTCCCAGTTACTCCAAATCCTAGCCAGCTCTCAGTTTTCTTGAGTATTAAAGATTCAAATGAAGGCAAAATCTATATAACATATCTGATAAGCTATTTTCTATACTTTCTTACAGTGGGATATTCTTGTGTTGGAACTTTTTGCCAGTCATGAAAGTAAATGCAAGCATTTCTATAGTGTCTATGTATAAAACTCTTGTTTATTTGTAGGTTAGAAGACTCCCATAGATCATTACAGTCAACTTTTCATGTTCTGGAGGTTAGGTGATCTGTTAAAGGGGCTAGTTAGAGGAAAAGAGGATGTAATTTGTGATTCTCTGTATCTCATGTTTGACTGAGGCCCCAAGATGAAGAGAAACAATAAGGGGCATACCATTCCAAACAGGTTCTAGACCATTTACTCATAACTTGCTGAGGAGATATTCCAAACAGGTTTTATAACTTTTACCCCAATGTCCATTTGAGGGAACAAAGTACTGAGTTTGAAGAAATAAAGAAAAATAGTCCTTTGGAGAAATTTGTTGCATTCTGATAGTATTACCACCACCCACTGGAGAAGGGAATAAAGTGCTTTTCTGTCACCTTGTGCTGAATCTGAGGAGCTTCAGTGGAATGCCTTGAAGAGCTCTACCTGGGTTGCCTGCATCTTTAGGCACAATGGTTAGCATCGGCTCCATTTCTAGAAAACCATAAGAGGTTGTTGCTGGGTAGTTGCTCTGTACGGAGTAAAGGGATGCGCTGCACTGGATGTCACCTGCACTCCAAGTGTTTTCAAGTCAGTAGATCGATGGACTGAAAGAGGGCTTGAAAGATAGTTTTGTGCTAGAAGGTTTGACTTAAAGGACTGAGATGGGTGGATTGCCAGAGGCTAAGGAGGGAGATGTAAGCAACACCATAGAGTCATTGTTGATTAGGTGAGCAACATTTGGAGGTTCCCAGCGTGTGTGGATAAGGAGTGGGATGGTGTTTTCCAAAGAATCTACAAAAGAGGTCCACAAAGGAAAGATTCATCTTTGAACATATACCAAGACTAGAAAGCACCAACTCCAGATCTCCTACATGCCAGGAGATGAGTAAAGTAAGACCTTTCTGCCTCTTCCCCTTCCCAGTTCTTACAAGAGCTGAGGAACAGACGGTGGGAAGAGGAGGAAGAGCACAAAATGGGGAAACAGAGAAAAAGTCAACCACATGTACTGTGGGGTCCAGCATGAAGAATGCCAGTGCTGGGCCAGAGCACAACCTCGAAATTAAATGAATTTCTGAGTTTTGCTATTACAGGTACTGGACAACTTAATGACCTGAATGAAAATGTTTTGTGAACAAGAATGACAGAACTTTTGAAAGTGATGAGAAAAATCACAGGGAAAAAAATGGCAGTTTGAGTACAAATGTTACCTCTTCTCTTTCTGAAACTCCTTAGTGAAATGTTACCTCTTCTCTATCTGAAACACTTTAGTGAAAAAAAATATATATGCTATATATTTATGTATAATAAATATATATGTATATATAATAAATACATAATAAAATATAAGCCTATAAATATGTATGTGTGTATATTTATATATTTTTTAAGGTATAAACCCACCGGGACAAAGGGATTAAACTGGAGACAATAGCAGATCCAGCAGTGTAAGTTTTTGAGGCTGGAAACCAGCAGGACAAGTGGTAACAGAAAGGGAAAACCAAGAAAGCTGAGTCCTCCACAATGGAAGGGTTGACGATCAATTTATTTTAATTAAAGAATTACTAAAAGGCTCAGAAGTTTGACTAGCACTAGCAACATGTAGAAATGTAGGTGAAGTTGGGTGAAACAGAATTGTTGGATGTCTGTTTAAAAACTATTAGAATCTCTAGATTCCCTCCAAATTGTTCCATGCCCTTCCTGTATTCCTCCATAGCCCTTGTATATTATTCTATATTTCTAAATAATGTACTTATATTATCCTTTGAGGCTTCTCACTTTTAGGTAGTATCTATTGACTTTCAGCTATTTACTTCCCCATGCATTTTTTTTTTTTATCCTTGGCAGTTTTTCTGTCATTTTGGATGATTAATATATCATGTTTACATTATGACTATGTAAATGCTAGAGGAGGTTGCAACAATGATTTTTGTGGATTGATGAACAAAGTACAAACTGGGAACAGGGACATCTCAGCAAATGACAGAGGAGTATATACATAGATTGTCCTCAAACCCTACTCTGTCTCCAGAATTTAAAAGCAAGTCTAGGGAGAAAGCAGATTGCTCCTTCAACTATTGAAATTAAGTTTCCATTTTCAGGTGAAATGGGCTCTCAAAATACAAGTTCAATTATTGAAAAATAAAGAAAATCCATTTATTTAGTGTGTAGTTTTATAGACTGGGATTTATACCTGCTAAATACAGTAGGCAATTGGATATGTTACCCTGGGATACAATTGATAAAACTGTTCTGGAGGTACTGACTTGGAATTCACCAATATATCTGTAGTGGTTGAAAGCCTACCAATAATCAGATTACCTTGGTAACATGCAGAGCTGGAGAAAAACAGATTAAGGGCAAAAATGTCTGAAGAACACCAAGATTAAAACAGGTGGAAGAAGATGACCCTTTAAAGAACACAGAAGAGTAGCTTTTTGAAGGAGTGGTCTGTGTCTGAACGTCTAACATTGCTGGCCTTGAATTTCAATTCAGAAGATTTATCATCTAACGTGTCTAGGTTTCATGAGAAATATTATATATTGCTAAGATAAGATGGCTTTCTTGCCTTTCATCATTCACATAATTAAGCTAAATGATTCCTGCAATTCTTTGTTTTATATTAATTTTGACTTTGGTCAGAAAGGGGAATTTGAGTGTTAGTACATACAACATATCAATGAGCTCTTATTAAAACAAACAAAGAAACAGTGTTTACCCCACTCTTAAAAAAAAAAAAGAAAGAAAAACAAGAAACAAACAAACACAAGAAATAGCCTTCAAATTACACATTTTAAATTATGGACAAACTATGATTCATCATAAATAGCTGTATTACAGAATAGCCTGAAAAGTTATAGCTTAGTAGCTTGGTAATTCTTGAGTCTTTATTAGAGTTTCAATTATCTTCAAGTAACCTGTAGTAATAAATTTCCTCTGGTGTGCACGCTGGTATTTTCGACTACTTTAGAGATATAGACTCTTATTTAGGATGAAGCTGAAGAGGCTGCCAACACTTCATGTGTCAGCCTTGGTGGAAACTGATGTTCATGTGTTTCTGTCAGTTGTCACCTGGGATGGATTTCAGTTGCCATTGTGAATATAAAAAGCTCAGTATCCCATTACAAATTCCCATGAGCTGTTTAGTCCTGTCTTTCTTTTTCTAAAGGTTAAACTCTTATCTTTCTGCTAAAAAGTTAGATCATTAACATTCTCACTTACAATGCTTCCATAACATCTGTAGATTATGCACCATTAATCAAGTTCCTCTGCAGGCATGATTGACTTTTGCAAAGAAACTTGGGGAATAAATCCTTTCTCTTTAGTAATAACTTTGTTGTTAATATGGTTAAAAAAATTCCCTACCTAAGAAACTCAATTTAGAGTAACAGGCTCTTGCTACTTAAAATGGGTATTATAAAACCCTATAACAGAAATAAGAGTAAATGATGTATTTTAGAATCTTTAAGCGTGCTGACATCCCTGCATTAAAAACTTTAGAATCTGTGATTTCCAAAGTATTGCATATTTATAAAATCATTTGTATGGACATTTAAATTCTCCGTTTTCAAATGACAGAAGCAAACATTAAGCATATATACTTTATTAGCATTTTAACTTGAATTTAGATTTCCTTTGTATGGAAAAGATACACTAAAGAAATCAGATTTTAACATTTTAGAATTTCTGTGCCTGAATTATTTGTCAAGAGCACCTGCACAAGGCAAGTGCTGGACATTTATAGACTATATGTCCTAGAAACGATTTGTTCATGGAAAAAATCTGTTTTATATCTGTGATGTTTCCTTGACATTTTCTTTCTGCTATAGGTTTCTTATAATACCTCCTTGATCTGTCTGAAGAGGTAGATTTTGGGAATTTTTGGGAAGATTTAGAAATCTATTAAACATAGAAATAAAACTTCTTTTCTATCATAAGACCATGTTTTCCATTCTCTCCCTCATGTTTCCTTCTTTCTTTTTACTTTTCCTGAGTAAGCCATAGAAAAAAACAAAGCTTTTTGAAGAAAAGAAATTAACATAAGATTTCGTTGCTGTTGGATAACAGAAAACACACATATATTGGGTCAATAAAACTAAATGTTAGGTATTATGCCAAAAATACTAATGAAATATCTCGACCTAAATGGCTCTTCCTCTAAATTTTGAATATAATACAACTTTTCACAGAAAAAAGATTGACAAACTTGACATAGAGACATATATATTTTTTAATCTCAGAAGTAGTCATAGAGATAATTTTTTAGGCAGCAGATCCAGAGTTTTGGAGAGAGAAGTTACAATAAAAAGAAAAGACGGTGATGCCAATAAATCATGATTAGGTATAGAGGTAACATTATAGAATGTATGTATCTCCTAAAAATTAAGAATTATTCTGATCTTTGTATTAGACTAAGGTCTCCAAAAGGTAATACATAGAATTTTTAGCCATCAAGTAACTTGGCTTTATAAGAAATTTGCTTGTGAAAATCATTGAATTTATAGTCCACTCAGGGGCGCCTGGGTGGCTCAGTCGTTAAGCATCTGCCTTCTGCTCAGGTCATGATCCCAGGGTCCTGGGATCGAGCCCCGCATGGCATTGGGCTCCCTGCTCCGCGGGAAGCCTGCTTCTCCCTCTCCCACTCCCCCTGCTTGTGTTCCCTCTCTCGCTGTGTCTCTCTCTGTCAAATAAATAAATAAAAACTTTAAAAAAATTTATTGTTCACTCAAAGTTTGATCTCTAATCATATTGGATCATTTGCAATTACTTAAACCTTTAAAAATCTTTATGAATTAGTTTATATTGACCTCTACTTCTTCCCTTCCTGGTGAACTTCTACTCATCCTTAAAGAATCAAGGAAAGTGTTTTCTCTGTGAAGTTTTGTAACCCTTTTATTCTGAAATAACCCTTTTCCTTGCTATGGTCTTTATTACTTTGAGCAGAGCTTAATGAATCACATTGCATCTTAACTTTTTGTTTGTATGTTTTGTTTCTGCATACTAAATGAGATCTCAGCAAGAAAAACTGATTATAAAACCTGTGAGTAACACAGTGTTGGTCTCTATCCCCAAAGTCCAGAGACCAAATTGATATGAACATTGGCCTATTTCTTTTAATAAATCAGTTTGAACATTGATTTATTTGATTTAATTTATTGATTTAATAAATCAGTTTCAACACTGATATAATAAAACACATTTTCTAGAAGAAGTAATTATAAATATTGTCAATATATATTGTCAGAAATCAAGTGCTTATTGAGTTGTCTGCAGAGTTTCCATGGCAAAGAGAATGCCTATCTTTAACAATATTGTGTAAGATTTATGTGTATCTAATAATTTTAACATTATAGAATTGAAATTTTTAGAGCTTAGAAAGTCATTATTTCCAGAACCTGTGTTTAAAAATAATAGAATGAGATGTAGATCATTTAGGTGACTGAACAGGGACACATAGTTAGATGATGAGCTCTCAGAAGAGAATTCATGACTCCTGACTCCCCCATTTAATGCTGGTTTCAGTACACCCCTATTGTTCCGTATACTCCATAACTTAATGAAATCCACATATACCCAAATGTAATAACTTAACCATTATTATAAGGTAGAATGAAAAGTCTTAATGTAAAGCAAATCAGAGCAGGCCACCATGTTTTTCTTAATTGAGGGAAAACCACAGCCTTTGTATAATGCGTATATTGTGGAGAGCTCCATCATGTGGAAATTTTGAGAACTTCAATTTAGATGGACCCCGATTTCACAAGCCCTATCATAGTGGGCCATGATGATAAGCCATGATCTTCCTTGAGTTGCTCCAATTTCTCTGGCTCTTCAATTGGATTTTTGTTAATTTTTAAAAAATGCAATGGAATTTGTTTCTGAACAGAGAATTCTTCAGAATCTGTTTCTGAAAGCTATTTTGTTCCACCTTCAACTGACTGGAAGACTATGTTTGGGAGACTGATGTGAAATGTTATCTTTGGATGTTGGAAATAATTCTTTAAAAGCACTGTAGTGTTTGAAAAATGGTATTTGAATCAATAAATGATTAAAATAATGATGATCTTTTGGGGAAAGTATTTAAAACTGAATCATTGAGTTAGTCTTTCAACATTTCAAAATACCAACCAGAAAGGCAGACAATGGAACATATACAAATTAATATCTTGGTCAGGGGGAGAAGTTAAAAAAATCCTTTAATAGAACTGAAAGTGTAGCTATTGATTTCTTAGGAGATAGGATTGCTAAAGGCTGAATTGTTTCTATGATTAAATCACAAGCTTCAGCTCTGGCATCAGTGTTTCCTTCAGTCAAAATCACAGAGGATATCTGCAGATCCCTAGAGCTGTTTCTCTGAGTAAACTGGTAAAACATAAATATTTCCCTGAGGGGTTTTGATCCAGTGCGAGATTAGCTGCCTGAAGTTGATCATTTCAGTTTTCCTTGGAGAGATCTATAGAAGCTAGTTACCTACTTGACTTGCCCTTCTGTATCTGAGAATTAAAATGGGTAACAGTTGAAACCTATGCATTTATTTAGTGCACTGCAGGGCAAGATGGGAATGCAGGTTCCTGATGTGTCAGCTTTTTATGTTTTTTTACCTTCTGGGTTAGATATTATTGCTTTTGGTGATTGAAGTATTATATTCTAGAAAGGGAAGGAAGTTCTATATTTAGAGCTCAGAATTCATCACCAGCCACTCTTTAATCTCATGAGTAAAATAAACCATCATTAAAAAAATAATAATCTTGTGAAACAAATTATAAACACACATACATACATACACACACACACACCTCAAATCCCCAAAACCCCAAATAAGCCTTGTAATAATGACATGGTGGAAGAACAGGTAAGTTTTTAATCAAATAAGTTTACTGGACAACCTTGTGATATACAAACCCAAGATAATTTAATTTTCTCCAATCATTGCTTCAACGATGCTTCACTGATTATCCTTTTTCCAACCCATAATGACATCTTGGAAAATCCCATCACTTTCCTGTCACTTTCTGTTATTAAAAAGTCTTGTTCAATCTAAAACTTCAATTTCATCACCTTCCGTCCTCCCAGTGCTGACCAAGGAATGTTTCATTTCCAGGACTTTGCCCCTTCACTCTTCTTTCTGGATTTGATTACCCTATTGACAGTGGTGGTAGGAGGCATTGCAGAAACAGGCAATAATCTTTTAACCTCACTGTTACATTTTCCCTGCTGTGAATACTTATGAACATAACAATGGTCAGCTGTGGATGCTTGCTCTTCCAGGCACAAGTGCAATTCTTTAGGAGCCATGAGACATCCCAGAGGCAGGAGATTCACTGACTCTAATTCCTCTAACTGCTTTTCCTTTCTTCCCTTCACCTCCAAAAGCTTCAGCCCTGTTCTCACTTCACAGCCTCTCATTTCTCTGGGTCCACCTTTCACTGGTGGGGGACCAGGGAGATAATCCAAACCCGAACACCTTTTCTCATGGCTGCTTGACTCACAGAAATCTGCTGCATTCTCATCACCTCAAAGCATGGCAATGCAGGCTGTTCTATTGTTCCTATCTCTTCACATTGTCTTTTCTAGGCAATTATTATTATTATTATTAATTATTATTATTATTTTGTCTGCTCATATAAGTCCCAGAAGAAGACTAGTGAGCTCATGGCATAAACTGACTTCCTTCCAGGAAATTAGGATTCCAATCTCCCCATCTGGAAAGAGTTACTCCTTACTTGGCTGTTGGGTAAGGTGACCGTATATTTCATTGTCCATACCAAGTCACTTTTGAGAATAGAAGGGGCTAGAGGCATAAACCAGGATTCTTCTGGGCAAGCATAGACATATGTTACCCTATTAATGGGAAGGTAGAGAGCACTTTCGTTTGTAGGACTCCCCCCTGTGAGCCGCGTAAGCCATAGCACTCTCTTCCTAGGATAAAGTTTCAAAACCAAGGAGATTCACCTCCCTTTCTTTTCCTAGTATTTGGTTTAATGGAGGTGTTGGGTGGGGGGATGGGGGGACTGGGCAGTGGACGTTAGTGGTGTGGGTAGCAAAGTGAGTTTGATTACAAGCAAGGTGTTTGGCTCTCAGTTGTTTAGAATATTCGGTATTTGGTGCCCCTTTGTTCTTAGATGTCAATCTTTCATATCAGTTATAGGCAAGAGGAACAAAGTATAACATCAACTTAAATATAAAAATTTAATTATAAAAATCAGATATTTCAGGAATCGTGATTTTAATATAGGATTAACGTAACCCAATTATTTTCAACTAACCATGTGGTAAAGTATGTGGTTTTCCAGAAAAAGGACCCCAGTACTCCAAGTCTATTGCCTTTTCAATGATTTCCAGTCTACAAATATATCATCTATCTCATGTATCATTGCTTTTCTCCTCTTTACTGGATAATTCTCCTCAGCCGACATATATCCCATAATACATGATCTCTCACCTTACCGAAAACTCAGTTTGTTTTGATTCCACCTCCTGTGTCTGCTACTATATATTTTGCTTGCTCCTTTTCATTTCAAAACTTCTCAAAATAATTGTCTATGTTTTTGAACTTACTTTTCATTTTCTTCTCAACCTTCCAAGCTCAATTATTTTTCTTCTACACTCAAATTTCTCTTGTCAGGTTACCAGTTGTCAAATCTAGTGGTTACTTCTATGTCCTTATCTTGACCTCAGCAGAATTCAATAGTGTTGGCCTTCCCTTCTCGATACATTCCTTTATTTGTGGTCTGAGATATAAACACTAGTGGTTTTATTTTTACTTCAATTGTTGGTCTACTTCAAACTTCTTTAAGAAATCATTCCAAATCTTCAAATTATAGAGTGATTCTGAGATCATTCCTGAGCTCTCCTATTAAGTAATCTAGTCCTATAGCTGAAAATATAATCTCTTTATAGGTGATTTTCAAATATATGTTTCTATCCCAATCCCTCCAGACTCGTTATAACCATTGTCTTCTCAATATCTGCATTCCTAATCATCTTAAACATTTTGTTCAAGACAGAGTTCTTGATCAATTTCCCTTCCACTCTATATTCCTCATATCAACTATATGAAACCACAAACATCCAAACAAAAATCTTAGGAGTCAACCTTGATTCTTTTTCTTCTCTCATATCCCTTGTCTAATCCACCAGCATAGTCCAATAACTATTATTCGAAAGTTTATGGTAAACCGGTCCATATAACCTCTATCTTGAATGCTAACACCACAGTCCAGATAATATGGATTATCTTCAGCTAGATTATATCCTCATATGTCTAATCATCCTAATAGGAGCAGAATCATTTTTATAAGTAGAAAGTTCTAAACCATTCATTTTTCTCGGACATCACAATATAGATAATTTAGTGCTCTTTAGGATGACTTTTATTTTAACTTCTTATTTTCTACAAATTTCCAAAACATATTTCTTCTTTACTCTGGAGAGGAAGGCAAACAAAGCCTATAAGTAAAACTCTAAAACTCCCTAGATCTCCCTAGGTTTAGTCTTGAAATCCTTTAAAAAGGAATAGTCAACTCTCATTTATGTTTCATTATATTGCTCATACTTTATTTTATTTATACCATTAAAAATCTTTTGGATGCCAAAAATATTATGGGTTTACTTAGTAATTTTATTAACATGAGTTTTTACCCTGAACTGGAGAGGAGTGGGGTAGGGGGCAAAGCTTTTAAAACAAGATGTGAGCCAAAGGTGAATATATATAATGGACATTGTGTTTCTTTCCTCAAATCTATTCTTTTGTCTCTAGGTAATTCCTTATGCAACTTCTGAGAAGCCTAAGATTTCTTGGAGGAAATTGGCTTTATCTCTTGTAGGTCAAGTGGCTCAAACTTAAGTCCATTAATATAAGCCCATCCCATAGGTATAGATTCAGGAGAGGGTACATGATTCAATATGGGCTAATGAGACATGAGAAGCAGTTTGCTGAAAGATTTCTGGGACATAAACTATGTCTTCAAGAAAATTTCCAAAAGTAACTGTTTGTTTCTATGGGCTTAGATTAGGAAGCAGGTAGTTTTAGGAGTTGATGGTGACCAGCTTGTGTTAGATAAGTCAACCTTAGGGTGAAGCAGCAATTCAAGGAGGCAAATCCATGATACAGAAATAAATTGATTCTTGATAAGTTCATCCTGCTGTGGAATTAAGTCACTTCTGAGGCTCCCCAAACCCCCAAGCAGGAAAACCAATGGATCTCATTTTATTGTTTAAGCCAATTTTAGCTGTGTTTTCTGTTGGTTCCATTTGAATACTCTTAAGAAGTACAGTGATTTAGAAGAAAGAGTGGTTAGCTCTGCTTCTTTCAGTGTTTCCCATAATTTGAGAGAGTAAAATTTTGCTTTTAAGAGAAATACAAACAGCGAAGAAATGGAGAAACTTGATAATTAATAATCCCTTTTGAGTTGGAATGTTTTTACCGTAGCCTCAGTATTATGTAAAAAATAAGCGTCAGGAAATCTGTATTCATATGTTAGTACAGACAGTGTTATGCAACATAGTAACTGCTTTCCCTTAGTCATTCAGATACTTTAAGATTTGTTTGACCAATGAATGGGCTATCCAGAAAACGGGATAGTCAAAACCTAGTCAAGAGGATGCTATTACCAAACAAACAAGAAATTGTAAACTGAAGTTAAAAAGATATTTTAACTTTAACAATATGATAAAAAGAACAAGATCATTGAAAGCACACCAGAATCAATTTTCCTACTTTATTGACTTGGTTTAGGGGTGAGATGTGTCCAGATCCATTAAAGGCAAGCATTACTACAGCTTCCTTCATCTCAACACTCTCCTTCAGTCTGTTTGAACTTAATATATTTTTGGGTAAGAAAATGAAATCATATTAATATTCATTTTTCTTCATTATGGTATACATTTTAATCTTTGAGCCAGTCAGAACTCAAAAAAAAAAATTCTTTCAATAAGAAAATTGGATCTTGCAATCAAATTTTTAGGCTTTTTTAAAAATGATCATCTCTATTTTGACAGTCAAAAATTTAGGATCCAAAACTTTGTATTCCTATTTTGGCTCTCCTATAAGGTCCAACTTTAACTACAGAAGGGCCACAGTAAAAGGCACTTCTAAGAACAAAAAATTCCTTTGGGTTTATTATTTCAAAATGTTGATATTGAATATATATAAACCAAAGGTTTCATGTGTCCTCCCTTTCCTTCTCAGTGAGTGCTTCTCCCTAATCTGCTAGGTATTTAGAAGTTTAAGGTTGTATGTCTCTTAATAGGTTCCATGCAAAATGCTCCTATGTGGTTATGGTCTCTCACCGATGCTCTTTGGGACTGCTTTTTTGGTTGCTGTTGATTATCATTTGTTTTGCAAGTTATAGTCCACTTAGTGAATTAATGGCTTTTCTTTTTTTTTTTTTTAAAGATTTTATTTATTTATTTGAGAGAGAGAGAAACCACATGAGAGGGGGGAGGGTCAGAGGGCGAAGCAGACTCCCTGCCAAGCAGGGAGCCCGATGCGGGACTCGATCCAGGGACACCAGGATCATGACCTGGTCAAGGCAGTCGCTTAACCAACTGAGCCACCCAGGCGCCCGAATTAATGGCTTTTCTTGATTGGGTCTTGAAGCAAATGGATGGAATGGATCTTTGCTGTTTTTTCACCCTGTTATTCAGCTTCCAGAAGACTATTGCACCAAACTGCAGATATATGTAGTCGAGGAAGTTTCAAAAGGAAATTACTCATAAGGGAGAAAAAATTAAAGTTCTAACCAATTGGGACTTCCTTTGGAACCTGATATCCAAGTCAAATGTATCTTTTACAAATACATCTTATTTAGGAGGGGAATTGCCATGGTACTTCCTCCTTTCCTGACCTCAGGTTTATGTTCTTTATTTACCCTTTCATGTTTCTCTGTCTGAAATTTGATCTTATTTCCCTCTGAAAATGCTACCTCTCCCAACAGTTTGCACCTTACTGCTTATATTGTTCCTCAGTCCTACACATACAACAGGGCTCCCCAGCTTTGGTTAGGTGGGCATGTCTGTTTGCAACTTCCTAGTCTCCCAGGTCCCAGTCCCATGAGAGAGGGTTAAAGTAAATCTTTCAACTTTATGTTTCTCTTCTCCCTTCACACCATTGTTTTCACTGTTAGACAAACTGTCAGGAAAACTCACCTTAAAAATACAGACTTCTTTTTTTTCCTTTTCAATACAGCATAATCTAAACCTATACTGAGGAAAGAAAGCTATGTCCTGCCCGTGGGTCTGCAGTATTGTACAGTGGAGCACTTGGGGTCTCACATCAACGCAAAGAACCACAGTAGCTTTAATGGTTGCTTTCTCTGTTGGATGGGGAACGGCATGAGCCTCAAATTAATTTCTGGGATTTAGATTCTCCTTTGATATGAAAGAGTGGGGTTGGAAATTCCTGTCACTACATCTATGTGGGGGTTCCTTTAAAGGCAAGCCAAAAGTTCATTAAATTTTTAAAAATCTCTTTGCTTTTGTTTCAACTTTAAAAGGTTTTTGACCTTAGGCAGAATATAATGCCAAGCTTGGTTTTATAATTTAGCAAATGGCAATTATAGAAGTTAGTAACTCTTCAGATATTAGGAAACTTCTAATATATCGCATTTTGTTTATACCTCTAACTAAATATTTACCAAATTCTGCCTTGTTTTGTAATTACATAATTAGTCAAGCATTAAGAACCTTTTTAAATAAGGCAGTGTTCTGCTAAGCACTGTGAAGGAATGGAAGCATATGCACATTTTATACACGTTTTTCTGTCTTCTACCAGGTGGTGATATCTTTGAAAGAAGGGTCTTATTAATTATTGTATCTTCTATCACATGTAGCACAGTGCTTTGTTCAAAATAATTCAGAGATTAGAGAGAATGAGAAAATTATTTTCACAAAATTTGCAAGGCCATTACTAAAGTACATATCATAATACACTGACCTTTCTCTCAAATGGATCAGAGAATAGTACAGATGTTTGACTCCTGTAGTCTAATCATAGACCTCGACATTTTAACCAGGAACCAAGATTAACATGGCTTTTTTTTTTTTTTTTTTTTTTAAATCATGGCTTATTGGTTGTAATAGAGTTGCTGGGTCATTACTTGTGATCAATTAGAATTATCTCTTCCCAGGACCTACAGGTAAGGGTTATTTTCTTTAAAAGAAGTGTTCGTAATTTTTTAGTGTTTGTCTCTTTTTCTTTGTCTGATATGATATTTTCCAGACTGTGAGTACTTAGCGAATATTAAATGATAATTCCTTATTGACCTAACTGGGTTTTGGGAGCTTTCAAAAATTTCAAGGAAGTGTTTTAAATGTTTTGTGACCTTTAGGATATTGAAGAAGAATTATGATGACCTTTCCAAAGCAAGATAGGAGAGAGTTGCTCCAACTGAAAGCCAAGCAGTTAAAACTGATATGATTGGTCTCTTTTGACAAAGAGAGGAAGCTTTTGTTAAATAATTGACACACTGTTAATTCCAATTTGTATTATGAGCTGCGGATGGTATTGTAAGAGAGCACAAAATGGCCTCTGTGGTATGAAGTGGAACGGAGAGTCAGATGAATGCTGCATAGAGAGCCAAACTAGATTAAACTTAGGTTCTCCTCATATTCTCGATGTGAATATTGATGCCAGTTATGATGCTTATAAGCTTATGGTGGCTTCATCACTGCAAGACCACAGGGAAGTGGCCTCATAAATAGCCCTATACCACTTGTATTTCCTATTGCTGTTGTAAAAAATTACCAAAAATGTACTGATGAAAAACAACACAGACCTATTATCTAACAGTTCTGGGGGTCAGAAGTCCAAAATGGTCTTTTTGGGCTAAAATCAAAGGATCAGCAGAGCTCTAGTCCTTCTGGTGGCTCTAGGAGAGAAATCTGGTTCCTTGCTTTTTCCGGTTTTTAGTGGCCAGCTACATTCTGTGGCTCATGATCCCATTCCATTATCTTCAAATCAGCAGTGTAGCATCTTTGAATCTCTCTCCTGCTCTGACATTCCTGTTTCACTCTTTTAAGGAAGTTTATGATTGTACTGCACTCACCTGAACCATTCAGAATACTCTTGTAATCTTAAGTCCCTTAACATAATTACGGCTGCAGAGGCAAAGTTTCTCTCACCATATAAGGTAATAATTCACAGGTTTTAGAGTTTAGGATGTGAATGTCTTCGAGGAGGGGAGTTATTTTGACTATCACATGCTACAAATAAGGTTTTAAATTCTTTTAAAAGGTAATTTTACACTATGATGCTATTTTCAAAGTAGAAGAGCAGATTATTTCAGTATCAAAACAATAAAATTAAAAATTGAGCAAATATGATGATTCAGGTGGTGGAAAAAGTGGGTTTTTGGTTGTTCTGGCTTTAATCATGCCAGTGCTGGGTATTTACTGAATATTTTGTGATCTTCAACTTTATTACCTGGATCATGAGCTTATAATGTCTACCTCATAGGATTCTTTGGAAAACTTTATGCTGTTTTTTCTACCAACAGTTAGCATGGTGATTTCTTGACTTCTAATTCATTAGCTACCTAAACAGGAAGAGCTGAAGTTTTAATTGTTAATTCTGTCAGTGCATTGTTTGGTAAGTGTAGGGGCTGGCTATTAAATACAACTAAAGATAGCATTTGGAAAATCTTTGGTGTGGCCCTGAGAAGAAGGATGTGCAGATGTTCTGTGGTGTGCTGTTACCTGCTAGGATAAGACAGACAAGGGCAAAATAACATTTCATTTGGCTAATTCCACTACTTCCTGGAAAGTTTTGGCTTCAGAGTCTTCATCAGAAAGAAATGCAATGCTGAATGTTTAATATCAGAGAGTATTAGGTCTATGATCTCATGGACTGATGACCCGACATTAATCAAATGAATGTCTTCAATTAAATAAATTCTGTTGAAAAAGTAAAACAAGTGAGACCCAATAGGTGTTTTAGTCAGTTAATAAATAGATCGTAGTTACATCCAGAAGAAATGGATAAAAATTGAATTCTACATGATGAAATATTGTTAGTTTTAACCTTAAGACGGATTGGCAAGTACCTCTTTCAAAAATTTTTTTTACACCTAACTTGCCCCTCTTGATTTTGTTATGTAAATATATGAATTTCATGTCTCTGCATTCAGTTCGAGTTTATCTGCAGTCCTGATCTAATACTATAATTTAATTGTCACTAAGTATGAAGAGCTATTACAATTTAGAAATATGTACTCTTTGAATGGCTGCCTTAAATAATCTAGAAATTTTGCTGGTCCTGATTTATCAAGATAAAATATGCGACAATTGGAGAAGCTATAGGTACTGCCATATTTCTAATTTTGGTAATGCATAAAATCAAGTGTTTTAGATTTGATCTGGTGCTTCTTCAAGGGGTTAGTATTAAATGATACATTTTGATTTTGTTACCCCATTGGTTATATAAAATTACTATTTTTTTAACATTGAATACATTCGTGTAAATGTGCCATCAAATAGCTAATAAGGTATAAAGAAATCATTTAGCCTTTCTTCAGACAGATATCCAAGCTGGTGAACTATAAAATTGCAAGTTCTTCTGAGTGTCACTTGGAGTTCCGGGGGATGTCTCTCTTTTGAATTCAGAAATCATAAATTGAATATCTTGATATACTTGAGCAAGCGGGAAATGAGCACTGCTTTTGCAATTGACTCATAGATGTGATCCTAAGCAGGAGGGCAAGGATGAAGAGGGTAAGAATGAATAATAAATGTATTTGAAAATGAGATTTAACATGTAGAGAGTACAAAAATTTTTCCAGTATTCTAAAGATACAGTTTCTTTTTCTTTTAGCATGCTGCTTAGAGAATTGAGTATGTGACTAATACTATCCTTATTTTATCCTTATTAATTATTATTCTATCTTAAAATAAAAATAGTATTTAGAGTAGTATAAAGGGAAAAATGAAGGGGGGGAAATCGGAGGGGAGACGAACCACGAGAGACTATGGACTCTGAGAAACAAACTGAGGGTTCTAGAGGGGAGAGGGTGGGGGGATGGTTTAGCCTGGTGATGAGTATTAAAGAGTGCACGTACTGAATGGAGCACTGGGTGTTATATGCAAACAATGAATCATGGAACACTACATCAAAAACTAATGATGTACTATATGGTGATTAACATAACATAATAAAAAATAGTGTTTAGAGATATTTCTTCTTGTAACAATATGCTCAAATGGCTCTTCATGTTACAAATCTCATGTAGAAAACCATATTTCCCCTAACACTTTCTTCCACTAATATTGGTAGTTAGTATATTTTTAAAATTTTCACAGAAATTTGCTTTGTTAACTTGACATTGGGGTTAAGTTATTTCAATTGCAAACAAGTGAAAATGGAATCAGAAGTGTGCTTTATGGGGTGGAAAATTTCCTCACGACTTCAGCTTCTTTTTCAGGCTTAAATTTTCCTTACATTTTTTTTTCCCTTTAAGAACTCTGAAGAATTCCAGCCTCCCTACTGTTGCTTCTTACATAGATTCATGTTGAATATGTATTTCCCAGCATCTAGAGATGCTGATTCAGTGTAGTTGGTGACAGGTGTCTCAATGACAAAGGCAGGAGGCCTTTAAAATCTTCAGTTTGGGAGTGTCAGGATGGGTATGACATAGGCCCATGCTGACAATCTAAAATGAAGGCTCTTGGCATAATTGCTTTTCATTCAAAAGTTAAGAAATGCAGCTGCGTCCTCTTCACCTCCAATTCTTGCAATCTCTATGCATGGAATGGAGAATTGCCTCCTTCATTTCTGAATTTCCGTTCCCTCCTTCTTTTAAGTAACTAAAGATCAATGAACTTAGTGCTATTCTGGTTCTTACTAAACTTAGCCCAGCCAAAATAATCCATTAAGCTGGAAAATAATCTATTCTACTGAGAAAGACTGTGTTCTTATTTATAAAAGAGTGAATATCTCTTTTCCTTCCAGTGATGGGCACAGGCACGCAGCACAACCTCAGGCAAAATAGAAAAAGAAAAGAGAAAGCAATGCCTTTCTCCAGAAATGACTCCCAATATTTATTCAGATGACAGGAGGAATAAAGTAGCTGAAGTTTTATAGGAATCTATTAACTCTTGTTCATGAATTGTAGGTTAATTGAACACTAAGTATATGCTTATCCATGAATGGCTCTTAGCTGTGCATGGCAAACTGTGTGGATAAAGAGACATTTGTTAATCATTTTTATAAATAAAGCGGATTTGAGAAAAACAATAGTCTGCAATGGGTTGAAATTGAAGGTATAATCCATGTAATTCCACGTTTCTTCACACTGATTCATTACTTACATATTTTCTGCCTGAATTTAACTATACGTATATATAGCTCTTCCTAATTTGGTAATTTGTCGCAGTGACTTCCTACACAGCATTTTAAGTTGTTGAAGAAAGGCTTTCCATAAATGAACATCATTATAACCTCAGGGCTTCTAGATAATTTGAATCAGTTTTACCATCTACGGTCGGGTAGGGTAAAAGGAGCCACTGATGGCCATGGGAACAGCCTTGACAGTTGTCAGCTTACCATATACCCAGTGCAGTACCTCTGAATTTGATCACTGTCAGGAACAAATCATAGGTAAATGGATACCAATTCTGATAATGAAGCAAACTGAAAGGGCCTAAGACCTTCTTACTAAATTTAAAGGAAGGCGGAATCAGCCAAATAGCTATTGCCCAGCCAACATTTTTCTTTTTGATTACACTACATAGTAAGGTGGAGAGACAGGTAGTTTTAGGAAAGTGTTGAAGCTAGCAGTGAGGTTAGCATACAAATTCATAACAAAGCAAAAAATATCCTCATGTGGGAATCTGAAGAATAAAACACGAGATAATTTGAGATATATAACTATTTAAGTCACCATTATCATCAACTACCCGTGGGTGGGTTCAAATTGCTAGCTTCTACTGAAAGAAAAACTCTTACCTTTGAGCAGCACATTATGTTTTGTGTTACATGAAACAAAAACTCCAGTGTAATTCTTGAATATTATTTTCAGATGGTTTTGTTTCCTTCCTTCTTTCCTTCCTTCCTTTCTTCCTTCCTTTTTCCTTCCTTCCTTCCTTCTCTCCCTCCCTCCTCCTCGTCCCTTCCTTTCCCTTCTCTTCCCTTCCCTTCCCTTTCTTTCCTTTTTTTTTAAGTTTTTGTATTTGTGGTTGGTAGATATGATATCATAAATATTAAGACATATGATTATGAAAAACCTGCAGATGGAACTGTTTATTTAAGTAGCATATGCAAATTTTGATAAAGTAGGTCCAGACCTACTGACCTCTGCGACTGTGACCTAAAAAGATCCTTGAAAAGGCCCTTGAAGATTTAGTGCAAGCTTTTCTCTTGGTAAATATATTATCCTTTTTAAAGATAGTGATAATTATTATGTTCATTAAAGTGTGATAATATCATTCAAAATGAACTAAGCCATAGGTTGCTTAGTTTGTTTACTAAAGGCTTCTGTATGTTTCAGAAGGCAAGTCTACAGGTTCTCCTTTTTCCTGTGTTTTTCACCTACTCTTCAGAGTGTGGATCCCTTCGGACTATGACATTTGAGGAATGCTTTTGTACCCCGTGTTTTTTCAGTGTACCAGCTGTAGAGTGATTAGTGGATCATTTTAGGACATTACATACTAATTGCTAAAATGATTAAGACTCTTCCCTCTCCCGTACTCAATCCCTTAACCCATCATTTTCCACTTTCGTAATTTAAATGCAGAGTATAGAAATTGTGATTCACTAACATGCTCATTTAGCTGAAGATCAAATTTTCCTTCTGAGATATCTGCATCAGTTTTCCCTGATCTCTTGATACTGAAATGGCAAATCACCATTCTTGGTCAAATGGATGGAGAGAGAAGGGGGAATGGGAGGAAAAGGCGGAGGGGCAGGAGGAGGGAGATTTGCTTATTGTAGGACTGACTTGGGGCTAATCTTTCTATCTCACCAAGAACTACACTGAAATCTAAACACATGAAGACATTGCTGGCTTTCTCTTCCACAAAGGATAAACTTCATAGCACCTGAACCCTAAGTAACATTCCAGACAGATGGAGACAAGACAATAGCGTATTTTTTTTTTAAATTTTTTATTGTTATGTTAATCCCCATACAATTACATCATTAGTTTTAGATGTAGTGTTCCATGATTCATTGTTTGTGACAATAGCGTATTTTTAAAAACACTCTTTGAGAATCTATGTTGTTGCAAACAGTCTTTCTGCACAGAACATTCTCAGAATCTGAATATCAGTGTGTATGTAACACCCCTCATAATATCCATATTCATCTCCAGAGATAAGAAAATGCTACCACATTCTTGAGAGCAAAGAGAAAATTCTCACTGATAAAATGGTTAAATAGGGCTTGATAACAATTTATTTCTGACCTTTTAATGCCTTCTGTTCTTAATGATTTCCTGTCATTTCTGTCTAGTCCATACTTGGAACTCAGTCTCAGAGGTGCTTAGCTTTATGTTGCCACTTAGCTTTCAACTTCTATTTTCAGCACAGAAAGGTAAATCAGTAATTGTCACTTTGGCTTCTCAAGGTTTGTCAGGCACCCAAATGGGATTATGACATAGATCTGAAGGGTGTTTCATATGACTTTTACTTTAATTTTGATGTAATCATAGAAATGTCCTAGGACTTTAGGAACTTAATCATCCTGTTAGCCTTACCTCTTCCTTTGCTTGGGTGTTTGGCTCACTCCTTTCTGTCCCCCTCACCTGTGGAGAGGTGATTTAAAAAAAAGAAACAAATTCAGGGACATATTCAGTGAGATATCTCCTTAGCTGACAATTGTCTTTTTCTCAATGCCTTTCTTTTCTTTTCTTTTCTTTTTTCTTTTGTAATTTGTTTCTAAGAGATAGCATTTCTCCAGTTTGGCTCTCAGGGGAACAGTTGTAGAGCTAGAGGAATCACCCTCTGAGAAGTTGGTGCACTGTCCTTTGCTTCAAAATATTTTTGAGTCTGATTCTTGTTTTATCAGTTGGAGCCCAGAGTAAGATGGCAATCCATCTAGAGGTCTTCTTTGGAAGAGGGAAGAAATGGGAAAAAGGAGTCTCAGAAATGGTTTGTGGAGAGTTTCTGTCCTGAGAAGATAAAAACATGTTTTTAATGCATTTATTCAGACAGATCTGTCCACAGATCTGTGGATATAGATTGTTGCCTGTGTGTATTAATTCAAACTTCGTCACTTATAAGTGAAAGAAGCTGAACTCAAACTGGCTTAAACCAGGAAGTCTTTAAGGATGATGGGACTCAGGAACCACAGCATTTTGCTAATTATTTCTGGTTCTCTCCCATTCACCCCTCCCACTTTTTTCTCTTCTTGCTTATTTCTGCATCTTTCTGTGTGTTACCCTTACTCTTCTGCCAAAGCTTAGCTCTCTTCATGTGATGTGAAAGGTGGCTAGTGGCAGCCCCAATCCACAAAGAACAGATTTTTTTTTTCCCTCCTAGAATTCATAGAATATCTTATGGGGAAGTATTCTGTTTGGGCCTATAAAGATTCCATGAGCACCCCTTGGTTCAGTCCCTGTAGAAAGGGGGTAAGGAGTCTGGATCAAGTGCTCATCTCTGCTGGTAGGTGGTATCCCAAACCTGTGAATGCCTCTCCCACTCTATGGGAAAAGGACAGCACTGCAAAGGAAGATTGGTGTCCTGCTACCAGAAGTAGGGGTACAAGAAACATGCTAAGAAAACCATATTTACTAAAATATAGATCTATGTATATTGCTACCTATATAGCAAACCAAATAATTAGCATACCTAGAGGGATATTTTATTTTATTTATTTTTAAAACTTTTCATAGTTTGCATGTATGATATTATCTGGCTTTTTGCCTGTAATATTTTGTGGATTAGAAGTGATAAAATTGAACTAGTTCTTATTATCATCTTTACTCAGATACAGAAATCACATTTATTAAATATCTACTATAGATAGCAAATGGTTCCAGGAGCTACTATTTACTTTTTTATCCTAACAAGTAATGAGTGCACTTTGCATTTTCATGATGGTTTCATATCTGTTGTCTAAGGAATTCTCAAACAGATATTTTTATTCTTTTTTTTTTTTTTAAACAACTTGTTTTTGGTCACCCATGCTATGTTTTGCCATGTATTTAAACAGTTGTTTATTTAAAAAATTCATACGGGATTTCAAAAGTATATATATTTAATGTCATATTATAGATAATGGAAAAGTACCTTTTTAAGATTACTGTCCTGAGCAGTTATTGCCCTTGAGTCTTATTTCTAGACCTCATCGATACATTGTTAACACTTAGATCAATAAACAATTATTGTTCTTTGTGAGATGCTGAGAGTAGATTTGGGAGAGTTTGCAGGTAAAAGGGATACTTTACCAGGGCTGTCAAATGTCAAACTAACAACTAAAATGTATCATCTATCTATTATCTATCTATCTATCTATCTATCTATCTATCTATCTATCTATCTATGTATGTCTGTGAGTCCAGAAAGATCTGTATGTAACTATCAACCAAGTCATATAAAATATATTTGAATTTTTTTTTCTTTCTACAGATTTCCACAGGGAGCAGAGCTGATATTACTGGCTCAGAGCCTCATGGTGAGTTACAGTTATAATGGGGACAGCAGGCTTCTATAACTCTGTTTAATAGAAAGCAGGGTACCAGCAGAGATTTTCTAACTCTGCATTTAAAATCCCCCCAATAGCTATTATTAGTTCTTAAAACCATTTGAGCATTAGTGCCAAATCAAGTGGAATAGTTTCATTTAAATAATTTAAGGGGCTGACTGATGTTCTCACATTGGCCATAATAAATAATATTATTAATTTTGAGAGAGAGAGAGAGGAGGATCAGAATATTGTGATTTTCGTTTTCTTTCAACTGAAAAGTATTTTGAAAAGGATTAAAGGAACAGATTTTCCTCCTCAGAGTTTGACTCTCTGTGTATCCCACCTCTGGTCCTTTCATGGAAACCCCACCCATTGTGTTTAGCCCCATTTACCTGCCCCTGCAGGGCAGCGTCCTGTGGAGGGCAGTTTTAGTCTTCTGTGGAACAAGTTTATTGATCAGCAGGGTTTGCTCACTCAAGTATAAGGACATTCTGATTCTTTCCCTTGGGTTTTCTTTTCCTTCCTGAGAAAACTCTTATGAAGAATTCTTTCACCCCTCTTATTGTGTTTCCAATCAATCTTTCATTTGATATGATGTGGAAAAAAAAATAAGGAAGAAACCACATCTTAAGACTTCTGTCCAAGCGAAAAACTGTCAACCTACAGTAGTTACTCTCCTTTGCTTACGTTATCTGTATTTTCTCTGCATCATCAGGTAGTCGTCATAACTCTATTTTTAAGGGTGAAATTTTGAGGTTTTTTGATCTTTTCTGTGCTGCCAAATATTCAAGTGCCACTATGTTTCAATATTCTGATCATAAAAATTATTTGAAAATACACATTTCCAGTTTTCTTATTGAAGTTTGGGTTTAGGATGTCTACAGTAGGGCTTGGAATCAGTAATTTTAATATTTCTGGGTGATTTAAGTATGGGAAATACTGAATTATCTCCTATAATTTGACAAGTTAATGACAATTATATCACTTGATATTCCAAAATAATTATCATCACTTGTTATTTCATTTTCTTCTTTTTAGTATTTTGTGCTTCACATTTCATGGATCTACTGCTGTCATTTCCATTGAATCCTTTTATTTTAGAATTGAAGTTGCCTCTGCTCAGCTATGGTTTTCTTTGAGGTGAAATTTGAGGGTCTTTGGTTACTTGTGATGGACTAGAAGAGAGGAGAGGAAAAGAGCTAAAAGGACAATTGTTGCAATATGGCTGATCTAGCACTAAGGATGAGGACCAACCAGGAAGTAACACGCTTTGATAAATGCGTAGTGAAAAATTTACTTCCAGAGGAAACAAGGCTGGAGATGGCTGGGAGCCAAGAACATCTGTGTTCCTGGTATCCCAAATGTGTGGAAGCAGCAGATGTAACTGAATATATAATAGAAACCCTGGCACAATTCCTAATAATGTGGTAAAGAGCTCTGGATATTACAGAAAGCTTTCCAACCTCCCTCCCCCACATGAAAAATACTGGGGAACTCCTAGGTAATATTATTAGCTATCTTGAGGAGAGATATTAAAGTGGCTCAAGACAATGAAGATGGCTAATTTACATGAGACAAAGGGAAGTTACCCATTGCACACAACTGATAACACAACTCAGGAAATATATTGTGTATAAATATAATAATGCAATTACATTTAAGCATACACATGGGAGGTGAAGTATAAGATTCTTCACACATAATCTTTGCTTTACATAGTTCTTCATATTTTTTATGGGCTCAACCAATACTTCTAAGAATGACTGGACTGAGGAGGAATGAGGAATGAGAAAAGAGAAAACATGTAAAATGCAGACTAGGAAAAGACAGATAATAGCAGCTGCTGTTTTGCTTATTCCATTACATTGAGAAAATTTATTTTAAAGCTCTTATTGAAAGAGTATCTGAGTAGGCCGCAGTAGTTGGCATGCTTTTAGTACTGTATATGTGGTTGGCATTGACAAACGGCACCTTTTCTTGACTACCTTCTAGCTAGCACTGACAATGTGACACAATTCTGATCAATGTGATGTAAATGGAATTATGTTGGGTCAATTTTTGTTTTCCTGATAAAAATGGATAGACCAGGTTGGCACGCCCCTTGACCCTTTCTTCTTCCTGCCTGCAATGTGGACATGATGCTAGAAATACAGCAGCCATACTGTGATTATGAGGTAACAACTACAAGGATGAAAGTAGGCCATTGAAACATGACACAGCAGAAGGACCTATATCGATTCCCTGATGGCCACTGTGCCAACACTGGACAGCTATCTCTAGACTCTTGGTTATGTGAGGGAAAAAACCTAATTTGTTTAAGCTACACTTGGTCAGTATTTCTGATACTTGCTGCTGAAAGCATTCCTAGTGGATGTAGTAGTTATAAATTATTAGTAATGCCCACACTGTACAAAATTTAAAGTAAGTTTTCAGTATTCTTAGCCTTGCTTTTCTACATAATTTCCTCAGAGTCACTACTGTCTGTGCTACCTGTCTTCAACGAACACAGCAATCATTTAGGACTCTAGTATCCTCATCTACTGTATCTATTATATTTTCTTACTAAGATTTACTAAAAGGGGCACCTACGTGGCTCAGTCAGTTAAGCATCCAACTCTGGATTTCGGCTCAGGTCATAATCTCAGGGTTGTGAGATGGAGCCCCACATGGGATCTGTGCTGGATATGGAGCCTGCATGAGATTCTCTCCCTCTCCCTCTGCTCTGCCCACCCCCACCCTGCTGCTAGTGCATACTCTCTCTCTCAAAAAAAAAATTTACTAAAATATATATTTCATTTAACAGTAATATATATACACATATATACATATGTGTATATATATATATGTATAAAATTGTTAAAAATGTGATCTCAATTCAAAACATCCTGCATGTTTCATATGACATGAAAGTTTTGTCAAAAGTGAAAGTGTTAATTGTGGAGTTTTAGTCATAAACTAGAAATGGGAGAATTTTGGCAGTGAGTGGAGGGTGAGTAGGAAAAGTCTTTAGTAAGTCATATCACATACAAATTTCTGTTCTTGAGACTAATGCTGAATAAAGATTCTTACCTGGTTTAGATGGATCAGCTATATTAAAGTTTATTTTTATGTGTCTTCCTTTGTCATTAATTCAAATTTCTTTTCTTATCATTGTATTGGGGCTCACAATCAAATTTAAAATTATTATTATACTATAATAGTCCCTTCATTCAATGCTTAGAGAAGTCACCAAATTCTCTAGATAAAACTAGGTTCCAAATGTTGGTTGAACTCACATGGTTACAAGTCTGACTGAGTGAAGGAGGAAAGGAAGGTTGACTGGAAATGTTATGGACGGCCACACCATTGAAAGAGAGCTCCACAAAGCTGTTAGGGACTCCTTCAGACAAAGTTGGCTGCCAGAAAAGTCTCTTAGGTATGAGGCTGCCTTGATATTTCTATCAACTTAGTTACTGCCTCTGAGCAGTCTGTGGAAAACATTTGCCTCAGTGATAGATTTCAGAGTTCAGCTGCTGCAGTTCTTGGTTATTTATACTCTTATAGGTGGAGGTTGGAAAGGTACATTCTCATGGCTACCAAAGTAGGTTGTAAAATACCAACTTCTAAGAGAAATCATTTAAGAAATTTTTCTTAGAGTTTTGAAAAAACAGTCTAAGGTATTTATTTACTATAGAATAATCTTTCTTTCAAAACAGTACTCATGATGATAAACAAGAGTTTTAAGAAAGTGAAAGATCTTTCAAATCAGTTGCTTTCTCAACAATACCTTCATTTCATTTTCTTCTTTTAGAATCACTTCTGATTTTAGGCAAAGCATTTTTAAGAAAATAGGAAAGAGGAATATCTCAAGTTGTGATGATTTACTCTAAACACAGATGTGTTCATTTATTAAATATTTATTGGACACCTTCTATGTATTGGGTCTTTTTCTTTTTGATAAGGATATAACACTGAACAGAAAAATGAAGTATCTCAACTGTGGAGCTTATATTCATTATGGTGACCACAGAATGGTTAGGTATTTTTTGGTCAGAATAGGCTATGCATATGATTTTTAAACTTCAGCATACAACAGAATCACCTGGAGGACATGTTAAAACACAAATTACTGAGGCTCAGTCCCAGAGTTTCTGATCCAGTCAGTAGGTCCAGAATAGAGCCAACTCACACTATTGGGAGGTCTCAGAATATGAAAATGGATAAATGAATATTTGGTGAACATACTGCCTCTGCCACAGTTGTGAAGGGTAGAGAATAAAGAATAAATTTGAATAATTATTAAACGGTATAAATATAGACAAAGCTACTTGGTCAAACAATTCAGATATCATTAACATAAAGTTGAAGATAAGAAAGACATGTTTTTTCAATGTTGTGGATAACATACAGTTAGAAATAGTTAAGATATTCATTAACATCTGAAATTACAGACCAAAACCAGAGGACAAAATTCACTTGTAGTCATGCATTCAAGTTTTTTAAAAAAGAACCATCAAATATAGGATTCAAAATTTATTTATTTACTCATTTAACAACCAATTATTTAGTAACTGGTATGTGCTAAGCATGAATTTGTATCAGGGATACAGTCATTATTTATTTTCTCTCTGGATTTTTTGAGATATTATTGACATATAGCATATGTAAGTTTAAGTTATACAATATGATGATTTGATATATGTATATATCATGAAATGATTATCACAATAAGACTAGTTAACTACATTGCTTTACATAATTATACTTTTTTTGTAGTGACATAATTTTTTATGGTAAATTTAATATTTATTCTCTTAACAGTTTTCAAGTATATAATAAATACAGTATTGTTAATTATAGTCACATTAGATACCCAGACTATATCCATCTTATTGCTAGAAATTTATACTCATGATCAATGTCTCCCCTTTCTCCCCACCCCTCCAACAACAGACAACCACATTCTACTCTCTATGAATTTGGCATTTTAGTTCCCACTTATAAATAAGAACATACAGTATTTGTCTTTCTATGTCTGACTTATTTCACTTAGCATAATGTTAAATTTTCTTTATCCATTTATCCCTCATTGAACACTTAGATCGTGTCTTGGCTATTGTGAATAATGCTACAATGAACAGGACAGTGCAGATATAGCTTTGATTTCCTATTTCATTTCCTGTAGATAAATACACAGAAGTGGGATTACTGGATCATATATATGGTAGTTCTATTTATAGTTTTTTTAGCAACTCCATACTGTTTTCCATAGTGGTTGTATCAATTTACATTCTCGCCAATAGTGCACAAGGGTTTTTTTTTGTTTGTTTTTTTGTTTTTTTGACCACAGCCTCACCAACACTTGTCTTTTTTTCTTTCTGATGATAGCCATTCTAACAGGTGTGAGGTAATATCTCATTGTGTTTCATTTTTCTGATTCCGTATAACTCTGCTTAGTTTTTTCCCCTCTTATATAATATCTTGAACATAAATTCTTTTTTTTTTTTTAAAGATTTTATTTATTTATTTGGCAGAGAGAGACAGTGAGAGAGGGAACACAAGCAGAGGGAGTGGGAGAGGGAGAAGCAGACTTCCCACGGAGCAGGGAGCCTGATGCGGGGCTTGATCCTAGGACCCTGGGATCAAGACCTGAGCTGAAGGCAGACGCTTAATGAGGGAGCCACCCAGGCGCTCCTTGAACACAAATTCTTGTGCTGGAAATATTTGTGATCTTTCCTTCTCACTAGACTAGCTTCTTGAGGACAGATCTGAACCATTTTAGAATCCCCTATAATATGGTCATTCATAATTTATTAAATGAAATAACACCAATTAGGCACAGGGGAAATGTTAAAAAAACAGATGTTATGATTTTTCATAAGACTTACACATGACAACAGAACATTATTTCACTAAACATGTAACCCTGTTTGGTGTTTTTTTTAAACACAAGATTATTTTGGTGTTTTTTTTAAACAATCATCTGGTTCTTGTTAAAATTGGAGTATAATTAATAACATTAGTTTCAGGTGTACAATATAATCAGTGAACAAGTCTATACATTTCTCAGTGCTCATAATGATAAGTGTACTTAATCCCCTTTATCTATTTTACCCACCCTCTACCCACCTCTCCTCTGTCAACCACAATTTTATTTTCTGTGTTTAAGGGTCTTTTTTCTTATTTGTCTCTTTTTTTCTTTTTGTTTGATTTGTTTCTTAAATTCCACATCTGAGTGAAATCATATGGTAGTTGTCTTCACCTGTCTGCCTTATTTCACTTAGCATGATACACTCTAGGTCCATCCATGTTGTTGCAAATGACAAGATTTCATTCTTTCTTATGGCTAAGTAATATTCCATTATATATATCCATTCATCTATCAATGGACACGGGTTGTTTCCATATCTTGGCTATTGTAAATAATACTGTGATAACCATAAGAGTTCATATATCTTTTTGAATCAGTGTTTTGTTTTCTTTGGATAAATATCCAGTAGTGAAATTACTAGATATGGTAATTCTATTTTTAATTTTTTGAGGAACCTCCAAATTATTTCTCCAGTGGTTGCACCAGCTTGCGTTCCCACCCAATAGTGCATGAGAGTTCTTTTTTCCTCCATATTCTCATCAACACTAGTTATTTCTTGTCTTTTTGATTCTACCCATTTTGACAGGTGTAAGGTGGTATTGCACTGTGGTTTTGATTTACATTTTTAAAAATTTAATTAATTTTTTATTAAATTCAATTAGGCAACATATAGTTCATCATTAGTTTCAGATGTAGTGTTCTATAATTCATCATTTGGTATAACACCCAGTGCTTATCACATCACATGCCCTTCTTAATGCTTATCCCCCAGTGATTTACATTTCTTTGATGATTAGTGATGTTGAGTATCTCTTCATGTGTTTGTTGGCTATCTGTATATCTTCTTTGGAAAAATGTCTATTCAGGTTTTCTGCTCATTTTTAATTGGATTATTAGTATGATTATTTTGGTGTTGAACTGTATTAGTTTTCTATATGTTTTGGATATTAACCCCTTAATGGATATATCATTGGCAAATATTTTCTTCTATTCAGAGTATTGTCTTTTTGTTTTGTTTTGTTTTGTTTTATTGATGGCTTCCTTCACTGTGCAAAAGCTTTATTTTGCTGTAGTCCTATAGTTTATTTTTGCTTTTGTTTCTCTTGCCTCTGGAGATATATCTAGAAAAATGTTGCTAAGGCCAATATCAAATAAATGATTGCCTATGTTTTCTTCTAGGAGTTTTATGGCTTCAGGTCTCACATTTTGGTCTTTAACCTATTTCGAGTTTATTTTTGTATATGGTGTAAGCAAGTGGTCCTGATTCATTCTTTTGCATTTAGCTGTCTAGTTTTTAGCCCCATTTGTTGAAAAGACTGTCTCTTCCCCATTGCATATTCTTGCCTCCTTTGTTATAGATTAATTGACCATATAAGCATGAGTTTATTTCTGGTCTCTCTATTCTGTCCTATTGATCCATGTGTCTATTTCTGTGCCAGTACCATACTGTTTTGATTACTACAGCTTTGTAGTATATCTTAAAATCTGGGATTGTGATACCTCCAGCTTTGCTCTTCTTTCTCAAAATTGCTTTGGCTATTTGGGATCCTTTGTGGTTCCATACAAATTTTAGTATTATTTGTATTTGTAGTATTATATATCATTGTGGTTTTGAATTGCCTTTCCCTGATGCTTTAGTGATGTTTAGCATCTTTTCATGTACCTATTGACTATTTGTATGTTTCTTTGGAAAAATGTCTATTTGGTCCTCTGGCCATTTTTTAAATCGGATTGTTTACTTAATTATTTATTTTTTGCTATTGCGTTGAGTTTTTTTTTTTTTAAGATTTTATTTATTTATTTGTGAGAGAGAGAATGAGAGACAGAGAGCACAAGAGGGAGGAGGGTCAGAGGGAGAAGCAGACTCCCCGCCGAGCAGGGAGCCCGACATGGGACTCGATCCCGGGACTCCAGGATCATGACCTGAGCCGAAGGCAGTCGCCTAACCAGCTGAGCCACCCAGGCGCCCCGTGTTGAGTTTTTTTTAAGCTAGATGTTTTGCAAATATTTCTTCCAGTGTGTAGGTTGCCTTTTCAATTTGCTGATTGTTTCTTCTTCTGTGCAGAAGCTTTTTCAGTTTGATATATTCCCACCTGTTTATTTTTGCTTTTGTTGCTTGCACTTTGGCTGTCACATCTAAAAACATTGTTCCAAGACCAATGTCAAGGAATTTTTCCCTATGTTTTATTCTAGTAGTTTTGCAGCTTTGGGTCTTACATGTAAGTCTTCAATTCCTTTTGAGTTAATTTTTTTGAATGGTATAAGATAGAGATTCAATTTTATTATTTTGCAAGTGTATATCCTATTTTCCCAACACCATGTATTGAATAAACTATCCTTTCCCCACTGAATATTCTTAGTTCCCTTATCAAATATTAGTTGACTGTAGACATGTGGGATTATTTCTGGGCTCTCTATTCTGTTCTATTGGGAGATGTGTTTGTTTTTATGGCACTCCCATACTATTTTGATTACTATAGCTTTGTAATATAGTTTGAAATGTAGTTTTTTTTTCTTTGAACAGTGATTTTTTTTTCTTTTTAAATTTTATTATGTTATGTTAGTCATCATACGTTACATCATTAGTTTTTGATGTAGTGTTCCATGATTCATTGTTTGTGTATAACACCCAGTGCTCCATTCAGTACATGCTCTCTTTAACACCCATCACCAGGCTAACCCATCCCCCCACCTCCTCCCCTCTAGAACCCTCAGTTTGTTTCTCAGAGTCCATAGTCTCTCATGGTTTGTCTCCCCCACCGATTTCCCCCCCTTCATTTCTCCCTTCCTTATATCTTTTTTTTAAACATATAATGTATTATTTGTAGTTTGAATATAGCTTGTGATGCCTTCAGTTTTGTGCTTCTTTCTTGTGATTGCATTGGCTATTCTTGGTCTTTGTTGTTCCAGACAAATCTTAGGATTGCTTTTTTTATTTCCGTGAAAAATGCCATTGAGATTTTGATAGGGATTGCATGGAATTTATAGATGATTTCAGGTAGTATAGAAATTTTAACAATTTTATTCTTCTAATCCATTAACATGGGATATCTTTCCATTTATTTGTATCTTCAATTTCTGTCATGAAAGTTTTTAATTTTCAGTGTATAGATCTTCACCTCCTTGGTTAAATTTATTCCTAGGTACTATATTGTTTTTGATGTCATTGTAAATAGAATTGTTTTCTTCATTTCTTTTTCAGATACTTTGTTGTTAGTGTATAGAAACACAACTGATTTTTGTATGTTGATTTTGTATTTGCAACTGTACTCTATTTAGCGATTAGTGCTAACAGTTTTTTGGAGGAGTCGTTAGGATTTTCTGTATATAAGATCCTATCATCTGCAAGACAGAGACAATTTTATTTGTTATTTTCAGATTTAGATGACATTTGTTTCTTTTTCTTGGCGAACTGCTCTAACTAGGTCTTCCAGTATTATGCTCAATAGGAGTGGTGAGACTGGGCATCCTTGCTTTGTTTCTGATCTTTGAGGGAAGGTTTTCTAACTTTCACCATTGAACATGATGTTAGGTATGGGTTTGCCATATATGACCTTTGTTATGTTGAGGTAAGTTTCCTCTATCCCCAGGCTGTTGAGACTTTTTATAATGAATGGATATTGAATTTTGTCAAAAGCTTTTTCTGAATCGATTGAGATAATTATATGATGTTTTAAATCTTTTATTCTATAATGTGGTGTTTTACATTTATTGATTTGTATATGTTGAACTATCCTTGCACCTCAGGGATAAATCTCCCTGATCATGGTGTATTATCCTTTTTAAACATAATGCTGAATTTGCTTTGCCAGTATTTTCTTGAGAGATTTTGTATCTATATTCATCAGGGATATTGGCCTGTAATTTTTAAAATATACAGTGTCTTTATCTGTCTTTGGTATCAGGGTAATGCTGATATGAGTATGAAAATATTCTCTCCTCTTCAATTTTTGGAAGAGTTTGAAAATGATTGATATTAATTCTCCTGTAAATGTTTGATAGAATTTACCAGTGAAACCGCCAAATCCTACGGTTTTCTTTATTAGGAGGTTTTTGATTACTGATACAATTCTACTTATTTGTCATTGGTCTTTTCAGATTTTCTATTCCTTCATGATTCTGTCTTGGTAGGTTGTATGTTTCTAAGGAATCTATCCATTTCTTATAGGTTATCCAATTGTTGGCATATCATTCTTTAAAGTAATAGTCTCTTATGATTCTTTTAACTTTCTTTCTTTCTTTCTAAAGAAAGAGAGGGTGCGTGAGTGGGGGGAGGGGCAGAGGGAGAGAGAGAGAATCTTAAGCAGGCTCCACACACAGTGCAGAGTCCTATGCAGGGCTTATGTCATGACCCTGAGATCATGACCTGAGCTGAAATCAAGAGTCGGTCAATTAACCAACTGAGCCACCCAGGTGCCCCGATTCTTTTTATTTCTGTGGTATCAGTTGTAATTTTTCCTCTTTCATACCTAATTTTATTTATTTGAGCCTTCTCTCTTTAAGTTAATCTGTCTGAAGTTTTGTCAGTTATGTTTATCTTTTCAAAAACCAGGTTTTTTTGAGGGGGGATGCCTGGCTGGCTCAGTCTGTAGAGCTTGCAATTAATGATCCTGGGGTCATGAGTTCAAGCCCCATGTTGGGCATAGAGCTTACATTAAAAAAAAAAACACAAACAGCTTTTAGTTTTGTGATATTTTCTATTGTTTTTCTGGTCCCTATTCCATTTATTTCTGCTCTAACCTTTGTTATTTCTGTTCTCCTGATATCTTTGGGCTTAGTGTATTCTTCTTTTTGTATTCCTTGAGGTGTAAAGTTATGCTGTTTATTTGTGATCTTTATTTTTTCTTAATGCAAGCACTTACCATTATATACTTCCCTCTTAGAACTGTTTTTGCTGAATCCCTTACGTTTTGGTATGCTATGCTTCCATTTCATTTGTTTCAAGATATTTTTTGATGTTCTTTTTGATTTCTTCTTTAACACATTGGTTGTTCAAGAGTATGTTGGTTAATTTCCATACCTATGTGAATTTTTCCAGTTTTCCTCCTGTTACTGACTTCTAGTTTTATACCATTGTTGTTTGAAAAGATGCTTGATATGATTTCAATCTTCCTAACAATTGCTAAGGCTAGTTTGGTGACCTAACATATGATCTATCCTGGAGAATGTTTCATGTGTACTTGAGAGGAATGTATATTTTGCTGCTATTAGGTGGAATAGGCTATACATGTTTTTTAGGTCCACTTGGTCTAAGTACAGTTCATATTCAATGCTTCCTTATTTATTTTCTGTCTGTATGACCTATCCATTGTTGAAAGTGGGGTATTGATGTCTGCTACTATTATTATACTGTTGTCTATTTCTCCCTTCAGAATTATTAGTATTTGCTTAACTTATTTAAATGCTTCAGTGTTGGGTATATATGTATTCATAGTTATATCTTCTTGATGAATTGACCCCTTTATCCTTACATAATGATCTTCTTTGTCTCTTCCTTTTTTCCTTTTTTTCTTTTCTTTCTTTCTTTCTTTCTTTCTTTCTTTCTTTCTTTCTTTGTGTACAATTTGTGATTCAACACTTACATATAACACCCGGTGCTCATCACAAATGCACTCCCTAATCCCCATCACCTATTTAATCCATCCCCCCACCACGTCCCTTCTGGTAACCAACAGTTTGTTCTCTATAGTTAAGTTAAAGTTCAGGCAGCATATAGTTGGGTCTTGTTTTTTAATTTATTCAACAATTCTATGCCTTTTGCTTGGAAAATTTTATCTATTTATATTTAAAGTAATTATTGATAGGTAAGAAGTTACTAATGCCATCTTATTGATTTCTATTTTGTGGTTCCTTTGTTTCTTTCTTCCTCTTTTGCTGTCTTCCTTTGTGAATTGATGATTTTCTGTAGTAGTATACTTTGATTCCATTCTTTTTATGTTTTTCATATCTACTGTAGGTTTTTGCTTTGTGGTTACTCTGAGGCTTACATAAAATATCTTGTACATTTGATAATCTATTTTAAGCTGATAACAACTTAACTTTGATCTCATATAAAAACTCTTCTTTTATTGTCCCCATATTTTATGTTTTTGATGTCACAATTACCTCTTTTTTATTGTGCATCCATTAACAAATTTTTGTAGCTGTAGTTATTTTTAAAATTTTTCTCTTTTAAAAAACTGCTATACTGGGGGCGCCTGGGTGGCTCAGATGGTTAATGTCTGCCTTTGGCTCAGTCATGATCCCAGGACTCTCTCCTTCTACTGCTCCCTCTGCTTGTGCTCTCTCACTCTCTTTGTCAAATAAATAAATAAAATCTTAAAAAAATAAACTATTATACTAGAGCTAAGTGATTAGCACACCATCATATTATAGTATTAGAGTGTTTCAACTTTGACTATATGATTACCTTTACTAGTATGTTTTATATTTTCATGTTACTAATTAAGATCCTTTTATTTCAACTTGAAGAACTCCTTTTAGCATTTCTTGTGATGTCGGTCGAGTGGTGATGAATTTCCTCAGCTTTTGTTTGTTTGGTGAAAGTCTTTTTCTTTCTTTTCCTCCTTATCTGGAAGACAAGCTTGCTGGGTAAATTATTCTTATTTAACAGGCTTTTTTTGTTTGTTTGTTTTTAAATTTCAGGACTTTGATTATATCATCCCACCCTTTCCTGATTTGTAAGGTTTCTGCTGAGAAATATGTAGATGGCCTTATAGAGGTTCCCTCATTTGTATGATTTTTTTTTCTCTTGCTGCTTTTAAAATTTTCTCTATGTCTTTGATTTCAAATAGTTGTAATATAATGTATTTTGGAGATCATTTTGGGTTGAAATTTTGGGATGACTTATTAGCTTCTTGACCTCGGATGTCCAAATTCATTGGGAAGTTCTCAGCTATTATTTCTTTAAAATAATCTTTCTGCCTCTTTTTTTCTTCTCCTCTGGGACTCTAATTATACCTAGATTTTTTTTTTCCTTTAATGGTATCCCATTATTCACATAGGCTTTCTTCACTCTTTCATTCTTTTTTTCTTTTTGCTTTTCTGACTGGATGATTTCAACTTACCTGTCTGCAAGTTTCCTAATTCCTACTTCTGCCTAGTTGAGTCTGTCTGTTGTTGAAGCTCTCTATTAAATTCTTCATTTCAGTCATTGTAGTCTTCAACTCTGGAATTTCTGATTTATTATTATTGCTATTATTATTATTGGTTTCTGTTTCTTTGTTGAAATTATCATTTTGTTCATGTTTTCCTAATTTCATTTTGTTGTCTAGTTATGGTTATATATATATGTATATATGAATTCACTGGATTTCTTTAAGACGATTATCCTGAATTCTTTGTCAGGTAGCTTATCAATCTTCATTTCTTTAAGATCAGTCAGTGGAATTTTGTTAGTTTCTTCTGGTGGTATTATTTTTTTTGGTTATTTATGATCCTTGTGGCCTTATATTGAAGTCCACACTCTTGAGGAAGTAGGGACCTCTTCCAGTCTTTATAGACTGACTTCAGCAGGCAAAGCTCTTTATAGGTCAACCTATTCAGAGATTCTGGGTGGACCATCTGGTTCTGTCTGTAAGCAGGTTTGTTGCTGAAGTCTTTGGGTAGGCAGGTCTGGTGCCTTGGTCAGCAAGTGGGCAGGCCTGATGCTTGGGTACATGGCTATCAGCCTGTTGCCTGTATCTGCAGGGTTGGGCCTAGAGCCTGGGTTCACGGGGTGGGCCTGTAATTGAGTCTATAGTGATGGGCCTGGGAACTGGGTTGCATGTACAGATCTGGATCTTGGGTTCACATGGACCAAATAGGTGCTGGGGAACTCTGGGATGGGCCTGGTGTTTGGTTCCATCAGGGCCATTTTCGATGAGGTAGGAACCTGATTTTGCAGGAGCTGGCCTACAGGCTGGGTCCACAGAGGCCAGCCTGGTGGTAAGGTGAGCCTTGAGGGTGAAGTTGTGAGTTGGTCAGCCTATAACTTGGGGCCTTGGAGTCCTACCAGGAGGTTAGTTTGGCACTGGGACAGAACAGGAGCCCGAATCTTTGGGAACTAGTCTTGAGGCTGGGACTGTGGAGACTGGCCTAGAGTTGGAGTGAGCTGCAAACCTGGTTTTGCAGGTCTGGTCTGGAGTTTAGGTTTGCAGGGACTAGTCTGGCAGTGGGATGAGATGTGGGCCTGGGACTGTGGGAACTGCCCTGGTGCTGGGGTGGGTTGAAAGCCTGGGTCTGTGATAATAGGCCTGGTGGTGGGCCTGGCCAGGAACCTGGGTTTGTGGGTGCCTGCCTGGAGCCCTGGATTATTGGAATCTGTCAGGATCCTGGAGCTATGTGGCTGTAGGAACTGACTGGCACCTGGATGAGCAGAGGGCTAGATTTGTGGGAGCCTGCTGATAGCCTGGGGCCATGAAAGCCAACTGGGGCCACTGTAGCCAGCAGGCACTGGAATAAGCTTTGTATCTGGGTAGAATTGGCCTGGTGTTGGTGCAGCTTAGGTCTAGGGTTTGTGGAGAAGTCAGGGCACTTGCTTCACTCCCCTTCTCTCACAAGAAAGGTGTCTTTCTGTTGGGTTGCCCAGGCTTTGAAGAAAGTGAAGGCGGTAATGTGATTGCATCTTTCCTACTCTCCTCAAGGTGTCTTTTCTTATTTCTGTGCTTTGCTCAGGTGCAACAATCCATCACCTGGAATCCTTAGCTCTTTTGAGGGTATTTTCATGCACAAATCATTGCTCAAATTGATGTTGTGGGGTGGTAGGGGGGGACAAACACTAGAAATTCCTTTGCTGCCATTTTGCTGATGTCCTCAACAGGAGATTTAGGCATATTCTTGTTTGCAAGAATTTTCATTAATCAAAGACACAGTGGGAGTTCAAGTATCACAAAGCTATTCAAAAGTTATTGTTCTTATAGGTCACATTAAAAGAAATATGACTGTAGATAACAAATTCAGGATAATGGCTCTACTGTTGGACTGGAACACACATGGAACACTGCTTTCGATTCTGCGTACCCCCAAAGAAGAGGGTGATACATCAGAAGAATCCAGAGGTACAATCAGGATAGTAAGGGGTCCGAAAGGCATTTAAAAAATGGAAATGATTACTGCAAATTGGGGAATTTCAGCATTAAAAAACAAGTTGTTAAGCCTCTGCCTTCGGCTCAGGTCATGATACCAGGGTCCTGGGATTGAGCCCCGCATCAGGCTACCTGCTCAGCGGGAAGCCTACTTCTCCCTGTCCCTCTGCTTGTGTTCCCTCTGTCTCTGTGTCTCTCTCTGTCAAATAAATAAATAAAATCTTAAAAAACAACAAAAAAATCCAAACAAAATTAAAAATGTATAAGCATGACATAATAATAATTTTCAAATAGTTGAAAGGGTTTCAAGTACAAGAAATAAACTTCTTATTGTCTTCTCCAAAGAGTAATATTAGAAGAGATAAAAATAATGGGGAGGAAGATTACTGCAGTTGGAAAGATTACTGCAAATTACTGATAGATGATAAAGAAATATTTTCTGAGAGTTAAAGCACCTAAAAAGGAATGTGCTGAGCCATCTTTTTAGATAACTGTCCCACTGGATAAACCTTTGCTGTAGGAAAAGAGAGTGAGTTTCATTTACCTTTGAAGACTCAGGACACTGAACATAGATTCTCCTTATTAATATCCATAATGAACAAATTAACTTTATTAGCGCAAATATCCTCTGAATTTAAATTCCTGTACAGTTAGAATATATGCACACTACTTGTGAGATCCCTCCACCATTCTCTAGTTGCTTTGCCTTACATGGATATGTAGGACAAAGCGTGTGGCTGGGCTAGGGAATAAACACATACTGACTACTCAGGAAAGAGCACTGCAGATACCCCACTCCTAGCAAGGGAAACTGGGACTAAAGACATTACAAGCTCAGAATGTTAAAGCAAGTCTGGGAGACATTTTATCTCTTAGAGGCCAGTACTCCCATATATCCATTATGGAGATTATGGCTCATGAAAGGATATAAAAGTGATTATTTTTTCTTCTAGTCTCTATTGGATGTGAAGCATAAGCTTGGGTTGCTGCAGCTAGTCTTAGAAATTAATTCAAAGGGTTACTTATGCTTTCAGGACATAATCCTCTGAAACAGTTCTAGCATCAGTTTTTGCTATTGTGAGCTGTCTATTATTTGGTTTTCTGTCAACCAGACAAGATGTCAAGTCATGTTTCCTTGCTTCAAATTGCTGCATATTATCTATCCCCTGGTGAACTTCTTTTCCACATGTTCATACTTAAGTAGGAATAGAGGTGAATACATAAAGTTGAATGCCTGAATTGTTTTTAAAAGGCCAATTCAGAATATTTTTAAAAGTATTTTAGTGTGTCAAATGTGAATTGACACACAGTATTTTGCTCACAGCAAGCTGAAAAATCTTCAGAATATGAACTTTTTATATGACTTAGTAACTAACAATTCAAAAAGGTAAACCTGACTGTTTTGTAATGAATGTTTTTGGAAACACATTTAAAATCTATTCTTCACTGAACAAGTTTGGATTTGCATGTCTTGGGCATTATCTTTTCTTCACTTGGCAAGCATAGCTGCAGACAGCAGTTCCACTTGTCTAGAGAGTTCCTTTGTTGGTAAAACTTTACACACTTTTTAGTGAAAGAGTGATGTTTTTGAGAAGAAATCCTAAAAGGGTTTTAAGCTGCTTTGTTACAATGCTAGAGTTTATGATTAGTGCTCATTATCTCTGTATTCGGCAAGGATGAATTTATGTTTAGGATAAATAATTTCATTTTGTTCAACTATAGTTTTGACATTTATTTAAGAATAGCCAATTCCCAATTTCTCAGAGTAATGTAGAAAAGCCCAGTCATGGATTAGCCCCATAATATATTGGAATATGTAGATTAGGCAGTTACAGTAATTAACATATGCATCTTTCAAAGTAGAAACTAATGTTCTGCAGTTTTGTTCCGCTGTAACTGGAAAGTGCTGAAATCTCAAGTAGTTATAACCATCAGTGTTATATATACAGCAAAATAGTTATATTCAAAAGGATACAAAAGTAATGTCAAATAAAACAGAAAAAAACAGTTCTTAAAAAAACCAATTGTTGTTTATCTACTCTTTTTTATTTGCTTCTTTTGCACACAGCTGCTGGTGAGGTTTTGTGGGTGATAAAGTAAATAGGAGGATGAGTAGCATCATTATTACCTGGGACACAGAGGTGGTTGTACAGTTCCTTGTGAATGAGAGAACAGGGAACCAGGAAATAAGATGGGTGCAAAAGGTAGGGACAGGGAAATGGAATGATCTGGGAGTGAATGGAAGGAGTAAGAGAGTAACAAGGGAGGAAAGACATTAAGAGTCACTGAGTATTATGTGCCAATTCCTATACAGTACTGGATATTTTATGTTCATGAGCTCATTTCATACCAACATCAACAATTTAAAGCAGATAGCATTCTTCCCAATTTGTAGATTAGAAAACCAAGACTCAGAAAGATTAGGGAACTCACCAGGACTACACAACCCTTTGGACTACTTAGATTAGTTTTGATGTGTATGAGGAGTCAAAACAGAAATGCTAAGTAGGCAGTTGATTATATAGTTGGGAATTAAGCGGAGAGATAAGGGCTGGAGGTAGAAATTTGGGAGATACCAGATTAAAGAGCTTAATTATGTCCCATGTCTTGATGAAATCACCTAAGGCAGAGTAGAGATAGACAGTAGACCATGAACTATAGCTCTTTCACTGAGTTGTAAGGATGATTAAGCAATTCTGTATAAGAATTATAAAAAATGAAATTTTTAAAAATATCTCTACCTAAACCCCCTCCCTCTTTTCCCTGCTAAAGAGAGAAATTCAAGGAAGGTGAATACCATTATAGCCCACTTTGTGTTTGGGAGATGTGAGGGTTGGTAGTAGGCAGGAGTCTCCAGTATGACGTTTGGTGTCAAAGAATTGTTTTCACTGTGATGTGGGTAGGAACTAGTTATAAATGCAAAAAAATTAAGGGATAAGGCAAAAAATGGGGGAAAATAAAAGTGACACAAAACAGGGTATTATTATCAAGGCATAAATATGGTCAAAACTAAAAAAAGGACTTATTGGACAAAATAGTAAGGACACATAAATAACACACTTAGAAAGAAAAAAATTTCTAGCATGTTGCATGACTCAGTATGACAAAGAGAAATCAAGAAATAAACCAGCTCTTCTCAGTATGACCCTATTACAGCCATGTCTCTCAGCCTGGTCTCTCTCCTTGATCAAACAAGTTGAAAATAGGGAAGGAAATAGATAAACAAAACTTTGTGTCTTGTGAGACAAGGTAAATTAATTATGGTGATATCATTTCATGTAAGAGGGCATTTAATATTGTGTTTGAAGGATTAAAGTAATCAGGGTATTAAAATAATTATTCTCCATATTACCAGAAAGTAAGCTCACATTGCATGAAGTCAGACTCGGTTTAAAGAAAAGGTACTTTCTAGGAGCCATTAGGCAAAGTTGTGACACACAATATTTGATAGGCTTGTCCTGAAGTACCCAGTGTAACACATTCGATGGAGTTTTATTTGTCTAATTTCCCTTGCCCTTGTTCATCTTTGAGTGTCCCCATCCTTAGTTGTTACTCTTTCCCCCAGATCTTTTATTCTATGTCTAGTTTTTGCTCACATAGGCTCTCAACTAATTTCTTCTAAGAAGATGACTCGTAGGTTATTAGAAAGGGACAATGAATAGCAAAGTACTGGAACAGAAAACAACAGTCACCTATATCCAGTCCTGGCTCACATTAATTTTCTGTGCCTTGGTTTTATTAACTACAAAATAAGAGAGATGTATTAGACTCTCTAAGGTTAAATTAGATCTCTAGGATCATGCCAACTCTAAGATGATTCGACTGCATTCATTGTGTTGTGAAATTTTACACAGTTTTTGCCTTTAAAGGTAGAAGTGTTATGACTTCTGGTGGTAAGGGCTAAAATAGAAGGTTCCCTGGAAAAAGTACTGTGGAAAATATTGAGACCGTTAGAAAAATTCTGTAGGGATTCTATTGTGCAGGCCAACCATAACATATTGTCATCTTTTACTATTTTTCTTTCTTAATTTTTCAGACTTGTCCATTCTACTTCCTAAGGGCATCTCATTCATCCCTATTTTCCTTCCTGCTGCTACTGCCCTTGTTAAGATCCTCTGTCACTTAAACTACTATAAAATATTCCCTTTTAGAATTCTGGTCCCCATTTTAAACTTTCTCCAATCTGTTTGGTATACATATTAAGTGATTTTCCTCAACTTGGGTCTTAATCATGACATATTTCTGCTCAAAAAGTTTTGATGCCTCCTCATTGTCTACGAAGTCCAAAATTCTTACTAAGACAATTAAGGCCCTAAACAATGTTTCCAACTTGTCCCATGATCCTGGTTCTACTGCTATCCTTATCTGCTCACTAGTCTCTGAAAGTGCCATAGACCCAATAATCACTGTTTTTGCTGATGGTATTCCCACTATATGGATTATTTCCCCACCCTCCTCATCTCTTTCTGTCAAAATCTCACATTTCCTTTAAGTCTCAACCCAACCACCTCCTCTGTGAAGCATTTTACAGCTGGATTAATCTTTCATAACACTGTATTTTTATGTATATTGTAGAATAGGACTCAATCTAATTTTTATTATTGTTTGTATTTGGTCTCCTGAAAGACCCTTTAAGCTCCATGAGGTGGAACCTAAGAGTATTATCCATCTATGAATTCCCCCAAAGTGTCTTATATCTAGACAGATAGATATTCTCCCTCTCTCTCTCTCTCTCTCTCTCTCTATATATATATATATGCTTTTTGGATCAAATTCTCCTAAAGAATGAAAAAGTTTGATGTAGGCAGAAATAGTCACTTGATTGGCAAGTGTTGTGATGTTAATGGTCTTGGGGAGAGTAAAATGCAGTTCAAGTGGAGCCCAAGGGGTCATGAGAATGCACTAGCACATGTGGAAATGAAGGAAGGTGGGATGAGCAGAGGAGAATCCCAACTGATCAGGAAACAGACAGAGAATGACTCCAGAATCCACTGGAGGTAAACGAGGTTAAACAAAACATCAAGTATAGAATATGAGGATATAGTCACCTTTCCTGTACAAAGAGACTTCTTAGATATGTAAGGAAGACACTTATTTTAACTGGCTGGGCACTGGTGTTGAGAAGCTTTCAGTTTCTTAGTATATTCAGGGACGTCTCCTGCTGAAAGAGAGACGATGAGATTCACTGGGGCTTCAGGAGAAAAGAGTCTAGTATAAGGAGATGATGTCTTTCACATAATGTAAGAAAAACAAAAAAGGCTGAAGAAGCTGAAGTACCCTTCTATACAGTTTAAGGAAAATAGTGTGCCCGAGTCACGTCCCAGTTTGCTCATGTTTGAGGCTCTTCATGCTATTGGCAACATGCAGACTCAAAGTCATGTGTATGTCTTCTAAGTGTCAAACCTCCTCCCACTAATGCTTCTAGGACCCGTCACGTTCAATGAGTGTTTAGAAAGATATAATTCCAGGACAATTTGCTCTTATCTTGTACCACATCTATGGGGTGCTGGCCTCTGAGCAGCTAGTCTTGTCATTCATTCAAGAAATATTGAGTGCCTATCATGTTTCAGATGAGCAAAATGAGACACAGTCCTGAGGAAGTGTAGAATATGGTAGGAAAGGCACACATTGGCCACACATTAAAAAACTAAATGTACAATTACAAAGTGTGATAAATGTCAAGGAACATAGTGTCATATGAATATCATCTGATAATGATAATGCTGGCTTATTGTTCAGTAACTTTATTTATTTATTTTTTTAAGATTTTATTTATTTTTTTAAGATTTTATTTATTTATTAGACAGACAGAGAGAGCGAGAGCAGGAACACAGGGCAGGGGGAGTGGGAGAGGGAGAAGCTGGCTTCCCATGGAGCGGGGAGCCCAATTCAGGGCTCGATCCCAGGACCCTGGGATCATGATCTGAGCCGAAGGCAGATGCTTAACGACTGATCCACCCAGGCACCCCTCAGTAACTTTATTTACTACTCGTGTCCTTAGGCAGTTACTTAACCACTTGTTGCCTTAGTTTTCCTCTTTGATAATATGGGAAAAATATAACCTACTTCGTGAGGTGTTTCAAAAAACATCTGGCATATGGTAAACATTCAATACAATTTAGATATTTATTATTATTATCATTTATTATTACTTTAGTGAATCAGAGCCCTACTCATAGTAGTTATTCCTTTTCAGTAATCAAAGAGATTCATTCTCTCATGCTCCTTTTGAGCAGATTCTGTGGTTTAGTGTCACACAAACCTGGAATGAGTAGCACAAAAACAGTGGAAGTTGATATATTAATTAGATTCTAGTCATTTGTCATATAATAACAAAAGCAGGAGAATGATCTTCTTGGTTATCTGCTCTTACCCTCTCATTCATCCTTTCACCCACCCATATATCAAACATTTCTTGAGAAAATAAAGCAAGGTGCAGGGGAATGAAAAGATAAATGAGCATCAATTTCTGACCTGTCTTCCAGTCTTGTAGGGCTGACAGACAAGTACACAAATAGTTACAGTGTAGTCAGAGAACTTATATAATTGAGGATTGTACCCAGTATAGCTGAAGCACAATGGACCACCTCTAGTCAAGTTGGGGAGATGAGGGAAAGCAAATGATAGGCAGATAGAAAGCCCTCTTGTTCTTTTCCTTATCTTATACATGGAGTTTATAAGAACCTAACATTTTCATTATTATTCTAATCCATGGGATATATACTAGGAAGAGCTATGAAGATTTCTTATGCTATTCTATTAATCACAGTACAATTTTATTCAAGAAATAAGTAGAACAATGACCATACTTTCAACTTTTTACTGACTGTAGCAATCATATATAGTGAGTGATTCGTGAAAAGTTTATATCATACTATTCATTCAGTTTATCAGCATGCCTCTCTATCCCTGGTCATGTATAAACAATAACAACAACAACAACAACAACAACAACAAACTAATGATACTCTCATATCCTTGGTTTGTAGTTTTACACATATTTCCATTAAGCTACCTTCTTGCTCCTTATTTTATTCTTTCCTCCCCCTTTTCCCCTTTGCTGGCATTTTCACTGCTAATCCTATCCTACTCTCAGTTTCCAACAAAGACCAGAAGAATGTCCATTTCAAAAACACTCTGGTTGTATGTCAACTACATTTCAATTAAATATATATAATACAAAATAAAAACACCCTGGAATCACAAATCACCGAATTTGGGAAATAATAGCAAGAAGTAGCATGTTATAATAAGGGGTACTAGTGACAATTTTTAATCTACATTATAAGAAGGAAGAGGAAGAAAGAAAAGATATGAACAGAGAAGCATTTTAGAGCACAGGAAAAATGATTTAAGCAGTTTCTGACGCATAGTTCCCTTTACATCCATTTTGTAAAGTTTCTTACTGTGGAAGGTAAACTGACAGAAGGAAGCCAACATTTCTCAATTGATCAAAAACTAGATTTCACCAAAGCAGATTTATTTCACAGGTAAACATTTTTGTATTTCAAAGGTAGTTGAGCAGAGTAATATATTGACTGGGTTTAAAAATTTCATTACATGGTAGGAGAGGACAGAAATGATTTTTCAAAAATTGAAGAAGAGCAAAGTAAAGTAGATGGTAATATGGGAAAAAAGGCAATGGTCACTGAAAGAAAAATGTAAAGTTATAAACAATGAGTTATAAGGGGTAGTCTGTGGTTTACTAAACATGACACAGATGGAAAGGATGACTATGATAATATCTATTATTTCAAGAGGCAGAATGAAATGAAAAGCAGACAAAACAATGATGGCATATGCCTTGCTTTGCAATAAGAGGCTACTAGTTAAAGTTACTATAAATGTCTATGGCAGCCATAAAACACCTTTCCAGAAAATGTTCACAGAAGAGGAGGCATGGCAGTATTTATTTACTGAGAGTCGTGGAATGACTTTTGGATGAGAGGGCAGTGCTAAGGAAAAAATGCAGGGATCATCTATAGTTACAAAACCAACCAAATCAAAAGGAAGAGAATAGAGATAAATGGAAAGGGGAAGAGAAGAACAGAAATGTACCTGAGAAAGCAGAAAATTTTTAAGGTTTAAGCAAGTAAATAACAGGAGGATAAAAGAGTATGAAACAAAAAGGAAGAAGCAAAAGAGAAATTGTGACCTGCTTTCCAGCCCAGCTCACCGCCATTCCTTGCTGGGACACCAGTCATGTACCATCAGAAGTTGGCTCAGAGTCAACATTGAATAAAGCTCTATCGAATGAGTCTTGTTATGCAATTAATCTAGCATTTGGGGGAAAATGTAAATATGGAGAGTGTAGGAAGACCTTGTAAAATGAAATATAGTAATTCCTTGGAGATGAAAAGAAAAAGGATTCTAAAAGGATAAACACTGAATGAATTGTTGTAAGCTCTAGGAAATAGAAATGGGGGAGTTGGGCAAAGGGAGATTTTCAATGATTATTTTAATCAGTTTTGCTTGAATTTTTGTAGGAATATGTCATAGTTTTTTAATTCAAAAATTAAAGGTTTTTCAAAGTGAAAGTGGACTAAACTATTGCTTACATATTGTTTAAATAACTGTCAAGACTATAGGACCAATTAATTGGTTAGGTACATTAAATGAACTACAATTACTTTCTCTTATAAAAGACAGAAGACAGTTGAGCATGAGACTAAATCATATGAGTTATGAATTTTCTTCCAAGTATTATTTATTTTTTGTGAAGACAGTGGGTAGGAAACTTGAAGACTGTGTCCCCCACCTTTCCCAGTTGCATCTCCTTCCCAGTTATAACTGCATGTTTTCCACTGAAAATCTTATGCAATAGTTGCTGAAATACAGATGACCAAATCCTATCAACAGATATTCTGATTCTGTCACATGGGGTTGGGGCTGAAGACCCACATTTTAAATAAGCATCTGCTAGGACAGGGATTGGCAAAATTTTTCTGTAAAGGAGCGGATAGTAAACATTTTAGGTCTTGCATGTCAGTAGATCTCTTTTGTAATTCTTCAACTCTGGCCATGGTGCAAAAGCAGCCATAGACAACATGTAAAATGGGCACAAACAGTTCCAATAAAACTTTTATTTTTTTCACAGAAATAAGTGGCACAGTGGATTTGGCCCAAGGGCAGTAGTTTTCCCACTCTTGCTCTAGAAGATTCTTTTCAAATGGGCTTAAAAGACATTTTGAGGACGTACAACGTTAATAAACAACATTTTAGTTAAGTGAAACTCTTACGGTTGTTTTAAAAGATTCAGGACATTGAGAAATAAAAGATGTCTTCTCTCTTTTCACAGAGATAGTGTTACATCAGGAACTGGAAAACTTAATTGCACGTGTAATAATGTAATTAAGGGGTTTGGTATACTGACTGTCAGCACTGAGCTATTGCCACCACAGCTAGCCGTTTTGATAAAATGTCAATGGAGTACTGCATGACGAAAGGCCCCTGACAACATTAATGATAAAATGTCAATGATAAGATGCTGTACGGAGAAGTGTTCCTACAATGAAAAGTTGTATAATGAGGTGTCTTTACAATGAAGTGGTCAAGCAACTGTCACCCCAACAAATGAGTACACATACATGCACATAATACAAAAGCACACCAAGAAATGACATGGCAACTTGTCTGCCTAATTACTTTCAATATAATTGATATTGATAGAAAGCCTTTTTACTTTTTAAATCAGAGACTGCTAGCACATTTAAATGCCAAAAAGTTTTTTTTTTTTTTTTTCCTGGGACACTGCAGGTGGCCCCTTTCATCTCTGTGCTTCACACTCTGCAGAATGTTGCCGAGCAGGTGATCCTGGCATCTGGGAGTCAAGAGAGCTAGTTCAAATGCCTGCTTTGCATTCCCCACCTCACTCACCTCCTTCCCAGTTGGAACAGTAAGTTCTCTGTGAAAGCTTCTGCAAATGATGACAAGAAGGAGAGTTCTCGGGGAAAGCAACTGAGCTTTAATGCAGGTAAAACTGTTCCAAATGTAAAACACATTTGAAAATCTAAATGCGTGCCCCCTAAACTACATCAATAGAACCTTTAATGATCTTCAGAACCAGCCTTTTCTCTTCCAGTCAGTAGGAAGATTGTTTCAAATCTGTTTGTGCCTGAAGCACTTTTGATTGTGACGGTCCTCTCATTCATGGGTGAAACATGGCGTCCCACTGGAAGTGCCATCCAGGTTCACAGCAATACAGCATGATATGAAAGTATAAACAGAAGTCGGAACTGCATTTCTCCTCTGAGATAACAAGTGCAACTAGATTTTTCAGACCACCTATTATGCCATAAAAAGTAAGAGGGAAAGAAAAATAAGACCTACTTTATGTCAGCTGCCTGATTCGTGGGAATGAAACTTACCAGGTCAATATGGAGCCTTTAAATGACTTCTATAGACAGCATCTCCATCCTTGCTCCTGGCCAGTTGTTAATTTTTTTCATATGACAAATGAAGAAATATTAACATCAAACAATTTCCTTTCACTTTTTGTGGGTTGGTTAATCATAACTGATTAAATAATGGATTGTTTCACAACCTGACTTAGTTTTTCTCTTTTGCTTTGAGTCCCTGACCAAAAATAAGTGCTCAGCTGTACCTAATGTTTGGGCTTCCCAACATACAGATTAAGATTTAAGATTCTTGTAGCCCCATTTTTCCTAGTAATGAGCTGACTGGATAAAATAACACTGGTTTTCTGTATAGATAGATATACTCCGCCCTCATTATAGAACTATTTTCAAAAGCCAAGGATATTGAAAGTTATAACAGTAATGTCAGCCCTCATGATTAAATCATGAGGCACATGAGTTTTTCGTTTAAATCTGATGTTCTCATGATCTCAATATTTTTCATGCAAATCTTATTTCTGCATCCTTTCACACTCCAGCTTAAATTGCTTGTCAATCGCCGTGCTTTTCTTGAGTGCAGCACTTCTGAGCTTCTCCAATACGATTTTATACATCTATTTATTCTATTTATATCTACTTCTTTAGTATATTTTCCCTTAAAGAAGACATTGGTACAGCATTCCAAATCACATTTAATGAAGTCTTTTGAATTGGAAGCAATGACTTTGGAAGCCAAAGGAGATGAGGCAAGAGGATTAGCTTCGCCAGGAGATGTGGGGGTGAGGAGGAATTATAGGTTAAGAGAGGAAGAAGCCCTTTTATATTTTAACATTTATAACCTTTTTAAACAGTATAACTAAAGTGCTTATACTAGGAGTTGGTTAGAGCAAGGGCAAAGCTGCAGCCTAACAAAGAGAAACACCCTAAATAGAAGATTATTACAAAGTTAGGCAATAAAAAAGGACATTTGAAAAAGCCCTCACAAAATAAGCCTTGAAGTCTCAAATCTTTCAAAGGATCCCAATTTTTAAGAACCTATAGTCCTTCAATTTTAATTTTTAGCCACATGTTCTTTTTTTTAGTAAATACTATTTTTGACTTCTATAATATTTTCTGGTACCATCATCTGCTTTGATCTTAGAAATCTAAGGGAAAAGGACCAGAGCCAAGTATGCTTCAGTTAAATCAGAGTTCCTTCTCTTTCTGAATTTTATGAGACTTGCACTATGGATATCTACAATTGCAGAGGCAAGTTTTGGTTCCCTGTCACCAACCTCCCCATCTTGTAAAATCAGCTACTGTGCTTGCACGGGGCTGGAATGTCACGAGTGTAACAAGACATGCAATAATGGGCACTCATGTAGCTGAGGACACTTCTAATTGATTATACATTTATTTGCCACACCACTATTCTCCTTGGAATATTGCTTAAGAAAAAAGTGTTTGAATAATCTCATACTGTTTTAGGGATTCCTGCTGTTTGCTAGTGAATACACTACAAAGCTTTATTTTTCAAATGTGTTCTCAAATGTGTAACCTAGGTATTGCTTTTTCCATGCATTTTTATATTCCAAAGGATCCTCTAGTGACAGAACATTTTCAATCATTACTTCTCTTTGGTGTAATCAATTACCTCCTGATAGATTCCCTTTCCAAGTTTAAAATTGCATTTAAAAACTCATCTTTTTTCTGAATTCTAATTGGGTATACTTTGAACTCTACATTCTTTTAGCAAATATTTGTTTATAAATTTATCTAAGACTTAAAGGGCTTGCTAACACATTTAAGAGTTGAGTGTCATAATCAACATATAATACATAATTTGGGTGAGGACTTACATTTATTAAATGAAGATTTTATTTACTCTTAAAGGAAAGACCAAAAATATAGTCCTGACAAAGTAAGAATTGAGAAGTAGTGATATATTTTATTTATTTATTTATTTATTTTTAAAGATTTTATTTATTTATTTGAGAGAGAGACACAGCGAGAGAGGGAACACAAGCAGGGGGGCATGGGAAAGGAAGAAGTGGGCTTCCTGCCAATGTGGGACTCGATCCCAGGACCCTGGAACCATGACCTGAGCCGAAGGCAGACGCTTAACGACTGAGCCACCCAAGCGCCCTAGAAGTAGTGATATATTTTAAACGTATTTTGTTCTGCCTACATGATTTGTCTAAAGTCACATTTGAGGACATTAAAAATAGAATTGTTTATAATTGTCTCCCTATTATACACAGAATCATATATAGTGGCTCATTTATATTCTTTATGTATAAAGCAGCCCATCAGCTTTTCAGTGGTTATTATTTTGCAAATTTATTAATCTGCAATATAACCAAGAGGTGAGAGAGTAGGTAAAACATTGTTTCTTAATTATTATTCTATGATGTGTGAACATTTTATTGGCAACTATCATGTACAGAACACTGTATATTATGATACTTGTTTTTACAATAACCCTGTGAGATGGGAAGTTTTAGTCCTATTGTTCAGATGAGGAATATAGGAATAGAACTAAAATGACCTGCTTGAACTTCCATAATTAATTAGTAGCAGAATTGGGATTTGAACCTAGCTATAGCTCACTCCAAAGCTATTCATACTCTTTCTAATATGGCACCCTATCTCTCAAAGTAAACTGTAAAATGTTCTTGATTTAAAACATGTGCCATTTTATCTATAGAAGGAACTTTTAGGCCTTCACTTAGAGCCACTTCTTTTATTTAAAAACAAATCTTACTGCTTGCTTAACAGATTTTTTTAGTCCCTAACATGAGATACTGAATAGAAAGTGGATAGAGGAAAGACATTAATGCTAAATACAGATCTGGCAACCTCTCATATCTTAAGATCACATGGAAAATACACAGTGACATGCAATGGAAATAATGCAAATCTTTATTCCCAACCTCAGCACTCTGGAGGATTTAGCACTATTCCAATAGTGGCAAAATTCAACTGCAGAAGCCAAACAGTAGAAAATTTAATCCCAGCTTCTTCTGACTTTAGGTGAGTGCAAGACCATTCTCTTAAGTCAAGGTCACAAAATTTCATCCTTACTCTTTTTAATTTGGCTGGCTAGTGTCTTTAAAAATCTGAATTTGAATGCCTTTAGATTTTTGAATGTTTGCTTTAATCACAAGGCCTTATCACACATTACCATTTTACCCCAAACCTACTGGATTCGCTTATATCAATGTCTTGGCCCACGAAAATATTTGAATTTGCAGCTCTTATCCTGACATGTCATGTAAAGATAGGCTCCTTTTTATATTTACTCTAGTTCCACCCATGGCTCTTCTAAAGTACTCAATAGGGCTAGGATTAGGGTGAGATGATTTTACCTTGGGCATAAAATTTAAAATGGCAAAGCTCAGTAATCCAAATAAATAAAGGGTGTATTAAGGCAATATTTTTTAAAAAATCAAAATTAATTCAAAGTATTTTTTTTAAATATTAATGATAAATAAAATAAAGATATCACCTCATTCTTAGTCTGGTGTCCAAACTGCCTTCTAGAGATTATTATGTTTTTATAATAATAGCGTCAAATCCAAGGCCCTCATTCTTACTTGGTTAGTTTCTGCTTTCTCTGTCTTATAAACTAATCTAAAAAAAAAAAAAAAAAGGGAGAGTAGCAACTGATCCTGATTGGAAGAGAGGAACTCAAACAGTCAACTTATGTGGCTTTATTCAGAATATGAGCCTACATTCAGCACACCTTGAAGAAATCCTACGTATAGTTAATAATTTTAAAACAACAATAGCTAACAATTTTTAAGCATTTATGTGGAGGTCCTGTGCTAGGCACTTTATTTGAGTTATTTGACTAATTCCTGACAACTATCTTATGTGATAGAGATTGCTATTATCCCCAATTTACATAAGAGCCTAAGTCATTTGCCAAGTTAATATATGGTAAAGGATTAAATTAGAATATCATAATTGCAGAATATACATTTTTAAAGAGACAACTAAAACTGACTCTAAATCAAATAGAAGGCTAAGTGATTTTAACTTGAGAAGCAAGAAAGTGTTAAAGTCTAAGAGAGCTTGTTATTTAAAACTGGTTATCATGGGATAATATTTGGAGATTTCTAGCCAGTTTCTTTTCTTTCATTATCATTATTATTTTAATAATTGCAATACAACTCTCCACTGGAACTAGGAGTATTCATTGTCTACACAGAAGGACATAGTCTAGGACAAAACAAAGTAATTTTTCTGCTTTAAATTTATAGATTGATTTTTAAAATTCTCCCTCAGAGATTATGAACTTGAAAGCCCCCCCATTTTTAATTGTTATATTTGATAAAGAAATAGGCAATTTTATTTCTAAAACCTTGGCTTAAAATAACAAGAGCCACAGTACAAAGACTCTGATCCAGTTATAGCATCAACTAGAGTGAGGAGAACTCCAGTGATGTAAAAACTCCCAAAGACGTAAGAATTTGACTAGCAGGAGTAAGAGGGAGATTCGGAGATGTGATTGGAGTTAGCTGTGGTGACTTTCTGTGTCCAGGGAAGCAGCAAGCCTTGAAAGGAAACCCCTTGTTCAACATGGTGCTTAACAGGTAAAGTAGCACTGACTATTTTACTACCTTTTTAGGGGGCCTGAAAGTAGTGTCAGATGGTTTGGTATCCTACATCTTATCAGTGTGTGGGGTAAACAGCCAAGACTATTGAAGTGGATGCATTTGGAATAAACAGGTTGTAGACTGAGTGTACCAGAAAGGCAGAGGCCTTGGCAGGACCTCAGACATCCTCAGTAGGTGAATGAAGATGAAAAACGCTCAGCAGAGGCCACAGGGAATGAAGAGAACCTCAAACTTGTTGCAGCGCTCTTTTGCCCCCCCCACCCCCCGCTGTGCCTCTGTGCCATGATGTTCTGTCAGCCTTCCCTGAGCCAGAGCCATCCAGAGAAGGTTTGGCAAGGAGGGAGGTGGTAACACTGTAGTGACAGCATAATGATCTCAAAGAGATTGGGATTTAAATCGGAAGTGATTGTGTCTACTCCTGAATTTGCAAAATGGAAATTTTCTTAATCTTCCGAAATGGGGAACAGTGAAATAAAATTACTCTCGAGGACTAACGGGAGGATATTATTGCATACCTGAGTGTTGTAATGGTAAATTTATAGCAGCTATAGAAAAATAATTTATTTTATTTTTATTTTTTTTAAAGATTTTATTTATTTATTTGAGAGAGAGAGAGAGCATGAGAGGGGGGAGGGTCAGAGAGAGAGGCAGACTCCCCGCCGAGCAGGGAGCCCGATGCGGGACTCGATCCCGGGACTCCAGGATCATGACCCGAGCCGAAGGCAGTCGCTCAACCGACTGAGCCACCCAGGCGCCCTATAGAAAAATAATTTAACAATCTTATGGTACTATAAGCTTCAGTTATCTAGAAAATTAATCTATGTGGAACTCTGTTCTCTCACTATGGAAGAAAGTTAGAGCATTATTTTGTGTACAAAATATCAATTAAATTTAGTTACCTGTCTAACAATAGAACCTGAACTGTAAATTTTAATATTCTAAGGACTTTAATGTAATTATGTGCATTTTATGACTGATATCTTGGGACTTAGAGATGCCAGCTTATACCAAAATCCAATAATAAAAGAGTAGGATGTTTTTATGATCACATATCAGCACTGATCTACCATTTTCTCCAGTGTAGTTTAGTTTATCAAATTAGGTTTGATGATTTTTGCTCATAAATCCATATTCATCTTCTATATTAAAAAAACCCTGTGGTGTATGTTTTACTGGGGTTTAATACATTTCACAGTCTAAATCCAGACCTATTTAAATTGTAAGTAGCACACTGGAAATCTGCAGAAAGAAAATGGAGAAACTGGAGTTAAAGACAGAGTCTGGCAGAAAAAAGAAAAGCCACTCATTTTGGTTATTCTTCCAAACCTTAAACAATTATGAATGTTTCAACACTGGACCCTGAGCTGCTTTGCTATAAACTTCTTTTGGCTACATGCTCAAGGTGAAGAGGGGTTTCATTTGTGTGAGAGTATGTGCTTCTTGGATTCATTATATCTACTAGAGAAATATCAAACATTGTGATAAATCCCAGGGAGAAATGTGAAAATTTTAAGGAGCCCAAAAAATAGAAGCTCAAAGAAAATGCTGTGCCTCGGTAAAGAGATTCCAGACATTAAGACTGAATTTTTGTTTACTGGGATATTTTTCCCCCAAAATGTTGAAGGAAAGCTAAGGCTACAGTGATATGATATGAAAACTACAAATATTAGGAATCAGTAAAAGCTTTCCTTTTTTTTTTGAAATCAAGGTAAGTTACCTTAACAAAACTTTACCTCCCTTAAAGTAAGGATTCTCCTACCCATATTTCTTTTAATAATTATTGGATAGTATAAAACGTTAAACTGTATAATTTCTTACTTTGAATTAACCATCATATTATTTCAACTCAGAGCAGCAAAAGAAAAACATCCCTCTTCTACCATGTATTTGGAAACATCACCTGTTATCTGATAGAATAATTATTGTTATTTTGGTTTCTAGATTAAAAGCAAATGGCAGGTAGAATGCAAGTAGGGATTGCTGGGACGAAGGCCAGAGGAAATTGGGAGTTAGAAATGTAAAATGTCTGCGAGTTTGTCTAAGGAAAGGCAAAGCCACTATGTTTGGAAAAGGTTGAAATTTCATTATTTTGCAAGAGGTACATTAGCAACTGCAAAAGCTTCAGAAATTCCAGGTAATCAAGGGTCTTAGAAGCTCACTGAGCCAGCGTGCTTCTTCCCATGAGTGCTGCTTCTATAAAGCAGATTTTTCATTTTCACATTAATAGCATGGTTGAGAAGCTCTTGATAGAGTAGCTTCTGGGGGAATGGAATTTGTCTGAAGAAGAAATAAGCCTGGAAAAGCCAGAGTAGCCATAACTAAAGGCTGAAATTTACTTCCCTACCAGGCCTTCTTGTTGGGGGGGAAGGGGGGCGAAGCTCTGTTTTTGAAATCATGGTGTGTTTCTGATAATTTAGGATTCCTGACATTATTGGGGATCAGAAAAAAAAGTATTTTTAAAAGTAACTTGTAGGCAGGTTTTAGTTCTTTAATTATATAAAATGTTTAAAGAGACAGAAAAAAGATGCTTGGCGTCTCCCTGGATTTCACTGAGCGGTTGTATTCATGATAAATCTGTAGCACCTTTCCCCTCTGTCTTCTATTACTCTGCTAGTTACTGACTATAGCCCGAGGTAAAGTGATTGCTGTTCCCTCTTTCTCTTCATTTCCACCTCCTAACTGTGCTCTTTGATCACTGCTCTCCTACCTTCACACATTTTCTCCCTGATGTCCTCATTTCTTCATAGCACAATTTCAAGTGTAGATTTCCCTGGTGGGGAAATATTGCATGGTCTGAAACGAAACAGAATGGAGTTCTATATTGATGTAGATGGCCCAGACAATACAGTGAGATTTTTTAAAAGGGAAAAACCAAAACCTGAAAAGAAAAGAAAACAAACAAAAAATCCCAAGTAAATGGGAAATAAAGCCAAGAAGACCTAAAATGAAGGGACAACGTGATTTTCCTCACACTTACAACTCATGATAGCCCTGAGCAATTTACTCCATAAATATGCAAAGGAAGGTTTGTATTTAGAGGAGTGCTTGGTTTTACAAGACTGAAAGCATTTCCCTGGCACAATGGAAAATTATTAAATTTGATCACGTTCCTTTTCTTACCCTATCTGATACACTATGTTGAGGTAAGGGCAAGAAGTCACCTCTGGTGTATATAACTCCCAATACTGAAGCTTTAATATATTATATTTAATTTTATAAAGTTTGCATAAATTAATACCATATATACTATTTTGTAGTTTTCTTATTTAAAAAATAAATTAAATTAGTACACACCTAGTTAATGAACAAAAACATTATTAAAATCTTATTTCTAAAAAAATCGACTTCTCTGTCTTGCCCTTTCTCACTCTCTGCCTTGCTCTCTATTAGTGTTATTCTCAACTCTTTTTAGCCTTTTCTTCTGTGTATTCGTGTTCATTTTCTAAGTAATATTATAATATTGCTAATTGTTGATTTGTAAAGTGTAGGCCTGATCTGTTAACTTCCTATTATGGCAGATGAGGTGTTTGCTCTCTTAAAGCTCCTGCTCTGTTTTCCTTCATTATCCCAATAGCATCATGTCCCAACTTGAAGTTACAGTTATATTTAATTTTTGTATTATCATAAATAAACACTATTCACTGTAGAGCCAAGGAGCATACTATATTTCCTTTCTTACATGTTTTATTTTTTTCCCTAGAATTAAGAATTTCCTTACTGTTCTCATTTGTCTAGTTGTCTATCTACCAGTTCTTTTCACACCCTCCAACAGCATTCAGTATAGTTTTTACATGGTCAAATGTATCAGATTATTTTTCCATTACATTTGTTCTCTCCAGCAGATTCCCCCCCAGAATACATTATTATCCATTGCTTGAATATAGGCTCCTAATTTTCTAGGCCAGCTATGCAGCTATGATCCTGGAAATTCCCCTCACTAGACTTCTGTTGCTAGAGCTCTGTTTCTCAATTTCATGTCTTCTTTATTGGTTGCCTTTGCATATTAAAAAAAATGGCTTTGATGCCAATTGAATGAAACTTTTATTTATTTACTTATGAATGAATTTATTGACAATGTTGATGACATTATTCTACTGCATTGTGCTTTGGAAATAAGAATATCTAAAGGCTCTAGGTACACAGAATAGTAACTGACCCTTGAGTTTCTTTTTATTGTCATTAACCTAGTCAATTGCCTTCATAAGGCACTCAATAAAATATTCTAAATAAAATAACAATTTGTGAATATAAACTTATTAAATTTCTATAGTAATCTTTAAATTATATTAGTGGGAAATTTTATCTATTGGGTTTATCTGATTTGAGAAAGAACATTGAAATTTTCCAAATGAATTGGAAGATTTTTTATTGGGAAGGCACTGACATGAAGCTGTATGTATGTATGTGTATTTATACACACACACACACATACGTATATATAGGATATTATATATAATATGTATACATACATAAAAACCACTTGAAAATGAAGAGACATAACATTCAGTGCTATGTTTGCACTAATTTTACTTTTCTAAAAGTTTTTGCACTTTTTTTATTATTGAAGTATAGTTGATATATGATACTGTATTTGTTTCAGGTGTAAAACATAGTGATTTGACAATGCACTAAATTTTTTTACCGACACTATTGCATTTAGTTCTCTGAGAGGTTATATGGTGTACCTGATGAGATACAGATATTGAAGTTAACTGTCATGGTTTTGAGTCCTGGTCCTGAGAGTCAGATAATATAGGTAAAGTGACTAGCACATACTACTGCTTCCATTAATGCTATTATTATATGACTACCAGGTTCCTACTATTAGGACAACTACTGCTGCTACTACTACAGTTTATAGGCAAAGAAACTAAGAGCTTAGATAGGTTAATAAATTTAACCAAGATCATATTCCTAGTAAGGGGGAAAAGAGGGATTTAAAAATGGATTTTTCTGACTGACTCTAAAACCTTCTCAGTATGTTGCACACTCCTTATCAGAAGCAAACAAAGCTACCCCCATCATTTTAGACTCTTTGATTTGCAGAGTAATAAACACTCCACTGACCTCTGTAAAGGACAAGGTTGTTCAGAAGGACAATCTTCGCTGTGCTTAGAAAGCTAATCACTGTAAGATTTGGACCAGAAGAGTAGAAATTTTTTTATTGGGATCTATTACAAAACATTTGTCTCTGATTTTCCAGTGACTAAGTGTAGGACCAATCAAAAATGATGAGTGTTTTTGTTTTTTGTTTATTTAAGTAAGCTCTACAGCCAGTGTAGAGTTCAATTCAGGGCTTGAACTCACGACCCTGAGATCAAGACAGACCTGAGCTGAGATCAAGAATGGAATGCTCAGCCAACTGAGCCACCCAGGCATCCCTGAGTGTTTTTTAAATTGTATCCTGGACATTTTGTGTATTACCTTATGGGACCCTGGGTCATGCTCAAGTCTTATGTTTGAGCAGACTTTCTTGTGATACCATGCTGATAGGCACAGGTTGAGGGTACCAGGTTACCTCATCACTGCTAAATGGGGGTACAAGTCCTGGTGCTCTTTTGTTGACTGTGTAGAGGGGAGTGCCTCCTTACTGCTGCTTGGTGGAGTTAAGTTCAGGGTCCTTAGTAGGCCTATGCTGACTTCATCAGGGCTGGAAGGGGGAGCGTCTCCTTGATATTGCTCTCCGTGTGACCTGCATGGACATCACAGGGTAGTTGAAGAGACTTGTTATTGTTGGAAAGTGGGGAAAGTCCAGGCTTCCCACTGGGCCTCCTGGGATACCACTTTGGTAGGGGGAACGGATTACCTCATCACATTCTGTTGGAAGTGGGAGTCCTGGATCCCATGTGGTCTCCACTGACAGCATAAAGTGAGGAAGCTTTTTATCTCGAGGCAGACCCATAATTCCCAGCTCCAACATCACGCTGACAAGAATGAGCACTTCATTGCTGCTGAGAAGGAGTGAATTTTAAGCTTTCCACTTAGCCTTTGTTGATAAGAGTGGAAATGGGGCCATGGTTTCTTCCCCCCCCCCAGTTTTATTGAGATATAATTGACAACATTATGTAAATCTAAGGTATACAAAGTGATGATTTGATATATGTATATATTGTGAAATAATTATAGTAATGAGGTTACTTGATATATCCATTACTTTCCATAGTTACCATTTTGCATGTGTGCGTGTGTGTGTGTATGTGGTGAAAACATTTAAGATTTACTCTCTTAGCAAAGTTCAAGTATACCTTATTGTTAACCATAGTTACAATGCTCTACTTTAGATATCTAGAACTTACCTAGCTTATAACTGAAATTTTGTACCCTTTGACCAACATCTCTCCATTTTCCCCATCTTCTACAGTTTTTCCCATGGTGCTTGGCTGCAGTAGATCAATTATCCCTAAAAGTTTTTGGCTTGCTGTGTTGCCCTTGCCTGGTCCTTTGTCTAGTGAGAGCAGGTTTTAGTTGGACATTTTTGGTTTGCACCCAATGGTATTTCTGGACTGCTGCTTCTCCAGCATCTGGTCTGGGATATATAGGTCAAAAGGAAACCCAGGGAATTCACTGCCATGTCACTTCTCAGGTCCCCAGCTGGTCTACCTTTCTCCTCCCTTTACAGTCTTCTTATGTTTCTTTTATATATAATGTCCAGAGTTTTAGTATTTCTTAATAGGCACACCAGGGAGAAATGTACCTACCCCATATCAGATGAAGTATTTAAAACTGGAAGTCCTTTACTGACTTTCAAATCCTATGTTTTTCATTGAACCTAATAATGAAATTGGGACACTTTACTCATAGAATTGTATAAAAACATGAACAAAGATTTTTTTTTTAGACAATAAGTGCTAGTTCTGAACTTCAAATATTACATATTTCTGTGTGATGCTTAGGGTATGCTAAATAAAATTGTTGGGGAGTATGGGAAATAAGATGTTTGGGGGGCATGGGACTATTGAGCCATGGTGTAGTCCCTTGACAAACGGCATTAACATCAGTTGGATATGTGTTAAAAATATAAATATCCATCCCCACCTAAGACCTATGGATTAAAGAACTCTGAGAGTGGGACCCACAAAGCTGTTTTTAAACAAGCCCTCAGGTGATTTTTATTTGAGCTAAAGTTTGAGAACCGCTGAGCTAAGGGAATACCCGAGGACTCCTGAAGTTTAGGATGGTCTGCTGGTGGGAGGATTCTCCAGAGCCCCAACATTAATATGCCATGCTGTACATGTATGGCTTTTCCTGAGGCTTCTCCTTCAGCCTTTTCTTCTTCTTCCTTAATTCTGTGGGTAAGCAAGGGAAAAGAAAGCAGGCATACTCAATGCTGAAGTTACAAGTTGGCTCTACGGTCTTGGAGTAGATAGGAACTCAAATCTTCTACTTATTTCCATATGAGAAATATTAATATAGTCAGAGGCTGCCTTACATTCAGGTCTCAGAAAAAGAGAAATGTTTAACTGTTCCTCGTGTAAAATTGCTTAAAATTTTACTACTAAAATTATTTTAAAGAAATTGGCATGTCCCCAAAGGAAAAAGCAAAACATAAAAAGCTGTCTTTTTCTTAGTAATAGAGGAGGAATAAATTGAAAACTAATAGACTCTAAGCCTCTGTGTGAAGAAGATCCAAGATACGTGAAGAGACCATAACGAGAGGGGATGCTGGTGGGGACTTATGTAGGACTGTGCCAACACAAACTTGGCTGCCCTGCAAGTTTAGGACTTGCGGTAAGCAGGATCATTGTATTGTAATGCCATGGGTGCCCATCTATAAATTATAAATGGCTGATTCTGATCAAATTGGTTATTGCCACCTGTTATTACTAACAACACTTATGGAATTTAGCAATAATCCTATAAATTTGTAGGCAGAGGAGCATGTAGCTCTTAAGTGAGACTGTTTTCTCAGTGTTAAGGCAAAATACAGACTATGCATGGTAAGGGACATTCTTTAACTCAGTTGAGCATTAGCTTTATTATTATTATTTCTTAAGAATATCACAATTCCACATGTCTTTCGACATTGTAGTTCATCATCATCTACCTTAAGGGTTCTATAATGTTTAAAATCTCTTGGCCCTCTGGGGCAGGTAGAATCACATCTCACTTGCTCCCCTAAAAGGCACAAAATCAAATTACACCAAAAGGCTCCTTAGAGTACAGCTCTTTGCCAATTACTTGAATTATTTTCAGCCACTTTGGCACTTTTCCCCTCCAGACGAAATGGAAATCTTTTAGTCTGCACCAGTGAAGGATTTCATATTTCTTAGTGCTTCCACATATACAGTATAATGAGAATAAAAGCTTCTCTGCCTCACAGATCTTTCCTACGGTGCCATAATGCAGGGAAAATAACATCCATTTCTAACACATGAAGCCCACATATTTTCTAAAGAAGAAGAGAAAGACATTAACATTACACAAGAAAACTATTTGCTCTTTGCTTTAAATTTCTAAATTTGAGCACACCAGAGATTTCAGACTTCAAAACTACATACATCTGTGCTGAGATATGGACCCTCTAAGGTGCTTCATTATTGGCACTGAAAGCTGGTTTCATGAAACACCTGCTCTGAGTAAGCAATGTGATCAGAGAGTGTCAGCAGGGCAGACAGATTTTATTTTATTTTATTTTTATTTATTTATTTTTTTTAAAGATTTTTTATTTATTTATTTGACAGAGAGAGAGACAGCGAGAGCAGAACACAAGCAGGGGGAGTGGGAGAGAGAGAAGCAGGCTTCCGGTTGAGCAGGGAGCCTGACGCGGGGCTCGATCCCAGGACCCTGGGATCATGACCTGAGCCGAAGGCAGACGCTTAACGACTGAGCCACCCAGGCGCCCCATGGGCAGACAGATTTTAAATGGAAGATTGTTACTTACCCAAAAGCCATTTGGAAGCTAAAAACAGCAATATCAGCAAACCAGTAACAATAACTTAAATATCCGCAAGTACATTATTAACACTTTCAGCCCTCCAAAGATCAGACGACTTCTTTTAAAAGTTTTTGTGTCTCAAGAGAACAAATATTTTCTCCCCATTAATCATTTTATAAAAATATTATTTTTCACTGATAGTCTTACTTATCTTTTATTATTCCCAGTTGCCTCTTTATTTTTCCTTCTGATTTGTTATTTCTTCTCCACCAGTGCCAACAACAGCACACACTGAAATCACTCCCCATTGCTCAGTATCCTTCCCTGTTCTCAATAGCACAGCCCTTAGGATTGAATCCCTTGCCTAGAGCATTAAGAACTGGGGAAAAAAAATCACTACTCATTGCTTTGCTTGCAGTTCTCATTTGGACTAGTGCTTGCAGAAATTGAACTGAACTTTCTTCACTGTTACTGCATCTGTAAGGTAATTGCCTAAACTTGTTGAGCCAATCGGAATTGCTGTTCTTGAGTTTTGCAAACATGAAGAATCCGATGAAGCAATTTGTAAGCCATATGTGGTACATCCCTCTTTCCCCATTCAAAGTCATATTGCTCTCTATAGGATTTTGTGTGACCCTTATGAAACATTACACTCCAGGATTCTATTTTAAAAGCTCCAAACATTAGTGTTTAAAAAAAATCATTCTTATTTATGGTATCATTTTTGTTGCACAATTCTTATATTAAATGAAAGGAGCTTGAAACTCTTTAGCACTCTCTCTAATATTTTTGGATAACTCAAAGAAATAGCATTAAATAAGAGAGAGTGCACACACACAAAACATAACCCTATAAAATAAAAGGAGATGTAATATGTCACATGCTTGTGGCACATTTTTTCCTACTACAAAATTTGTGTTCAATGTAGAGACATTCCAAAATGTCCCTCATTACTGCTGCTTCCTGAGTTAGAAAAATGAAATGTTCATGTATATGTACATATATATCTATATATCTATAGATATATATGAAGAGAGAGAGACAGAGACAGAGAAAGACAAAGTAGGAGCTTCATACCTTTAGAAAGCTTAGAGAATTTAAGAGCTTTGTGTATTCTTTAGCTTAGAGCCATAGTAAATAAACAAATTATATATTTCCTGGACCATAGTCCTATGCCTGCTTGTAAAATTTGAAGTACTTCTCTTCATGAGGGAAGGTATTGTTTCTGACCCAATTGAATCTTCACTGAGTGCCTAAGGAACTAAATTATCCTTTCATATTTGATGTCATGCAGGTCATTGTCTCCTCAGAGAATTACTGAAAACTAGGCCAATTTTTAAAAATTTTAAAACTTAATCTCTCTCTTGTAGATCGGTCATTGGAAAGATAAAATAGTCACTTAAAAAGTAACCATAATTCTGCAGATCTTATTACATGTATTTACCCTGCTGTCTGATTCTTTTTTTCTTTTTTTAAAGCCATGTTATTCACAAATCCTTGATTAATGTACTGACTTAGCCTAGAGAAGCACTAAAGTGAGACTTGGGGCAAATGTCTAAGAAATTTCAGTTGGCTTAAGACAGTGTAAATGATTACATTTGCAAAACAAGACAGGGTATGTTGTTATGCAAAGGCTATACATTTATAAATCCTGTAAAACTTGAGAGTTCACATGAATCAAAGTGTGATGGAGAATGTACAGAGTTTATTGTAGTGCTATTAGGCTATCTATCCACAGGAAGCAACTGAACCATTTCAGTGCAGTGTGGCAATTATAATGATTAATAAAAATTATAAATGGTTGTACAATACTGTACTTATATAGATATGCTATGTAATAATAACTGATAGAACAATATTTGTGAGTCATCTGAAGGGAGTCAAAACTGGGATTTCGACAGGAGCCATGCACTTGAAGGAGGCTATAATGGTTGTGTGGAAAATGGCGGGGGAGGGGGGAGAACAATGGAAGTTCATTACCTTAGATTAATCACTTGAACCATTAATACCTTCTTTGTATATGGCATTATTCTAGGTGTTAAGAGGTTTGACACAATGTAAGATAACACAGCCTTGATTTTCAACAAAATTGTAATGCGATGAACATCAAGCAGTAACAAAGTTGTATTCAATTTATCAACCATTTATTGATGAACAAACCACATGCATATGTGTACAGATGTTAAACATAGATAATGAAAATATGTGGGTGCCCATAAGCAGATATGCTACTGAAGCAGGTGCCATTAGGATGTGGAGCCAAGTTAAAAAATTTGGTGAAGTTTTCCAGTAAGAGATAAAAATTGTTTCCAAATATGATGGACAGAATAGAGGCTACTTTGAGGATATGGAGCATTTTGAGAAAAATCTTAAAAGTAGTCAACAGAGAAAATTGGACAAGCATAAAACTCACACAACAGCTGGAAATTCATATAAGAACTGAGTTGTTTTAGGAAGGGTAGAAGGATTGAATAGATGTTTTGAAGATCTGGCCAGGAATTCTGATGTCAAAATTCAGGAAATTAAAAGTTTTTCAGAGATTTGAGGAAAAAGGAATGCAAACATGCTTACAGAGGATAAAGCTGCCCATCGGAATGCCCTGAATATGAGGGCATGAAATAGAAAAGTAATTAAGAATTAAAAAAAAAAGTGGTATAGATTTCTTCTACAAAATGACTTCATTTATAATTGGAAGATTCTCAGTTCTGGATAACTAAAGAGATTTTAACACTAATTAGATTGTTGCAGTGACGAGATCTTATTTTTTCACATAAACATACTTTTTCCTCCATTGACTACAAAAATATTTTCTTTCACTTTATCACACAGTAGCTCATTTTGATGATGCTCAGACCTCAGTGCATCACCTACACCTACCCAGCTAATCTGAGTAATTAAAGAAAAATGATGCATGATGCATTTATAGTTAAGTGAAATGAGTATAAATCTCACATAACAGCTGGATTCCTATACTTGGCAACATGGTACAGTTTGAGAAAAGCAATCATCTTCCTTTCCTGTTGGCAAAACACTTCACTGATCTCTCCAATTTGAGGCCTCTTCAGGATTTAGTGTCTTCTCACTTTGTAATGCACAAAACGCTACTTCCAGATGGACAGCCTTGTCATATGCTATTTTTATGCTACACTTTAGAATTTTAAAGTGAGAGCAGTTATTCACCAAACATGAAATGTATCACTTATTGTATACATTTTCAAATCAGCATGCTCAACCAGCTGCTGATGAGCTTAATACACTCAGATGAAAGAAAGCATGGGTAAGTCAGATAGTCAGCACACATTTAAGTTCTTTATTGTGTGGTGCTGATGGGGATAGAGGACAACTCAAAAGGGCAAGACTCCTGCCCTTGAGAGGTTTCCAATCTAGCATGGAGATGAAAAGAAAATATATACACTTGACAAGCATTTGAAGGCAGAAAGTATCCTGGAAAATGTATCATGCATATCCAGTGCAGAAGAAAGAGAGAAAGAGAGAGAGAGAGAAAGAGAAAGTTGGAAAGAGAGTGGCAGAAGACCTCCAGAAGCAGAAGAGTTTTAACTGAGTCTTGAAGGAGATTGTATATCTAAATTTCAATGGGAAAACCTTTATTTATAGTATGCAAAGAGATTAACAGAAAAAATGGAAATATTATTTAGAGCAGCTACATAATTGATTTGGTCATCGTATAAAAATGGTATATAAAGAACAGAGATATGACATTAGAGAAATGGATTGAGGATTAGGTGTTTCGAATTGATACAGAAAGACAATAGGGAGACACTGGAGATGATAGAAGGCATGAAAATGGTGTGGAAAGACTAGTTTAGTAACTACAGAAATATGGTCATATACCATATTGATCATGTGGTCAATATATCACATGATCATCAGAGTAATTCAAGCATTAAAGGGGTAAGAGCCCGATCTGTAGAAATGGATAGGAACTGGTAACTTCTCCATCAAATCTTAATTCTCTGTATGAATTAAATTTTTACAAATAAATTCAGTATTTTAGTACCTTTTCAGGGGAGTGCTTTAGGAAGTCAAGTCAATAAGAGATATCACTACCTATTTAAGCAGGACTCTGGGGTGTAGAAATGCTTGCTGAGTTGTGTGGGGTTAGAAGAAATGCCAACTTTTAGGAAGCATCTCAATTAAAATAAAAAGAAGTCTTTCTTTCTTTATTCTTTTCCATGTACAATGAACTCTGAATAACAATCAAATGGTGTTAACTTATAAATCAGATTATTGTCCACACCTTGGGCATTAAGTAATTTTTTTTTTCTGGAGACTAGTTTGAACTGAGTTTGAGAGATACCTCATCTTTCAGCTAGATAGTGCTTGATGGTACTCAGACATTCTCTGCTTCATATAACTGAGGAGAATGATAAACCACCAATACTGGGCTGGCTATAGATGTGACTCTGTGAATCTGGGGGTGGACGGTGAGTGGTAGTGAGGGTTGTATCATTTCAGAAAGTTTTGCAAGTACTAATTTGGAATCCTGACTTGCCCCCTAAAACCACAATCATGACAGTCATTGACTATGGAGTTCTTGAGGGGAGGTGGTGAGAGGGCATTTCTTCATATAAACTTAATTGTATGCAAATACATGAAGGCCAACTAAATGAAAAAAAAAACAAAAAACAAAGGCTATTTATTCTGAGCTTGCTCATAACAAGGAAGTTAACCATTATCACTTGTATTTTGGCACAGACTCAAAGACAGGAAGGGGACTGGGAAAGCTTTATGGTGGAAAAAGGGAAGGCTTCAGGTGTGCCCCGATTTGGAGGTTGTTAGCATGAAGAAGCTGTAGACAGGCTACCTAGAAGTAGATTGTCCTATATGATTGGTTAGGGATACATATTTAGTTTTCTCTGGCTGGTGCTACGTTGGAAGTGGGAACAAAAACTAGGGAAGCAGTCAGTTATTAATCAAGTCCTGGCCATATTGGGCTGTTACAGAAGTTATTGTTTAGCTTCCTGGATGATCACTTGATAGTAATCTGGCTTCCTGCAAGTCTGACCTACAGCAGGCTGGCTTCCGGGGCTGTTTGTTGTAGATAAGGGAGTTGGTTTCCTGGGCATGTTACTGCAGGTTGTGGGTCAGAGTTCTATTTTTATATGTGGTCTGGCTATCGTCCATTTGTATATTCAATCTTTCAGTTGTTATTGACATTTTCTGCCTAGAGATCTATCCTGTCACTGCATAATGCTTGTTGATTCCTATCCCTTAGTATATATGCAAAAGTGTATAGTGAAATGTGCACAGATAGCTAGATGGCTTTCTCTTAATATTTGCATTTAAAATCATGCCAGTTTATGTTGTTTAGTGAGAGTGTCTGTTTTTTTTTAATTTGTTAATTTAAAAATCCTTTGGCTTTTATATACGTATCAAGAAATCAAGTTGCCATTCACTAGAGAAATCTTAATCAGTTTTGATAACAAACCCAGTCTTTTCAAAATTTACTACTCTGCTTCTTCATCACATCTCATAATTGAAGACTGGATTGTAATAGCTGATACCTGTCCTAATCACTTGGCATCTTTGCTGCCTTGATCTCTGGTTCTGTGCATTACTGACTTGCCCTCTGTCTGTAAAACCTTCCCTCCTTCATCTCTACCTACTTCACATCATGAGGATTGCTTATAATCATCTCATTTTCTGAACCAAGGAGAAGAAAGCAATTGTTATTAATTTTGACAGTACTTATGTGGACAGTGAAATAGAATATTTGAAATCAGGATTGCTTTAAAAAATACAGGCTGTGTGGTATATCACTTTTGATGCTTTGGTTGCAAGTAACAGAGGATAGTGTTTGAAGTTGCTTATGCAATAAGAGGATTTATTATCCCAGTTAAGAAATCTAACGGTACAATTTTAGATTTGGTAAACTCAGTGGGTCAATATATCCCCAGTGTGCCATCTCTCCATCTATGTCTTGTCATCCTCAGTGTGTTGACTCTTGTCCTCAGCCTATTCCCCTCATGAATATAAGTTGCTGCAACAACCCTGTATTAGTTTCCCAGGACTGAGTGGGCTAAACAACAGAAATGTGTTTTCTCATAGTTCTGGAGGCTAGAAGTCTGAAATCAAGATCTTTACAAGGTTGGTTCCTTCTGAGGGATGTGAGGGAGAGTCTGGTCCATGCTTCTGTCTAAGCTTTTGGAGATTTGCTGGCAATGTTTGGTGTTTCTTAGCTTGTAGATGCATTACAACAATGTCTGCCTTCATCACTACGTGGCATTCTCCCTGTGACTATGTTTCCACATGGCTATCTTCTTATAAGAACAACAATTATTGAATTGGGGGCCCACCCCCTCCAGTATGACCTCATCTTACATAATTATATCTGTAATGACCCTACTTCCAAATAAGGTTCTATTCTGAGACATGATAGTTAGGACTTCAACATGTATTTTGGGGGAAACACAGTTCATGACAAAGCCCTTGTATCATATTCTTGTACAACAATGCTCCAAGGCTGAAAGTACTAGTGCTTCTTCCTTATTTCTGAAAAATATACTTCCTCATATGTTCCCATGACACACACAATAGACTTCCCCAAGGATCACAAGAAGAGTGATGAAGGAAAGTATCACCTGCTTTTGTTTAAACCAATCACAGTGAGGGAAATGGAATTACTACAATTGGCTTAAACTAGGGATTGGCAAACTTTTTCTTGTAAAGAATTAGATAGGAAATGTTTTAGGCTTTGTGGGACATATAGTTTCAAATCCTTGCTTTGCAATTAGCCATATACATAACCTTTATAAGTTACTAAGCCTTCCGCCTCAAATTCTCATCAGTAAAATGGTGATGATAATAGTAGTACATACCTTATAGGGTTGTGTGTGGATTAAAATAATAAACTAGGAATGACCATTGATTTCAGCCATTGCTAGTGGTTGTATTTTGAGTATGTGGTCTGTTTCTACATTGTGGAGGAACAAGAACTTATTATGCAAATTTGCTTTTCCCAACAGTATCCAATCTTAGACTACCATGGTTTAACATGCCCTTCAGGACTAATGAATTAATTCATATCATTACATATATGAATGAGTAATAGACACAAGGATGAGCTACAGTACAAGAAGTGATAAGACTGCCAAGTTCAATTAATGATACTCATGGTCACAGCTAGAGACAAACAGATCATAGCACAATAGATTCAGCCAATAGATTTGGATAATATTGGCTTCTATAGTTAATACAGATCACCCTAGGATGGAAAGAGCAGTAGTGATCCATACTGATGACGTGGCAGAGGTGACTCATAGGGTTTGTGCCTGCACTGCTTTGGTTCGTATTTATTATTTGTATATAGATGCAGTTTATCTGGTTTATAAGCATCATGCATCTACATCAGATGTAAGTCTTAGCCCATCAATGCTACTTGCACCATGCTTACTGGATTTGTAGCTCTATTGTTTACTCAGGGAGAGAGAAGTCCTTAGAATGACAAACTTGTCTTTTATTTATTTTCTTCTCCTTAGGACTCACATTAGTGGTTCCTTTTTACAGGATACTAATTGAGCTACTACTTATTTCTATTTTTCAGGATACCATTAATATCTGCTAGGTATGACATGATTGAATAAGCCCTCCTACCCTTCTCTTCATATTCCCTATTTATTTTCATTCTAATCAAAGTCAGGCTCAACCCTCCTTGCTGTTGAATTTCAGAATTTTAGAAAGGGAAGAGATCTTTGCCATCACATGGAGATCAATAGACTCTACAGAAAAAGAGTTGATCAAAGTCATATTGCCATCAATACCAGATATTTCAAGTTCTTTATGCTACAGAATTTAGGTTATGGAAAAACTCAAAACATATACAAATATAAGAGAATAGTATAATGAACTACCTATGTATCTATAACCTAGGTTCCACAATTTTCAATTCTTGCCTTATCTCATTTCTACTAAACTTAGGCTGATCATGTTCCCTAGTTTAAATCAATAAATGACTGTTAATTATCTTAACTCTCCATTACTCCCTCAAAGGTGTTCCAATTTGCACAATGAATTATATGGTCATCCTATCTATATACCTTATTAATTGCTCCCCCCGCCAACTCCCTCCCACTGGGTTATTTTGAAGCAAATCCCAGGCCTCCTACCATCTCATCTTTATGTATTTTTACATGAATATCTTTCTTAATAAGAATTCTTAGCTTGTCATATGTACATTTTCTCTAAAACTGTATTAAAAATTCTGATCAATAATAAAATATTTTAAAGTACAAAATGCTTAGATCCATGCTAGATGATCTCCTTCTCCTCTTCTTCCTTCTTTATTTTTGAGCTGTGTTTTAATGCTCCAGATGGGTATTTTGACTAAATTGACTGATCAGTGTCAACCTGTGTGACTCATTATTTGGCTTCAGGGACTGCTTAGTTAATGGTTTGGCCAAATTCACTGGTAGCTTTGGCACCTGTGGGTATACTTCAGTTGCTGAATGTCTGATATATGGGATGTTGTATAGGGCTTTGGTAAGACAAAATAAATTAGGTGGGATAAATGAAATTAAATACATAGAAAAAAAGCCTTCCAGTTTTGACACCTTTCAAAAAATGCTAGTAATTGTCAATAAAATCAAAACACGTGTGAGGTTTATATCAGCTGGTTTGAAGCTTTCCTATAATGTGTTGTTTTGGAGTTGGGGGATGGATTTATGTGTGGTACAGTATTTTATGTAAGATAGTGATTTAAATATGCCAATTGTTACCTTTCTCTTACATTTTCTTAAGTTTTAAGACAAATATAACAATAATGAAACTGGACCAGAAGGATCGACAGGATAAACTCTTAGTTAATAATTACTTTTAGCTAAAGCAGACAGTACCTTTTTTCTCTACTCTATTATACTACAAAACTTTCTCTGCCCTTAGAATTTGCTTCCTAAGACTTCAGGTTGAGCTACTGCAAAGACTACAAGCACCTGGGAATATTCCATTCAATACAAACCAATAAAGTCCAAGGAAATTTCCAGCTGAGACATTTTGAGCAAATTGTATGTCAGGATTTGTGTGTAGTAACAAAAGTCCTAAGACCTTTTGACAAGTTCTGAAGCTTTCAGTTCATTTAGAAAGGACAAAATGAAGATAATCAGTGTGTATTGTGTGTGTGTGTATGTGTGTGTGTGTGTGTGTGTGTATGTGGTATGATGTGCTTACTATTGCTATATGGAGAAACTTTGTCTTTAGATTTCTCTCTATAGCAGGATATAAATAAAAAAATTAAAAAGTCATGTATCAAGAGAACAGTGGTCAGTCTGATGTTTTTTTATATTAAAACCCAGGATTCCTATTCATTTTCTGTCACTAAAACATAACCCATGTAATTTAAGCATAAGCATCATTGGTCTCAGAATTGAAGATACTGGGATTGATATCCAGTCTTGATCCATTTCCTGATTAGTTTCTCTTTCTCTTTCTCTTTCTCTCTCTCTCTCTCGCTCTATTTCTTTTAAGGTTCTTGGTTTCTCTTGAGGTCTCTGCCTTTGGGGTGTAACAGCTATAAAAGTCTGTGTTAGAAGTTACAATACAATTCACTTTGCTTGGCTCTCTGTTTATGACATGATTGGTATCTGTGAGCAGGTAGGGAATTGGAAAAATGTTCCATCTCACTCTGAATGTGGCATAGTCTGATTACAGCACAGACTACGAGGCAGATTTCTTTGCTCTGATCCTAGGAACATCCTATTGCTCTTGTACTGACACCAGGAATAGTTCTGTCTTTTTAACCTTTTCCAAAGATCAGATTATTCTGGGTTCTGGGCCTTGACGATAACTCTAGTGTGTTATCAGTTGTCAAGGCATGCTCTCTACAACCTTAATACATCCTGACAATCACTATACTGAAGGACTCTCTGCCCTAACCTTTAAGAAATTCCCCATCCTTGCCAAATATTGCAAAAATTTGCAAGTTCATATACAACTAATGAAAAGAGGTTAAGCCCAAAGCTTTTAGCTTAATTGTGCATGCAGTCAAGGTAGAAGAGTCAGAATACTGCATCTTCCAACTGCAGTGACTTGTATTTTCTTATAGTTAAGCCTCAAACCTTTCTAGGCTGGCATGAATAAATAAAAAGATAAGGGAATTGAACTTGTGTCCTGAAAATGGAACTCTAAATACTTAGAAAAGAACCTCCTTTAAGAGCGGGCAGAAATCTGTTCATCTTCCACAAGCCTAAAGAACAAGGCAAAGGTCTACTAACTATAAAAAGATGGAGATAGGGGCGCCTGGGTGGCTCAGTTGGTTGAGCGATTGCCTTCGGCTCAGGTCATGATCCTGGAGTCCCGGGATCGAGTCCCGCATCGGGCTCCCTGCTCGGCGGGGAGCCTGCTTCTCCCTCTGACCCTCCTCCCTCTCATGCTCTCTGTCTCTCATTCTCTCTGTCTCAAATAAATAAATAAAATCTTTAAAAAAAAAAAAGATGGAGATAAGAACAGTTGGAAAAAGCTTAAATAGCACTTTTTTTTCTCATTTACATCCTCTTCATGGTTCTGATTTCTCTCTAAGGAACCATTTCAGAAAGCAAATGAAGAAATGTACCTGAGAATTCATAATATGCTGAAAGAAATACAGAATGAAGATATTTTGAAAGTGAAGAAAAATCTTTGTAGATGCCATTTTGTTTTTGAATGGTCACCCTGACTTAACTGATACTCTATAGATAGGCTTAATGTAAATTTTGGAAGGGATTTTAAAATATCTGTACATTTGTTTTGGCAATGTCAGAGAGTCTTTTGGACTGGAAATAACTTTGTTAGTTTCAGAGGAACAGACAGAGTTTTATGTGCAAAATGTCTTTCTAGAGAAACAAGCATTTCATTAGGCAGCTGCCTGGAAATGTTAAGAGATGCTAATTGCTTGGCAGACTTAGATGAGCAGGGAGCACAGAGGGATGCTCTTGTTACCCCAATTCATGGAAAGCAGAAAGTGACACCAAACAATCTAGGAAGTGTATTTTCCTTAACAACACATGGGATACTACTTTATTGTTCCTTTAAACAAGTTTTATTTATTTATTTTTTCTAGAAAGACTTCAGGTAAAATTCAAGACACACTAAGACAATTTAATTCTTCAAGTTATAGAGAATCTCAAACACAGTAATTGTGCTTAAAGGACTAGATGTCTCTCCCAAGAAGTTAGCATTCTTTCAAGGAAAAAATATCCTAAAATATATCATTATTCAAATATTAAACAAATAATATCACACTGAGAGGCAGAGTTAATTATGAGTCACTATGAGTCCTAAGAAACAAGAAACATAAATATCTATCTTCATGTTGTACTAAAGAACCGTTAGCAGGTCTTTACTGAAAACAAACAAAAATCTTCATTTATTGAATATTTCCACCTTAAACATCCATGTTTTTAGTTGACATTGCACCTCACTCCCCACTGTTCTTTAAAAAATAGAACAGTCTTAAATAAGTTTAAAAAATTTCAGGAGTATTATAAATAATTTGAAGAGTTATTTAGGTCTTAAAACATGGAATTTTCAACAATTATTTATGCCTTATAATGAAATCAAAACACATTTATTGAGTGATTATTCTATGTCAGGAACTGTCTTAGTGTTTAACATATATTAACTAACTTAATCCTTACAACAATTGTATCAGGAAGCTATTAGCACTATTATCATCCTTGTTTAATAAAGAAGACAATAGGCACACAGAATTCAAGTAACTCACCCAGAGTCATTCAATCAGGAAGTGGTAGAGCAAGAATTGAACCCAGGTTAGTCTGGATCCAACCCGTATATTGTAAACAACAACACCAGTCATTCTCAAACTTCAGTTTATATTGGAATCATTGAAAGTTTGTTAAAATGCAGATTGCTAGACCCCAGTCCCAAAGTTCTTGATTCAGTAGGAATGGATTAGGGCCAGAAAATTTGTTTTTAACTAGTTCCCAGGTAATGCTGATGCTACTCTTTAGGGCTGTACTCTTTGAGAACCTGTATGCCATTCTACCATATTTAACTTACTTAGAATCATAATCTCTTCTATTGGACCAGACTGTTGTCTTTTTGAGAGCTGAGGGTGTGTGTGTTGTATTTGTCAGTTTTCCACAGCTGGTGTTTGCAAGTAGCTAGTAAGTATTCAATACATGTATGTTCCAAGTATGAATGAATGAATGAATCTCTAGAATCCTCTTTTAAAATGGGAAAGGCCCTAGGAGTGATTTTTAATTAAGCTGTCATCTTACAAATAATTTAGTATGAATTCATTAATTTGGAATTAACAAATTAACCACCTACAAAGCCCTAGAGGGATATGTGGCAGGGTTCTCTGATGCGAATTATGAGGAAGGGTTGGGAATAAGTCAAGTGGCAATGCTTGAGGACAGTCATGGGGATAGTACTGCATCATAGGACCCACGAATGGAAACGTGAGTCTAATTCAAGCTTGGGTGCAAAAAGGGGACCCAACAATGGGAAAGGGTCACTGAAAAGAGATAAGGTCGTTCCTTTGCTCAACAACAAACATGGTGGGAAAATGTGGAGTTTATGGACTCCTTGGAAAATGTTGCAGAATGTGGTAGAAAAAAAAAACATGGCTTAAAGGCAGACAGATATGGGTTCAAAATTCTGGTTTTGCTACTTACTAGCTGTATGCCACGGCGTAAAAATATAATTTGACCTGTATTTTCTCAATCACTTGACTCATAAGATTAATATGAAGATAAAGCAATTTAATAGGTATAAATCATACACAAGCAATGACTGGTACTCACTAAAAGTTTGTTTTTTTCTTTCTCCAGCATTTCTGATTCATGCTACAAATTAATGCTACACTTTCCACTTTGGTGGAAAGTTGTTAGTGAAAAAATAAATATGTACATTTCTCTCTCATTATATACTATATAGAATAGACTTACACTGGTTGGACTATTGACTAAATTTGCTTATATTATTGTTGTGTCTTTTATACTTGACTAAACTGAAAGGAACAAGGTTGATTTTTTTTTTTAGGATTTTATTTATTTATTTGACAGAGAGAGACACAGCGAGAGAGGGAACACAAGCAGGGGGAGTGGGAGAGGGAGAAGCAGGCTTCCCGTGGAGCAGGGAGCCGGATGTGGGGCTCGATCCCAGGGACCATGACCTGAGCCGAAGGCAGACGCTTAATGACTGAGCCACCCAGGTGCCCCGATTGATTTCTTTAATTATCAGATTTTAATTTATTCTTTTAAACCAGATATCAAGAATAATTTATAATTGGCTCTGCCTGGTTATCAAAATCAATAATATTTAAAATATCAGTGCTGTAAACTTTGCCCTTTAGTATAACGTCAGATTACCATTAGAAAAGGTTTATCTTTTCTACCTTTAAGGAAGAGATGCTAAATTACGAACGTGAAATGGTTAGAAGAAAAAGTCATCTGTTGTTAGAATTCAGCTTTTCAACACCCACATCCGTGCTTTCTATGTACTAGGTGTTGCTGCTTCATTGAATTACAAACAATATAACTGAAATATTCCTTTGTGTTTGTATTAACCACACTAAAAGTTTTGTTATTATAACCCTGTAGGAAAATTTTCACATCTTAGAAATCACCTACTTATATGCTTTAAGAAGACCATTTGAAGCAACCCCTAATTTAAAACTATGTTCCTTTTTTGACCACTGTATTTAACACTTCTCTCCTCATCCCTTGGTAGTTAGGTTTTGGCAAGAAATGAGAAGGAGGCTTCTAGATGCTCACACAAACTCTGTGATCATACTTACCCTCCTTGGACTAGTTTATGTGTTCTGGTAATCTTTCTGTGCTTTCATAGTTGTCCAAACAGCTTTCCAAGCACATCTAGAATTTAGAGCCTTTTTTTTTTAAAGCTCTATGCCCTACTTGGGGCTTGAACTCAAGATCCTGAGATCAAGTCACATGCTCAAGGGAAAAAAAAGGAAAGAGAGAGGCAAATCAAGAAACAGATTCTTAACAGATACTTAAAAAACTGGTTACCAGATGGGAGGGGAGCAGGGCATGGGTAAACTAGGTGATGGGGATTAAGGAGCACACTTGTGATGAACACTGGGTGTTGTATGGAAGTGTTGAGTTACTATATTGTACACCTGAAGCTAATATTACACTGTATGTTAACTAAATGGAATTTAAATAAAAGCTTAAAAAAAGAGTTGCACGCTCTACTGACTGAGCCAGCAGGTGCCCCTAGAGCCAGTTTTAAACAATAGCATTTTTTTTTGCTTTAAATCCTCAGTTCATGTTTTTTATTTTTTTTCTGAAAGAGCAAAATAAAACTGATAATAATGATCAAATGAACTGTTTAAAACACTTGCTGCATTCCACCTAATTATGCAGATATTACCCTTTATCCATAAAATGTCTCCTTTTCCTTGGAAACATCCCCTTCCCTCTGGCTGCTTTGGTCCCCGTTTTCTTGTTGTACACTACGGACCATTCCAGAGAGCAGGGCTGGAGGGGTTCTAAGAATGCTGTAGAGCATTTCAATCATTGCTGCCACAGTTGTGGTTCCACATCCTCGCGGTCACAGATTTATGAGGAATTCAGATGCACACGCTTTTAAAAAAAATTTTAAATGATTAACAATACTCTGTGTGACTTTATGTTTTTAATGGTCCTTGCTTCAAAACCCTGCAGTCTTATGAAATGTCATTTATAATGAGACCTGCACCCCCCTTCCCTTTGGAGGTATCAACAGAGGGAGAAGTGAATATGCCAAGACGCTTGATAATAGGCAACAAAAATTTCACCTTTAAGTAATTAGCTACAAGTTAGTTTCCATTAAGAGCATTATTTATTATTTATTTATTGGGTATTGGTAAAATAATTGTCTCTCTGTGAAGCAAAAGAGTTTAATGACTACAAGAAGAATCTAAATAGATATTCCTTTGTCTTCAGGAACTGCAACTCCCTATCACTGGTTCAGAACCTTCATTTAACGCCGGTATACCTGAAGCCTATGACACGATCCCATTTGTAACCCACACTCCCTCTGCGGTGCAGTAAAGAACTGGGTGGTATCTGAAATGGAGACTAATTCCTTAACGGAGCCTGTCATTTAACAAGACTGAGTGCCTACAATGGCATAAGCATAGTTCTAGATAATAGAGATAAAGCAGGGAAAGAAACAAATTCGCCACCCCCTTGGAGCTTGTATTCTATTGCAGGGAGATGGACAATACAAAAACAAATCATTATATAACTCCAAGTAGTGATAAGTGATGTGGGCAACAAAGGCAAAAGAAAAGCTTCAATCTCCTTACTACTTACAGTCCATTGACAAGTCCTTGAAACAGGCACAGTGGCATTCCTCTAGGAACTCTGCTGCCTCGACGTTAATATTTTAATAAGAGCAAAAGGTAATCTTAGCTTAACATTATTCTGAACCCCCAGAATCCTGTAAGTCTACTTTGACATATAAAAATTCCTTTGGAGGGGTGCCTGGGTGGCTCAGTCGTTAAGCGTCTGGCTTCGGCTCGGGTCATGATCTCGGGGTCCTGGGATGGAGCTCCACATCGGGCTCCCTGCTCTGCAGGAAGCCTGCTTCTCCCTCTCCCACTCCCCCTGCTTGTGTTCCCTCTCTCGCTGTGTCTCTCTCTGCCAAATAAATAAATAAAATCTTTAAAAAAATTCCTTTGGAAACTTCCTTTATCTCTACCCCCCAAGATATATGTTGGCAATCATCCCCCAAGCATATGACCCAAATCTGAAGGGTCTCATGGTGGAGGTTTTACTAGAGAGTAATAAATGACCTTTTCCTAACAATAGCTAGCCCCCTCAAGGTCCTGGAAACCTTGTTTCCAAAATATGTTGGAGGCTTGTGCTTGAAAGCATATAGTCGGCCCCTCCTCATGACCCCAGTGCAGCTCTTTCTGCCCATGGGTCCTGTCCCCATGCTTTAATAAAACCACCTTTCTGCACTAAAGACATCTCAAGAATACCTTCTTGGCTGTCAGTTCTGAACCCCACCACCTCAAACCATATCAGTAAGTACTATGAAGAAAAAAATAAAGCAGGGTAATGGAATTGAGATTGATTGGGGAGAAGATCCAGTTTAGATGGAAAGAAAATATAGTATTAGAATCTCTGATAAATGATATCTCTTAAAAGAACCTTGGTAATTCCAATAGGGACAGTAGACACAAAAATTATTTTTTGAATGAATGATTGAAACACTATTTCCTCTACAATATCCAAGAATCATTGTTCTAAAAGGTTTGCTGTGGATTTTGATTAAGAGGTAAGAGATTTCAGGGCACCTGGGTGGCTCAGTTGGTTAAGCGTCTGCCTTCAGCTCAGGTCATGATCCCAGACTCCTGGGATCAAGCCCCGAATCCAAATCAGGGTCCTTGCTCAGCAGGGAGTCTGCTTCTCTCTCTCTCTACTGCTCCCCCTGCTTGTGCTCTCTCTGTCAAATAAATAAATAAAATCTTAAAAAAAAAAAGTGGTAAGAGATTTCAACCTCAGGAGACAGGAGTGTTTGTAGAAGGTGGTGAGTGCTGTACAGAACAAAGCGCTTAAGCAGAGAGCTCTCTCAAGCACAAGAAGTCATTGACATCAAAAGTGTTAATTAAGCTTCTATATCCATATATTAGGACCATAATTGACCTAAGTAATAGTGACAGTCTTTTGTACCGCAAGCACTTGAGTTCCATGACATCTGACATCAGTGTGGGTGATCATAAGGAGGAAAGAAATATAGATAAATAGAATATTATTCAAATACACAAATCAAGGCATTTTCCATTGTGTTGGGTAGTAGTCAATTAGATAAGGAATGAATAGGTCTCGAAGAGTCCTTTACTGCTGAAAAATGTACTTTAGAAAAAAACGTATCCTAAATCACTTCAGTATATATAAAACTAGGAGTATATAAAGAGCCTGAAGACTATTCTAAATTCCCACCACATGCTTTCTACAAACATAATAGGTTACTACATCAAAAGTATTTGATGGATTTAAAATCTGTGTCTTCCAACAAGAGACCCCATTATTATATGAAATTTTCTCAAAGGCATTCCAAGGCCAGAGCTCCTCTTCAGAAGAGTGACTATTGAATTGGAAATGTCCCATAACTTAATATTTTACCCCTCCCAGGTGATATTTTTATTTATGTGAGGATTAAAGCCTCATAGGAAAGGCAGGAGGCCTCTTGATGGGGTTCAAGGCATCAGGCAGGTAAGCGAGATCTTTTGAGAAGTTTTTTTAACATTTTACCAGCTAGTCATTTCACTTCAGAGTAGTGCTGAGGTACTCTGATTACATGAACAGGCAGAAAATTTCACATTTTTGCTAACTTTATTCAAGCTCAAAAATTTTTTTTTAAAGATTTTATTTATTTATTTGAGAGAGAGAATGAGAGAGAGAGAGAGAGCATGAGAGGGGGGAGGGTCAGAGGGAGAAGCAGACTCCCTGCCGAGCAGGGAGCCCGATGCGGGACTCGATCCAGGGACTCCAGGATCATGACCTGAGCCGAAGGCAGTCGCTGAACCAACTGAGCCACCCAGGCGCCCACAAGCTCAAAAATTTTTTAAACGTCCCTACATTTATCTACTGTGCACTCACTACTCACAGTTAAGCTTTATACTTATATACTTATTCAACTAATTAGAGAGAGGGAGGGAGAGAGAAATACCACAAAAATATCACAAATAAAGCCCGAGTCTTTTTAATATTCACTTCTTTTACATTTAGCGTGTATTAAATTGTCAGCATTTCATCATTTTCTTCTCTTTTGTAATGCTTCACTCCAGTAGTAACTGAGAGTACTACAGCATACAAAAAGGAATTTTTATCCATAAAAGAGCTTTCCTATTGAATGAATCAGAAGATAAAACCAAGGCACTTTTTAAATATATCTCTATCATTTTTTTTTCCCCTCAGCTTGTTGCTCTAGACCTTGAGTTTAAACTAGTTCAGAATCAATCAACTCAACTCAGAAATAGAATGAAAGACTTCTCAGAAGAAAGTGAGAACAGAGGAAAATATATATTTTTAAATTGCCTTTTGTGCCTTGTATCTCAGACAGAATTTATCAATGTCTCACACAGGATCAGGGCATGTGGTAAAGCCCTTGGAGAGCAAATGCTCAGGTCAAGCAGCCAACATGGTCACATAAATTGCAAGGTGGGTTGAGAGTCATTAGACAAGATAGTAAACAAAACAAAACAAAAACAAAAACAAGTGGTCAGTCCATAAAAATAAAATCTACCTTTCATTCGGTCTTACCTAGATTATAACGGTAGCTAAAAGTAAATCTGGGTTGACTTCAGAAAAGCAGTAAATTTACAATGTTACAACTCACAGAAATACTATAAAGTAAGAATGGAAACTCTCTGAGGTAGAAAGGGAAAGGGCTTTCTACTGTCTTTGGAACATACATAGAATTATATTTATGCGGGGGCCTTGATGAACATTTTAGGAATGGATTGTTTGATTGATTTTTGAAAATTCATTATATCAAAAATTGTAAGACTATAAATTCTCGAGATTAGTGTTTCTTATATTTAGCATTAGTTCTAATGGAGACTTAGTGACAGCCCAGAACCATGTTGGGTATGCCCAATAGGAGTAAAGACTTCTCCAAATTTTGAATATGCATATGAAATAGAAGGATTAAAAAGGATTCCCAGGAGACCAGATCTAACTGTTTATTGTGTACACAGGAAAAGGCAGAGGTGTAAAGGATTAACAATACTTGTGTGCATGCTTTGTCAAGATCATCAGTTAAAGTGTAATCACGATGACAAAAGGAGAACCTCAGCTTGGAGGAAAGGGAAATTGATGGGAGACATATATTACCATCAACTCAGGTAGAGCAGAACTCATTTTCTTCCAGTTTCTCTTTTCTGACTGGCCATCCTTAATTTTTTTCTCTTTCTTTTGTAAACCTCATTTTTATGGGTGCTCTGAAAATATTGGTTATTGATTTTACAGTTATCATGAAGTTGATAAATGCTCATAGTTTCTGCCCTAGGACAACCTTTTAAAATAAAATTGTAAGAAAGATGAAAAGCTACGAAAAGAAAGTAGTGATGCCTATAAATGTATGTTTTTGTTATATTTATACCACATTGGTATAAATTTGTCATTGAAGCTTTTTAACTCATTCACTAATTCATCTATTCGTAAACTTGAATCGAGTGTTTACTATGTGCCAGACATTGTACATGGGGCCAGGGATAAAAAGATGAAGAATACCTCATTCAATTCTCAAGGAGTATTTATTCTCTGGGGACCCTAGTCAAGGACCAGTTGGAGATGAAATTGTCATAAATGTTATGCTACAGGCTTGCATAGAATATTATAGGGGAACAGAGAAGAGTGAGATATGTCTTTAAGGAAAAGATCACATCTAACTTGAGTCTCGTGTTCAAATTGGAAGTAGTTTGGCAGAGGAGGTTGTTCTGAGCCAACCAAACAGTGGATGTGAGTGAGTCATAGTACTTCACTATTGGTAAGCCCGCCTCAGTGTTCTGCACAGTAGGCCTTTGGTATATAGTAATTGAAAGAGGAAATCTGCATACATGGATTGGTAAAGTTACAAAGATATCTCCAAAGTATTTGGGTAACATAGTGCTGTGGTTTGAAGTGGGGGGGTTCAAAGCTGACAGCCAAGAAAGGATTCTTGAGACATCTTCAGTGCAAAAAGGTGGTTTTATTAAAGCACAGGGACAGGACCCATGCACCAGGGTCATGAGGAGTGGCTGATCATATACTTCCAAGTTGGGTGTGGGTTAGGGACAGCACAAGCCTCCAAAGTATTTTGGAAACAAGGTTTCTAGGACTTTGAAGGGGCTAGCTATTGTTAGGGAAAGGTCATTTATTACTCTCTAGTAAACACTCAGTCATGGGACCCTTCAGATGTGGGTCATATGCTTGGGGGATGATTGCCAACATATATCTTGGGGGGTAGAGATAAAGGAAGTTTCCAAAGGAATTTTTATATGTTAAAGTAGACTTACAGGATCCCGGGTGATCCGAATAATGTCAAGCTAAGATTACCTTTCGCTCTTATTTAAGTATTAACGTCGAGGCAGCAGAGTTCCTAGAGGAATGTCACTGTGCCTATTTCAAGGACTTGTCAATGGACTGTAAGTAGTAAGGAGATTTAAGTTTCTCTTTGCCTTTGTTTCCCACATCAATAGGATTATTCTTATAGGGCTGAGGCAGTAACTTCTTAGGTGGTATTTTAAATTATTGTTGCCATTATTGTGGCAGAGATCCCCCCATTGACTAAATTCTATTCAGGCTTCTCTGAGATTTTTTTAAACTAGGCTTGACTTTTGGACTTCTTTGTTCATCTCTGCATTGTGCAATTTTAGTGAGAACCCTGCTAAGTCAGTTTAACTGGAACACCCCATCTTCCATATCTGATTACTCTGCATATCAAATTGGGTTCCTCATTCTCTACCATCTCCCAGGTGATTCTGATCATCCTGGCCTGCTTTCAGCAAGAATTCTGTTAGGTTGATTTAGCCAGAATCCCCCTTACCCCTGGTGTTTTCTCTTAGTAATTTTCTACCCACAGACCCTCATCCTGCTCCTTGGCTATAAATTCCCATTTACCCATGCTGTAGTTCAAATTAAGTTCAATCCTTCCCTCACTGTAGGATTCCACTATAATGGTTCCCTACACCTAGATCCATGGCCCCCTTGAATAAAGTCTTCATCACTGTGCTTTAACAAATGTCATTAATTTTTTCTTTAGCAACTTTTTGTTGCTATTGCTGGTATTTTTTCCCCTTTTTCATGACTCTTCAGGAATAACAACAGTGTGGTTCTCTTATATCAAGGAGTGAGGAAAATTACAGAGCTAAGGAATAGGGGCAAATAAGATAGAAGTAATACTAAAGACGTAAGTACTTTTAAAAAATTACTAATGCTTTATAAGACATATTTTAGAGATTTCAATGGTAGTAGAAAGTAGTTTTATAATTAATTTATATAAACTCAGTGGAAGGTAGTAGAAGCAAATGTTCAAACCATACTATTGTTTGTATGAAATAAATCCTTCAAACCCAAATTTAATACTTCTATGTAAGAGGCCAGTTGAATTTCTTAATATCACATTACCTGGTAAAATTTACAGGGATAGGAAAATGTTTTTAGTAGTGAATAATATCTCATATCTATTGAACATTACAAAAGTTGTTTCTTAAAGGGAGATAAGCATCGGTCTGACTATAGGAAATATATTACAGATTTTTTTTAAACTCTTCTCTTGCTTTTATATGAAGGAGAAGTAAAATGTGTCTTCCATGCATTGATTTGGAATACTGAGGTAATTGTCTTTCCTGCTTGAATAGAACTGGCCATGTTTTGATTCCACACATTGTCATCAAAAATAATATTAAATGGTTGCCCCAGCAGTGACTACCCTTCCCCATCCTTGCCCTCATCTCTTTCCTTATATAATTGGGCCCCAGGTGGAAATATATAATTAGAAATCAGAAAGAACTTCTGCTTAATAGCCTTGGGAGATGTGGACTGGTAGCTTGCTCTGCTCTAAATGGACAGACATCTCTTCTTTCATTATCTAATAAAATACCTGGTTTTGCTTAGGGATAAATTTGATTGAGCCAGATAGGTGGCCAGGGGATGATTTTTAATAAACTCATTTCTACCTCACCTAACCCAAGAAGGTTTTAGGAATCAGTGCATAATGTGCACGAGGCTCTGGACTACTAGTCTTATATAAATGTTTTATCTAATTACCATAATAAGGCTATGAGGTAAGTACATTTATTACCCCATTTTACAAATATAGAAACTGAGGCTTATAATTAAGTAGTTTTTCAAGGACACAAAGTTAATAAATGGTGGAAGAGGGAATTAATTTTTTTTAATTTTTAAAATTCCAAATTCAATGGTCTTAACTATTATGTCATATTAAAGTAGGCATATTTTTATTGTTTACATGTTGGTAATATTATTAGGTGCGGGGAAAATATAGTTAAGGATAGACCCCCAGCAGCTGGATGAGTTTTTATTCACATATACAACTCTATGCAAGTCTAAACTACTACATAAACGATGAACTCAGTGCTGGCATTCTCTCTAACGTGGTTTAATTCTTATGTATTTCTCAACTGGGTTTCAGCAAAAACTGTATTTAGTTGGCCCTGAAAGAAATCTAATACTTTGCCTGTGACTTTCAGAAAAGGATGTGTGCACACAGTGTAAAAACCTCCAAAATTAAATTTGCAAAATAAACTCATCATTTCTAGTTGTCTCTGTTGTGCATAAAGCACAAGGAGTGCTTCTGCCATAGCTCTCAGAGGGCTTTTTAAACACTGTGACAGGTTGAAGAACTGTAAGGTAAGAGTCTGGAACAGCAGAGGCTGGACATACAAGACACCCCTTGTCTTGCCTAGTTAGTATCAGCAGAGTTTAAGAAGGTCCGGCACCTGTATGTGATTCAGGGAATTAGGATCAAAGAGATTCTTCCATGATCTGACTTTGGTTTGCACTCCCAAGTGTACCTTGCTCTTGCAAATCTATTTTTCATTTTCACCATCTGAAAAAAAGAAGCTTTCTGCTTTAACTAGAGGCAATAAAACATGGAAGTAGAATCAGTGAGTCATAAATTAGCTATTCAAAATTTCATTAAGTATAAGCTAGATAGGATACCTATTTAGGGCATGGTGTTACTAGAAGTGGTCAGTGGTTGTGTTCATAGATTTAGTTGTCTCCACAGTTTATGTTATGAAAAATAAACTTATCCTTTAAGAGAGTTACCCTGGTAAGCTTTGCAAATCCACCTCGTCTAGCACAGAGAGGACAATTCTATCTTTAAGATACAGAACTTAAATAAAACTACTACTCTTTGTTATAGGTAGTGTATGGCTGCCTGCCAAATGGTCCTAACTCACTGAATGACATCTGAGGGAGACTAGGAAGAACTAAAATACACTGGTGATGATATAGGAAAGAAATCGAATGACTTGAGGCAGAATTTAGGAGAGGAAGCCATTAGCAGAAATATTTTTAAGCATTTAGAGAGCACTTTGCTTATAAAATGCTTTATAATCCTTTTTTTTTTTTTTAAATTTGATTCTTGTAGGCTTTCAGCAGCAATGTCAGTTCTAAGGTATTGTTCTCTCAGACATTTAGGCTGAATAGTTTTGGTTTATATATTGGAGGATCTTGCTAACATCAACCTGCCTTTAAGATTGAAGCATCAAAATACTCTGAAAGGTCACCCTAAAAAAATTAGACATGACCTCTCAGCTTGAGAGACCAAAGCATTTTTTTTTTTAGTTCTTCCCTTCATTCACTGAAGGGTTTTGTGCTAATATTCTTCCCATTTTAGAGACAATGAAATGGAGCTTCATTAATGAAATGAAGCTCACATCTTTCTCATTTTACAGACTAATATAACTAATAACTTAAAAAGTGAATAAACCAGTCATAAACTAAGACAAAGACTTAGCTTTAAATTAGCTCCTTTGCTTTCTAGTTGTTAGTAGTAAATTGTCATACTCAGTTGTATTCGTGTGTTTTGGATCACATGGACAATGAAAAATAAAATTCCTTGTATTTTAAACATACCCTATTTAAATATTATAAAATATAAAAATTTGGACAATTAGTTTCTTTAAACAGTCAGAAATAACTTGTAAATTTTCAGAAACTCTATAGAAGTGCATTTTTAATATGTTCAACAAAATTCCCTTGGGTTTACCTGTATTTATGTGGACCATTCTTGTAGTTCAACTTGCATGTGCAATTTGAAATGGTCTATATCAAGGGGAAACTATAGCTTGTATAGGCTGTAGCCTATCACCGTTTTGTAAATGTTTTAGGAGAATAGAACCATTCACATTCGTTTATGTATTACTTGTATTTATGCATTGATTTTGTGTTATTTGTGACAGAGAGTATGGCCTGCAAGACTAGAATATTTGCTATCTGGACTTAAAATAAAAAGTTTTGCTGATCCCTATCTGTGATACAAGTGGGGAACCTAGTCCTCATTTATTATAATAAAAATATATAAGGGTTTACGTACTTACATATATGTGAAGTCATGCAACTAACATTTATTGAACTTATATTAGGTGCCAGGCAGAATGTTTAAAATGTCTGCAAATACAGAGATTAAAATTCAAGATTAAGAAAATATTCTACCAAAAGTTTCTCATCTCCAAACTTTTTATTGGTACGTTTTCAGCAACTTAGAAAGTTGCCAACAATCCAACATAGGAAGTAAAGAAGTATTAACTCACTAGTGATGGATTCAATTCCATTTCATTCCATTTCAGATCCACATAGAAAGCTGGTCATTGCATTTGCACATAAGCCAACCCAAGGTATTTAAAGTGAGACATGTATTACTCTTCTCAGAATTCATTTATCAAACAAGTTATAGAAATCAAAGAGGATTAAAGAGGAAAACTCTTTTACTGTATGCAATGTCATGCAATGTACCGAATCAAGGAAAAGGAGAGCAATGTTATAATTCTATGAATCTAAAATGCTGTAGATCCTAAAGGTTTTAAAAGAATTGTGATGACATAATGCTATGTGTTTTATAAGTAGCACATGAAGAGTGCCTCTAAATTGCTAAAGAAAATTTAGAGGGTTCAGAGTTCAAAAAGCCAAGAATTAACTATTATTGTAGCATGATTATGACCCAAACTTTCCAATGTATTTGTCCTGATTTGGAAGAAACACGAATACTTCAGTTTTGTTTTTGTTTTTATTTTAATAATCCTCTTTAACCAGAAAACTGGACCACTGATGAGGACCATTTTTAAATAAACAACTTGCAAGAACAGCTTAAGACCATAATTCATTAGAGGGTTGTTACTGTAACAAATGTGTTCATTTTCCTAACTTGCACATTCAACCATTTTGAATGTTCTATATATTAATTCATAGCCAAGGGAAAGGTTTTCTAGACTTTAAAACTATTTATTAAGCACTATGGCAAATAGAAAATGTTATAAATAAATTTATCTTAAGTTCAACTCAATGAGCATAACATACTAAATTTTAAAAATGGCAAAAATGTTATATGAACCACATAAGCTATGACATAAATTATATTACACATACATTTATTTTAAAAGTCTCCTGTAAAATTTCACCAACATTTCACTTGCTTTAGCCACAGTTATTATATATATATAGAAAATAATGAACGTAGATTACCAAAATAAGGGCATGAATTTATTTTATGTTTTATCAAGATTTGTCTTCTGACTGGATTTTCTCTTGAGTTTAGTCTTGCCATACTAGGAAAAATAGCCTTATGCAATCAATTAGAATTGAGGTGTGAGCAAATTAGGAAGGGTTCATCTCTTCCCACACAATGCCAACCATGGATATAGAGTAGGAACATGACAATATGGCAATAATAGTTTTCTTCCATACATTTTTTAAATAACAAAAACCTGTTATTTCAAAGGATATTTGCTCCAGTTGTTACCTGTTGAGACAATCTTATCCTTTTCCTCCCTCTTCTTCAATTATTTTTTTCCCGTACAGTTCTTGTCATCCCCTATTACTCTACAAAATTCACTCATTTGTATGCTACTGTTCATTGTCTGACTCTCCTGCTACATTATAAAGCTTGGGAGGGCAGGGATTTTGTCTGTTTTGTTCCTCTTGCTTTTTACCTGCCTGGAACATACTTGGTACACAGGAGAAATTCAGTACATATTTGTGGAAGAAAGGCAAGAAGGTGGAAAGCAAGGAAGGAAAGAATGGCTACCATTTGAGAGAACTGTTAAGGTGAATCAATAAGGATTATAAGATATAGCAAGGCAGTGAGGCACATCAACAAAATTAGTAAAATCCTGCTTTCTTCTCTTTCAGCAGGATTACCTTTTTCCTTAAACAATGAGACCTGGCTGAGAGCAGGTGGTAGCTGAAATCCTGTCCAAGCCCCACTTACCAAATCCTGAACCCAGATGTGACTTGTCTCTCCCAGAGGGAGAGTCTTTTTCTAACTAACACAGAGGTCCAGTGTGGGTCAGCAATAGTCCGCATTTACTCATCATTTGCTATAATCTTCATTCTTGACCTGATGTTCTGTCAATGCAACAAAGGTTTTCCTTGTTCATTCTGATGACTTATCCTAAATTTAGCATGTTTTTTTCTATTAAAAACATTTTCTGATTCTTTTTTTAATTTAAAGTCTTATTTCTGTTTTCAAGAGAAACACCTTCCACTGTTAATCCTCATTGTAGAATTCTGCTAGAGTAAATACTCAATGAATAAGAACTTTTCTTACATATAAAACACAGGGCCTTTTATTTTGTTTTGTTTTATTTTATCCTTTCCTTTCTGAAATAGAGGTCAAACTTGTGGACTGAATAATTGGTCCCAATTTTTCACCCCTCATGGAACTCACCTTTTCACTATGCTTTATCATGGTCAGTAGTATTTCCCTGTCCTTTGACTTGGGTTCAGAGTTCTTTATTTTTATTTATTTATTTATTTATTTATTTATTTTTAAGGTTTTATTTATTTGATAGAGAGAGAGCACAAGCAGGGGGAACAGCAGAGGGAGAGGAAAAAGCAGGCTCTCCGCTGAGCAGGGAGCCTGATTCAGGGCTCGATCCCAGGACCCTGGGATCATGACCTGAGCCAAAGGCGGATGCTTAACTGACTGAGCCACCCAGGCACTCTGAGTTCAGAGTTCTGATATGCTTTGGCCATTGGCACATTGGTAGGAGTGATACTATGTTTTAAGAAGGTCTCATGCATTTCCACTTGCTGTTTTGTACTTCTGCCATCGCCACCAATAAATCATGGCTCAGGCAACCTGTTGGCAAAAAGAGGATGGAAGACATGTGGAAGAGAGCTTTTCCAGCTACTCTCCAGAGTGGCTGTCTGTAGCACATGAGCTCCAGGAGTTGCGGGAATAAGAACCACCAGCTCAATTAACCAAAATGGCCAACCTGCAGGTTCATAAGAATCATCAATTTTGTTTCAAGCCCCTGAATTCTGCATTGTTTTGTTATGCAGTATTTTTGGACAATTGCTGACTGACACAAAAGCTAACTATACTTTTTTGTGAATGAACAGTTACATACAATTCAGGAGCCATATACTGTATGTGGCACCGAACAACAAGGCAAGAAATTTTCATGTGCTTTACAATACTCTACTTAATTTTATCCAGAGGTCTCTGCACCATTTTTCTTAATATGATTTGTGTGTATGCATTTATGTTTGAACTTATGACGTGCTAGCAAAATATTCTGTAACTCTTTTTCCACCTTTTACATGAATATAAAGATGTACAAATTGGAATAAGGGACATCCATCATATGTCTTCTTTTTGTTCTTCTTGAAAATAGCGCTCACCTTTTTGTTTGGACTTTTTTACAACCACTGTAGCAATTATATCTGTTTTGTACTTCATCTCTTCTGTGAATTAATTGTCATCTCGATGTATTGCCATAAAAATAGGGATTCCTAGGGAAGATGTTTTCACAGAATTGACTTAATTATTCAGAGGCCAATTATTCTGTTCTAGACTATTCACATTGTTTTTATTTCCTCTCTTCTCCCTACATTCGAATATTTCTCAGTCCATTAACAATCCATTTTGCTTCTCATTAACATCTCTGGCAGAAAGCATGGTGAAAGAGATCATTGAGACTTTGGGAAATGATAAAACTTTTGAATTAACTGAACTCTGGATACTCTTATCTTACTCTTTACCTTATAAAGACAAATACCTGAGTTTATTGCATTTATAGGTAAACCTAGACTGAAAAAGCTTTATTATGGTGGTTTTTCAGATTCATAAATATGTAAGAAGGGCATCAAAATATCTTCTTTTCATAACTTTAAGCTGAAATTATAGCACTGTTAGCCTCTTCTAATATAAATCCTTTTGATATGCCCTGGCCTTCCGCTTTGACGTTGTAAGTTCATGATGACGGTTATTAACTCTTATATTCCAGTTCTGTAACATGGGGTGGGGGGCTCTGCAAACCACATTTCTTCTTTGCTAGCTATCCTCCTGTTTCTTCTGTCAGTGGAGAGCACTAAAGGAGCTGAACGGTAGTTGGAGAGAGAAGGCACTTGCTTCTTCTAAGGGTGTAATGCTCCTGTTAGCCTCATGTCAGCCATGGCTTCTAATCTTAGTAGTAGCTCTTCGTTCTAGCTTCTTGCTTTCTTCCGTGTTCTTAGAATCAACTTCATGGCATTTCTTTGGAGAAACTTGCAGCAGTTGGTAGGGCCCTCTTATCCAGGTTAGCAGGGCATTTCTTTTGGGCTTTTGAGGTACTAGCTGTCCACAGGGATTCTTACTTCTAAAAGAGCTGAGTCACAACTGCTCAAAGTCTATTCACTAGTGTCCCGAAAATCAACCTCTTCCCTTGTTCCTTGCATTCTAATGATGGTAGATGCTTCCTTTAGTTACTATCTCCGTGTTAGTCCATTTTGGATTGTTCAGTTTTTCAATTATTCTTTAAACAATTCCTGTATTAGATTTTCTCTGCTGAACTAACTGGTGTATTTCTCATTTGCTGGCTGTGTCTTGATGATATAGTGCTAAATTTAGATGTTAAACACCATAAAGACTAAATCTTTTGGCTTGCTTTTTTGCCTTATCTCCTTAGCTCATAGCTCACTATAAAAATGCTTGCTCCATGTATAATACAGGAGATTTTCCTGGTCTCATGCTCTGATCAGTAGGCATCTATTTTACATTGTTTGTACCTAATACATATTGGCTTACTCATGTAAAGTAGTTCATTTACACTATTCCCCTCATCAGACACTGAGATATAATTGTCATGCTCTCTGAACCTTTTAAATAGTCTCTCTTCCACATGTTGTCATTATTTGGTGCATTTCTATCCTCAGGGAACAATGTAGCATCCTCATCCTCATTGACCACTTGATGAGACTGAACAGTCTTGGTGTCAGCCTGACTCTCACTTGAGTCAGCAAAATTTTGAGTCAGCAAAAATTGAGTTGGCAAAATTTCCTCCCACAAGGGTTGGATGTGGGGCTTTCACATTAAGCCTATTAGTTTTAAGTAAGGGGTGGCCGTGGCCAATTCTAGTCCATTTCCGTTGTGCCTTCTTTCCTCAAAGCATCCCACTGGTCATTATGACCTGATATTGTATAATAAAGTCTGTAATTAGTGCTGAGAAAATGGCTCAGAAGCAATGTCTGAGCCCTTATTCAGCAATCACTGCATTGCTTTCCAGAATTTCTTGTTCCTTTTCCTGAGTCAAGCCAGCCCTGAGGCCAATTGGCTTTTCTGTTCCATCATTTCTTCACACTTATATTGTTGGTTCTGTATATTGTCACTGAAGCAGTGACACACTATACTGGAATCTGGTGTTGGCCACAAGGCTCAAAAATGAAGTCCCTCCCACCCCCACAACTAACTAGATGAATGATGACTTCTGTATCTCAAGAAATTTTCTCTCCAAGCATAAGCTTCAGATTTTATCTATGTCAAATGTCAGTGGACTTCTGCCATTTATTTTTCATGTATAAAACACTTGGTAGCAGCCTCTGAAGAGAAGGATCTGTTGTTTCATGATAGTTTTCATGCTTACTCATGAGCTTTTTGGAAGGGCCAAGAAAGCAAACAACAAAATAAATTAGAATTGAATTCAATGGGACACTCAGGAAATATTCAAAGTGGATTTCTAAATATATATATATCTATATCCAGAGTTTTCTTTCTTCCTTTTCTTTCTTTCTTCTTCTTCCTTTTTTTTATTTTTGCTTTTATTAGCTACATTTAATGGAATCTGATGTTCATACCTACTGTCATGTGTGGACTGACTGTGAACCAAATGGAAGACAACACCGAAAAAGGCAGGGAGTCTTATTTTAGTAACAAAATGTAAATCCTGAACTTTGAAATATTTATTTTAGTCATTTCGCCTACAGAAGATCTTTTTCCTTCCCCTTTCCCCAAGGTAATTTAATGGCTAATGGCTGGTAATCAGACTTAAATTTATAAAATGCTTCATATTGTTTTAGGGAAAAGTTTAGGCAAGTAGTAAGGGAAGAAAATGTGTAGAAGGAGAGATTCAGAAGACCAGAAGTTTCACCTCAGGAAAAATGGTAATGAAGAAGACTGGCTAAAAAGAAATGTCTATTTGCCATGGCTTCTGTTTTTTTTCCAGACTCCTAAGAAGGTATGCTATTATAATTTTCTCATCATGTCCTTCTTGTCTCCTACTCAGAAGAAGGATTTTTTTTTTTTTTTAAAGATTTTATTTATTTATTTGAGACAGAGAGAATGAGAGACAGAGAGCATGAGAGGGAGGAGGGTCAGAGGGAGAAGCAGACTCCCCGCCGAGCAGGGAGCCCGATGCGGGACTCGATCCCGGGACTCCAGGATCATGACCTGAGCCGAAGGCAGTCGCTTAACCAACTGAACCACCCAGGCGCCCAGAAGAAGGATCTTAAGATGTATAACATCAATGTAATAATGATGGGAACGTATAGTATTTCCCACTGGCTCGAAGAGTACCAGCATTTCTGGAAGGAAGAAAACTGGGTCACACAGCCAGTGCATGAATTTGAGGTGACCCACAAAAGACAGTGGTGCTCTTTTCCATATCTGGAGGTTTTATCTGGGCCAAAATAATGCACTTTGCCTTTGCCTCCAACAACTTGAGCTGGCTGGATTCCATCCAGGAAGATAATCCTGACAAATCCTGGGGAAGCAAGCAGCAGTAGCTCCTCTCTCACTGCATGGCATGTGGTATCACCATTTCTCCTAAAAGCCTCGTTGATCCTTTGACATGTAATAAGCATTAAACCACACAGATGTGCATTTCTTAGAGGCCAAATTGTAACTTTGAATATTGGCTCAGACATTCCTGTGCCTACAGGTCACCTAGCATACTTCATAAAGCAAATCTATGCATAATGGGTTAAAATCATTTCTGAATTCTTAAATGGAGAGTAAATATTTACAGAACACCTACTATTAATCAGTTCTTGTTCTATGTATTTATACACATGGTCATTTAATGCTAAGAATAAAAATTATCTATTTTGTAGATCAAGAAGGTGAATATTGGCATCATTAAGAATATCCATGGAATATAGCTATTGTTATCCTCAGTTGAGAGGTAAAGAAAATGAACTTAACTTGTGTGCTAGAAGATATGAATGTGAATATAGGTAATAGAATTATTTTTAATAGGAAAAAATAGAATACTGGAAGATACTCAAGTGCAGGGAGAATAAGTAAATAAATTTTGGTGGATATATCCAAGAGAATACTATGAAGCAATGAATATACATAAAATATAACTACACATATCAACATGGGTGTCCCTCAAAAAATGATGTTGAATGAAAATTTGTAACAAGAATATGATTCTATTAATGTGGAGTTCAAAATATGTAAGATGAAACAATATATTATTTAGGAATACAAAGATATGTAGCGAGTGTAAAGAAAAACAAACAAACAGGGGCACCTGGATGACTCAGTTAGTTAAGGGTCTTACTCTTGATTTCAGCTTGAAACATGATCTTAGGGTCGTGATATCGAGCCCCCATTGGGCTCTGTGCTGGGCAAGGGGCCTGCTTAAGATTCTCCCTCTCCCTCTGCCCCTCCCCCCCACACTCTCTCTCTCTCTCTCTCTCAAAAGAAAATAAAAAGACAACACAAAAATAATAGATTTAAAAATTCCTCTGGAGCAGGGAGAGAAGGAGTTAAGAAAAAACATCAAGGAACCTTGACAAAGTTCTGTTTCTTAAGCTGTGTGGTGGATATCCAGGTGTTAAATTTTACTACTTTTTCAAACTGTGCATATTTATTATATATACTCTTCTTTATGCATGACACAAAAAAGGACAAGAAAATAGGTAGAGTAAGACAGAATAATCAACTCCTAATACACTAAATTCAGTGTCCCATCCACCATGTTACAGCAATCATGAATGATGCCTGCGATTCTGTTTACTTCCACATATAAGCAAAAATCTTTGTTAAGATACCAAAGAAGAGATATGGAGGACTGAATATAAAATGCAATATATTATATATAAATGCATATAAGGAAGTTTATCTGAAATATATAAAGAACTTATACAACTCAATAGAAGAAACAAACAACAACAACAAAACCCAAACCCAATTAAAAATGGGCAGAGGAACTGAATAGACATTTTTCTGAAAAGACATTGAAATTACCAACAGTTATATGAAAAGATACTCAACATCACTCTTTGTCAGGGAAATGCAAATCGAAACCACAATGAGATGTCATCTCGCACCCGTTAGAATGGCTATTATCAAAAAGACTAGAAATAACAAGTGGTGATGAGGATGTAGAGAAAAGGGAAACTGTGCATTATTTTTGGGAATGTAAATTGGTGCAGCCACTATGAAAAACAGTATGGAGTTTCCTCAAAAAATTAAAAGCAGAACTATCATATCATCCAGCTATTTCACTTCTGGGTATATATCCAGAGGAAATGAAAACACTGTCATGTTCATTGTAGCATCATTCACAATAGCCAAGATATGGAAACAACCTAAGTGTCCACTGATGGATGAATGGATAAAGAAATTGTGATACATATATACAATGTAATATTATTCAGCCATAGAAAGAAGGATATCTTGCCATTTGCAACATGGATGGACTTTGAGGGCATTATGCCAAGTGAAATAAGTGAAACAAAGAAAGACAAATACTATATGATCTCACTTATATGTGGAATCTAGAAAACAAAACACAAGCTTACATACACAGATTATAGATGGGTGGTTGCCAGAGGCAGGGGCTAGGGGGTGGGCGAAATGGGTGAAGGGGGTCAAAAGGTATAAACTGCCAATTATAAAATAAATCATGGGATGTGTAGTGTACAGCATGGTGATTGCAATTAATAATACTCTATTTTATACCTGAAAGTTGCCAAGATAGATCTTAAAAGTTCTCATCACAAGAAAAAAACCTGTAACTATGTGGTGTTGGATGTTAACTAGACTTATTTTAGTGATCATTTTACAGTATATGCATATATTGTACACCTGAAACTAATGTAATATATAGCAATTATGTGTCAATAAAACAAAAAAATTATTTTTATAGACAGTTTTAATTATTTGTTTATTTATGTATTTATTTATTTTTTGACACAGAGAGAGAGAGAGAGCACTAGTAGGGGGAGCAGGAGAGGGAAAAGCAGACTCCTGCTGAGTGGGGAACCAGACATGGGTTTCGATCCCAGGACCCTGGGATCATAACCTGAGCTGAAGGCAGACACTTTTTTTTTTTAAATTTTATTTTATTATGTTATGTTAGTCACCATACAATACATCATTAGTTTTTGATGTAGTGATCCACGGTTCATTGTTTTTGTATAACAACCCAGGCCTCCATGAAGTACATGCCCTCCTTAATATCCATCACCGGGCTAACCCATTCCCCCAACCCCCTCTCCTCTAAAACCCTCAGTTTGTTTCTCAGAGTCCATAGTCTCTCATGGTTCATCTCTCCCTCCGATTTCCCCCTCTTCATTTTTCCCTTCCTTTTCCTAATGCCCTCCATGCTATTCCTTATGTTCCACAAATAAGTGAAACCATATGATAATTGACTTTTTCTGCTTGACTTATTTCACTTAACATAATCTCCTCCAGTCCCATCCATGTTGATGTAAAAGTTGGGTATTCATCTTTTCTGATGGCTGAGTAATATTCCATTGTATATATGGACCACATCTTCTTTATCCATTCATCTGTTGAAGGGCATCTCAGCTCTTTCCACAGTTTGGCTATTGTGAACATTGCTGCTATGAACATTGGGGTGCATATTGCCCTTCTTTTAACTACATCTGGGTCTTTGGGGTAAATACCCAGTAGTGAAATTGCTGGGTCATAGGGTATCTCTATTTTTAATTTTTTTGAGGCACCTCCACACTGTTTTCCAAAGTGGCTGTACCTACTTGCATTCCCACCAACAGTGTAAGAGGGTTCCACTTTCTCCACAACCTCTCCAACATTTGTTGTTCCTTGCCTTGTCAATTTTTGCCATTCTAACTGGTGTAAGGTGGTATCTCAATGTGGTTTTGATTTGAATTTCCCTTATGGCTAATGATGATGAACATTTTTTCATGTGTTAGCCATTTGTATGTCTTTGGAGAAGTGTCTGTTCATGTCTTCTGCCCATTTTTTGACTTGATTATTTGTTTTTTGGGTGTTGAGTTTGAGAAGTTCTTTATAGATCTTGGATACCAGCCCTTTATCTGTAGTGTCATTTACAAATATCTTCTCCCATTCTGTGGGTTGCCTCTTTGTTTTGTTGACTGTTTCCTTTGCTGTGTGGAAGCTTTTTATCTTGATGAAGTCCCAACAGTTCATTTCTGCTTTTGTTTCACTAGCCTTTGGAGATGTATCTTGAAAGAAGTTGCTGTGGCCGATGTCAAAGAGGTTACTGCCTATGTTCTCCTCTAGGATTTT
>NC_138369.1:161969078-162015835 GCF_054177405.1 Leptonychotes weddellii | reverse complement strand
CTACATCAAAAGCTAATGATGTAATACAGTGACTAACATAACATAATAAAATAAAATTAATAAAAAAAAACAAAGGGGATGTCTGCTCAAAAAAAAAAAAAAAAAGCTTTAAAAGTTTTCCCAAGTAATGCTAATATGTACTCCAGGCAACAATTTGGGGATTAGGACGAAGAGAAGAGGAGTTCATGCCAAATTTAGAAGATAAAATGTAGTCAATATTTGTATATGTGGGACAAGAATAATATTAGTATTAAGAATGGTTCTCTACTTTCCTTCTTGGCTTCTAAGTTGGTGATAGCACTATAAACCCTGTTAGATAAAGCAGGTGAATGAAAAAGTTTGAAAGAAACATGAGAAGATAGGTTTTGAATGTGTATAGTTTGGAGTACCAAGGAAATCTAGGACACAAAGCTTAATCTTGAAGACCAGAGTGGAGTTATTTATTTGAAGTATCCTCAAATTCATCAGACTCTTTGCCTCACACAAAGATCTGTGAAGTATATAGGACAATTAAGTTTACATAATAATCAACTTTATTTTTTAGAGCAGTTTTCAGTTCACAGCAAAGTTGAGAAGTACAAAGTGTTCCTATCTACTCCTGTCCCCACATGTGTATCACTTCCCCCACTATTGACACTCCTCACCACAGTGGTACATTTGTTATAATTGATGAAACTACAGTGACACATTGTTCTCACCCCAAGTCCATGGTTTATATGGGGGTTCACTCCAGATGGTGTATGTTCCATGATTTTTGACGAATGTATAATGATGTCTATCCACCATTGTAGTATCATACAGAATAGTTTCACTATTCTGAAATCCCTGTGTTCTGCTTGCTCATCCCTCCCTCCCCCTGGCCTCTGGCAATCATTTATATTTTTAATGTCTCCATAGTTTTACCTTTCCCAAAACGTCATATACCTGGAGTCACATAGGACATAGCCTTTTTAGATTGTCTTCTTTCATTTAGTAACATGCATTAAAGTTTCTTTTATGTTTTTAATGGCTTGATAGCTGCTTTTTTTAAATGCTGAATAATATTCTGTTGTTTGGATATAGTTTATCCATTTGCCTACTGAAGGACATCATCTTGGTTGCTTCCAAGATTTGGCAATTATGAATAGAGCTGCTATAAACATCTGTGTGCAGGTTTTTGTGTGAACATAACTTTTCAACTCATTTGGGTAGATGCCAAGGAGTGTGATTGCTGGATCATAGTAAGAATATTTTTAGTTTTGCAAGAAACTCCCCAAATGCCTTCCAGAATGGCTGTACTGTTTTACATTCCCAGTAGCAATGAATGAGGGTTCCTGTTGCTCCACATCTTTGTCAACATTTAATCTTGTCAGTATTCTGGATTTTGGCCATTCTAATAGATGTAAAACGTTATCTTATTATTTTAATTTGCATTTCCCTGATGCCATATGATGTGAAGCATATATTGATATGTTTATTTGCCATCTGTATAACTTCTTCAGTGAGATGTTTGTGGGCATCTCACTGAACAAAGAAGAAGTTCTTTGGCCTATTTCTTAATCAGTTTGTTAAGACTTGTTTAAGACTTGTTTCTTTGGCCAAAACAAAGAAGTTCTTTTGCCTATTTCTTGATCAGTTTGTTTATTTTATTATTAGGTTTTATGCATATTTTGGATAATAGTCCTTTATCAGATGTGTCTTTTGCAAATATTTCCCCCCCAGGCTTGTTTTCTTATTCTATAGTAATATATTTTTTAAAAGAAATAAAACACACTCTGAATAACACTTTCTGTTTCTCTTCCTTCTCCTTTTTCTTTCTTCTTCTAGCATATATATCTTTACCTGCACAGTTCATCTGGAGGATAATGCAGTCAAATTCTACACATTATCCATGACAATCAGTAAATAAACATGATAATCATAACTGAATGTTGTGGGAATATTTATGAATATTATTAATAGGAATTTACCTAAGTCAGTAACTATAATAAAATGTGTCATTACCATCCTGTTTGCTAATGTTAATTTTCCAGTAGAGAACAAGAAAGAGCACAACACAGCTATAATGCTGAAGAAAATGTCATAATGTTGTGGCCTCAAATGTTATCATTTGGTTGTAAAAAACTGAAGAAATCAAACAGAGATATTTTCTGGGACATCCTGAAAAGGTGAAAATGTATTTCAGGAAAAGAAACAATAAACAGGCATTCTGGTAACTCACCATTATCTTCTTCAACCTATGTGGACATTCTTCTCATTTCCAAATGAAGAAAAATAAGTTTTGGCCTAGACCTGACTGCTCATAATTGTAGAAAGTACACAAAACATGCATATATTGGATAGTTATAAATCATCCCAGTTGTGGAAACTAAATTATCACGAATCAAAATGCAGTTTAGGAACAAAGTGCTCCAGAGAGTAAATGCAACCACTGTACTTGTATTACTTTGGTATTGATGTGTTTGGAATTTGTTGTGAAAAATAATGGAAACCATAGTAAGAAATATGAATTTAAACAATAGTTTGTAAACAATTCCACAGGGCTTTAGAGTTTTAAGGAGGTAACTGAAAGTCAGTGTGCAGGGGAAAAGAGGAGTTCAATAGAGTAGTCCTATGCTTCTCATCCATTCCTATTAACCAGAATATACTCTGATTATATAAGTTTTACATATACTTTAAAAAAATGTTCTGCTACTAAAAGACAATTGGAAACCACTAATTTAAAGAATTCTGAAGTTCCTCAATTGGACTTTTTCACCTGATGACCTTTTAAATTCACTGCTTATAATCATCATTAATCATCCTAAAATCATATCTCAACATTACTGAAGAGAATAAATTAGAACTACCATTTCAATCACAAATTACATCTTTCTTCTTCAGCTGCTCAAAAGTAGATTCCATATAATGTACATGTACTTGTATAGCTGGAAAGTAACTGTTTTTTCAAAAGCAATTTATTAACATTTCAGGTAGGTGTGGTGCAATTTTGAGTTAGTCATTTTTAATCCCATAGAGCTTTCATTATAACACACACTTGGTACCTTATTTGTATGAGCTTTTTGCTATAAGAATTATCACTTAGATATCATGTCAATAAATATTAGACTCAGTCACCTGTTGGAATATGTTATCTTAACTGATATTAAAAAGCTATTAAAATCTAGTTTTTTTGGGGAGAGTTTGTCATTATAATAATAATTTTTCCAACTTCAGGAAATGTTAAGTCATCATGATCTATCTGGATTAGCTAGATAAGAGGCAGTTCTTTGATCTTGAGAATGTGTTTTCCTTTTCCTGTGATTAGACATATTCTTTTACATAAAAAAAAAATAATGGTTTAGGACCTGGTTCATTTAAGGATGATCACTAGTTATAACTCATTTGTAAATTAGATGGACATTTGTTTAGATTGGGGATTATATTTTGTTAGTGATGAGAAACCTTGTGTCTAATGATCCAGGTCAATATTTTCTTACATAAAGTTACCAAAGAAATTGAACTTGTAAGTTATATGACTATGCGTGTTCATAAAAGAAAGAAGACAGGCTAGGGGTCTTAAGGAATATTTCATTGGATGGTTTAGATTCAGGAGAATTACCCACATTATACCACAGAAAAACCTGTTTAGTTAGTTAATCATTCATGACAGCCATTCTTTCTCAGACAAAGCTAGTTAACTAGACTCATTTTTAATATATAACCTATTTCCTGTGCTCCATACAAGCCACGATTTTTCTGTTTTGAAATAGGGAGATGATCTCAGACACATTGTAAAAGAGCTGAGTGGTTTATAGTTTTCCAGGAAACTTAGGTGTGTTTGGTCTCTTTGACTGGATTGCGTAGAATGCTTTGGGTATTTGGATAGGTTACTACTGTGGATGGCCACATGCAATAATATGGTTTATGTTATCTTTCAAGTTTATAATACTATTACCCCTATTTGCCACAAGTAACTCATGGTAGCTATATAATGGCATGTGACATTGCCTCCCAGGCATTGATGATTGGATTAAATTGGACATGGCACAATTGATGCCAACTAGATTTTGTTTGGGGGATTTTGGGATTGGGAATGAGATAGCAAGTGACTTTTGCTTACAGATACCATTTAACAGGTAACATCAGGAGCTGTGATCAGGCCATAATATTCTATATGGAAAAAGAATGAAAAAGAAGAATGCAGCTATGCAAAGAGAAGCATCATGTATAGAAATAAAAAGTCCTGACAGTTTGCATTTCTCAGTTTTAGTCACTATCTGAGATCCATCTACAATCCTGTTTAAGTTCCTCTCCTCTATTTCATCACAGTATATTTCTCTTTTTTTTTTTGTTTAAGGAATCTTGAGTTGTTTCTGTCACTTACAACTAAGATATCTCACTAAATAATAATAGAATTCATTAATGAGGACAATCAATATGAAGACACATATAAGTAACATGGTCCATGTAACTTACACACTTAAATATGTGTCCAACATATTTAATTAAATCTGATCTAAAATGTTATGATCTTTATAATTTTCAGTTTCAGAGGGTAACCTTTATTTGACTTTGTCTTCATATTTTGGGAATTTTTCACTCTAGCCACTCAAACACTTTCTATGATGATATTTAGGATGCACTTCAAATCTAAGATTATATGAAATCATTTGCTTTATTTCATAGGGCAAAATATTGAGGCATTACCTTTGAAGAAACAAAGTAATAAGTCATAGTTACATCTAATGTGTTGTTATTGAATTTGTACAGGCAAATCAAAGACCTCCTTTTATGCAGTTAGAAATGCTGATCTTAACCCTTACGTTAGCTTGCCATTGATATCTTAATCTTACTGACAAAACTGTAAAAGCTCAAAGCATTATGTCAGTTCTGTGTTGAATTACTGAATGTGTAAAATCTAAAAGAAGTAGACACTGTTGACTAGGAGTAATGTTTATTTTTTTTATTCCTGCACACGGCTACTTAAACATTTGAAATTTGTATAAAACCTTGTTTATTTTTTGATTTGTAACTTTACAACCTATGCTCTCCAGAAGTGTCAGTTTTTGTGTGTATGTGCAATATATTTAATTTGTTATTTTATTGTTCTGAATTCATATAAAGTGGAGAAAATAGGTTTGGATCTGTTTGATCAATTTCCTTCAGTCTCCTTTAATTGCAATATTGATTGCAGCAGGTGTAATGGGACTGTGACTTCATATGACACCATGTCAGCCTTCAGAGGAAACAAAAGCTTTGGAAGCAAGTGGTTCAGGTTAATATTTATCTCATGACCCTATGAAAGTTGACATGTGTCATTAACAGTGACATGCCAGAGATTCAGATTTCTTTGGCATTGCTTCTGCAAGTTAAGACAATTCTCTGAATCTTTATAGTCTTGAAATCTTTCTATGTACATTTCCCATGAGAATGTTAGTATTTCTTGAGTTCAGCAAGGTCAGATGAAAAGCAATTTCCCCCCTTTCTCTGGTTTCTGGTTGGCCTTTTTGTTTTAGATAACAACCAGTGGAAGAATTGTGAAATTCTAGGAGCTCATCATTTAGTAAGGGAAATAAGCCATGGATACAGATACTGGAAACCTGAGATAGTCTATCAGTGGCATAACTGAGACTAAAGCAGTAGGAAAAAGTCATTTTGGAAAGTGGTATGGGAGGCTGGTAGACCTGTCTCAGCCACTTTTTAGCTACTTCCTCACTGGGGATTTGGGCAATAATTACTATTTATATAACCTTCAGTTTCTTCATCTGAAAGTAGTGAGACTAATAATAATATTCACTTAATTAGGCTGTTTGTAGGAGAAAATGAGACAGTACATATTTCTAGATAATCATAAGCACTCAAAAAATATAAATGAAATGTAATGCCTGCAGTACAGGAAGGAGAAATTACTTTTGTCTAGTCTATTCAGAGAATAAGCCAAGAAAAAGAACATAACTGTAAGGTGTGTAGGGTTTCAAAGGCTGAGATGGTGGATAGACCTTAAGTGGTGGATATCAGAGGTGAAAGTGTGTCATATGGCCACTGGAAAGTACATAAACTAGTTTGAGAGATATCTAAGGCTTATGTGTGAATGAGATATCTTATCAGTGATAGATATCTTATCAGTGAATCTTAAACTTTTCCAACCAAAGACTCCTCAGGGCACAGGGAAACATCTGCCTCTAGGGAATGGAACACCACCACCACCACCACCACCAACAACAACAAAAACACCTCTTCCAATGCCACATAGTAACAAACATGTATCAGTGTTTGGAATTGACTTGGCTCTATGCTTTACATTCACTGCCTCCGTTTATTGCCAAAATAACTCCTGGAGAGTCCCCGAGTCTCATTGCATGAGATAAGGGAAGTGAGGCTCACAATTAATGAGTTAGTAGGTGGTGGAACTGGGATTCAGGAGTATGACTGCAGGCCCTCTTTCTAAACCACTGTGTATCCTGCCTTTGGAGACTTGCTCCTGGGTGTTCAATTTTTTGGAAGTCTCTTGTTTTACTATTGTTATTTTTTAAACCAAGAAAGTGTTGAATCCAGCTCCATAATGTATACATTTATTTTGATATAATATTTTAAAATACTTTCTGTGCAGATGTTTTCACCTATTTAGTAGGTTAATAGTATAACACAGACTGTCAATTTCTGAAGATCTGACAATTTTCAAGTGTCTCCTTTCAAGGATAATAGGAAATAACTTTGAAAGAGCTTTCAGCAATTTTTAATTTGCTTGTTTGATGGTGCTTTTCACTATATAATTCCTAACCAAGACTTGCTTCTTCATTTGCTAAATGAAATAAAAAATTTAATGCTCTTTCTTCAACATTTGCATGATTAATTTTAAAATTTGCTATGATATTAACAATTTTATGCAGTTATTAATTAAGGTTTTACAATAACAGAATAGCTTTGTATAAGGCTTTCTTAAAGTTTTATTGTTTTTTCAGTTGATGATTTATAATTAAATACTTGTCATGAGGAATCATGAATCTCCTCTGAAGAAAACTTATAAATGGACTCCTAAACTTCAAATTTAGAGTCAAGTGTAGAGTCATCGAAATATACCTTCTATGAAGTAATAAAGGATAATTTTAAAGAAGTTGTAAATATCTATATCACACAGAATTACATTCTAATTAATGTTATTCACCACATTAGAGAAAAGTATTGTATTTTCATTGCAAATAATTATATTAATCTGTGTAATGCATACTTTCTACTCACAATTATCTTGTTTATACTTTAATGATGAAGACCAAATACTAGTTTGAATCAATTATGCTTAATATCTTGATTAGCAGCATATCTCTGGGAAAGAAATAACAAAGTTTGCAAGATTTATGAAATTCAGGCATACCTGAAAACCACAAAAAGCTTTCATTTCTTGATAGCCAAAGATGAATGGAAATTAAGCTTAACCTAGTAACTAAAAGCAAACAAAGCATATATCTAAATAGCACTAATTCTCGTTCTAATTTTAAGTAAGAACTTGAATATATAGAACTTTAATTCTTAAATTATGGAACTGGATGTCCCTAGGAGAGTGAATTAGGATTACATTTACATGTAACATTTTATAGTAAAGGTGTAGGAAACCAGCCAGAAAAGAGAGACAAAAATAATTTAAGAAATCATCATGCTTAATACAGATCTTTTTCCTCTGACATGTGGCCCAAAATTTGTCTTTTCCAATAGGAAAATAAAATTGTTATTTTGATTACAATTACTTAGGCTGGAGACTTGCTTAATGACAGTATCCCAAAATACGACTGACTGATTTTTTTTTTTAATTTTTAATTTTCTGTTTTTTGTCTTTTGATTTTTCATTTAAGACAGAGAATACTTTATTCAAACCTATAAGATAAATGGGCAGCTTGGGTATGAAATAAAGCATTTATTTTCAAGCACAGGTCAGTAGTTGTATATGAGAGTATACACCGCTATGTACAAATGAACTGATCAGAGCACAACTTTCCAATGTTTAAGACAGAATAAGCTTCCCCGTAAAAGCAGCACCTTTGTGACATTTTTAACTTTTGAATTCCTCTCTGTCTGCTTTACCCTCTCCTTCTTCTTTACCCTTCTTCAACAGAATCCACACTAGCCTCCTCATAATCCTTCTTAAGGGCAGCCATATTCTCATGGGCCTCAGAAAACTCTCCTTCCTCCAAGCCCTCACCCACATACCAGTGAACAAAGGCACCCTTGGCATATATCAGGTCATATTTGTGGTACAGGTGAGCCCAGGCCTCAGCACTGGTTGTGGTGTTGCTCAACATGCACACAGCTCACTGCACTTTGACCAGTTATCCACCAGGTACCACAGTGGGAGGCTGGTGATTAATGCCAGCTTTGACACCAGTGAGGCACCAGCCCACAAACTGGATTATACGCTTGGTCTTGATGGTGACGATGGCAGCATTGACATCTTTGGGATCCATGTCACCATGGAACAACAGGCAGCAAGCCATGTATTTACCATGGCGAGGAGCACGTTTCACCATCTGGTTGGCTGGCTCAAAGCATGCACTGCTGACCACTGTTACAGAAGGTACAGATGGTAGGCTTTCTCAGCAGAGATGACAGGAGCATATGTGGCCGGAGGGAAGTGGATGTGGGGATAGGGCACCAAATTAGTCTGGAAATCTTTCAGATAGACATTCAGGGATCCATCAAATCTGAGGGAAGCAGTGATGGAAGACAATCTGGCTAATTATTGGTTAAGGTTAGTGTAGGTTGAAGGTTCAATATTGATGTTTCTACTACAAATGGCCTCGTTGTCTACCATGAAGTCACAATCAGAGTGCTCCAGGGTGGTATGGGCAGTGAGGATGGAATTGTAGGGCTCAAATACAGCTATGGAAACCTCGGGGGCTAAGTAAATGGAGAATCCAGCTTGGACTTCTTGCCATAATCCACAGAGGGTCATTCTATCAGCAGGGAGGTGAACCTGGAACCAGTTCTCCCTCCAAAGCTGTGGAAAACCAAGAACGCTGAACACTTGTGCACTGGTCAGACAGTTTCCAAATTCAGTCCAAGATGAGGTCAATAATCCTCTTGCCAATGGTGTAGTGCCCTTGACCACAGTTATTGGTAGAATCTTCCTTGCCTGGTTAGGCTGTTCAGGGTGGAAAAGCTGGAAAAAGTAGGTGCCAATGTGCCCTCCATCAATGACCATGGGTTCCAGGTCTACAAACACTGCCCTGGCACATGCTTGCCAGGACCCATCTCACTGAAGAAGGTGTTGAAGGAGTCATCTCCTCCCCTAATGGTCTTGTCACTTGGCATTTGACCATGAGGTTGGATGCCATGTTCCAGGCAATAGAGCTCCCAGAAGGCATTGCCAGTCTGGGCACCAGCCTGGCCAACATGAATGGAGATGTAGTCAAGCATGGTTGCTGCTTTGTGGCTGCTGAGTGGAGAGGAAGAAGTGAGGTTGTTGCTTCTTACAGTGAGACTCTTAGGCAGTTGATGTAAGAGAACCTGACAAAATATGATTTATTTAAAAATAAAATGTAAAATTTTTATTTTAAAAAAGTATGTTCTCTATGAGAAGAGTAAACAATCTGACGGATCAATAATTTTTGATAAGGTACTTTCAGTTGTGTGAAACATGAGGTGGTTTTTAAAAATGGTCTCTGCCCTTGAGGAGTTCAAGTTTAGCAACATATAAAAAATGTAAGTAATTAAAGTATATTATCATATTTATTACCTTCTACATATATAGTACAGAGGAATGAGTAGTGAGGTTTATTTGAGACCAGTAAGGCTCCAAAGAGACAGAGCTTATATATAAATAAATGAAATATGATGAGATCTTCACCAATGAATACAAAACAACATGTGCAAGAGTGTGGAGAAACAAAGTAATGTGTTCAGAGGATGTGAATTTGGCATTTCCAGAAATTAAGGAGGGAAGGACTTGGTGGATGGGTATAAACTTCAGAGCAATCATATCAGGAGATGAGTAGTAAGTTTTAAGATACTTGGAGTTTTTTTTGCTTAGAGAAAATAGCTTAGGAAAGTTTCTGGGTCAGCTATTCAAGATAGGATAGTTCACACTACCAGTGTAAAAGAAAATTCACTAGTAGTAATTTAGGTGACAGAGAGAAAACTTAAAATGTTATTTTCATAGTTTAAATGGTAAATTCAATAATACCTAACCTAAGAGAGGGGTATAAAGATGAAGTAGGACAGACTGAAAGCCATTTCAGTACGATTTAATGATTAAATTAATACATACATGTAGTGAAAGTGGGAGAGTCAAATTAACTTTTGGGGCTTTGGGGAGAAAAAGGGTAATAGATTCAATTTGGGCATGTTGAATTTGAAGTTCCCATGGAGTACACAGGTTATATAAATTCAGTAGAAAATCATATATACATGCTGTGACCTTGGAGAAAAGGACAGGGCCATAATAGTATATTGGTGGGTATCTCATTCAAGGTCCCAAGAGGAAACTTATGATGCACTCAACAATAATTAGAATGATTCCGGGAGGGTATATTTACAAAGAGATGGATTATAAAAGTATGGGCAGGATAAAAGAAAACCAAAAGAATACTGAAGGAAAATGTTACTAAAAGCAATAAAACTACTACATTTTCTAAACCTAAACAGATGAGAGAAGGTAAAGGTCACCTAAAGCTAGATGTAAAGATACACAAGAATGCAGGTGGCCATGAAAGAAACAGTGTCCATCTGTTGAGGGACATAGCCAGCTTGAGAGGAGTCACCATAGGAGGGGAATAAATAAGCTGACCTGACTCTCTTCCTTCTCTCTACACTTCTACCGTTGATCCCCATTGATGAAACCTGGTCAAAGGAAACCATAGTGCATGGGAGCTCATTGATACAGGACTTAAAGGTCTTCTTCTTAGGGCACAGAGCAAAGTGAGAGGGCTAGCAGTTAATCTGGAGGAAGCAGTAGAAGATATCCATCACAGAAGCACCAAGGGTTGTCTGCCTCAGGCCAAATGTGCTAAACAAGACAAGAGAGTCTCTGAGGAAAAAAAAATAAAAGAAGAGTGGAAAATATCAGCAGTGACAAGAAAATGAGAGGGAATTGACACAGGGGTTGTCTTAGAATTGCCTGATGTTAGGCCACTCATGGAAAGCCAAACTGATCATAATATAAAATATGGAGAGGTGAAGAAACAAAAAAAATGAGGCCAGGAGAGTGTATGTTGGATATTGTAGGTGGTGATCTTAATAGCAGCAGTTTTAGTGGGGTGATATGAAAAGAGTGATATTGCAATGGATTAAGGAGTGGAAGGAAGTAAGGAAGTTAAAGCAGTAATGTAGACTCCTTTTTAAAGGTCTGTGAATTAAGAAAGAGGGATGGCTAGAGGGGCAGTCAGATGTGAGTTCCTTGAAGAAATGTTCAAAGGATGTAAGATGTACCTAATATTTTAATGCTGTAATTTTAGACTCAGGAATATAAGGATTATACTTTAGGAAGGCAACAATATCCATATTAAACAAAGCCATTATAATCATCAACAGGAAATGAATAACTACAATGTGTGTCTCTTCCTCTTGGTTCTCAAACTATGTGTGCTAGAACCTGGACAAGATTGTATGTGAAGTATTAATTAAAGGTGCCCTCAACCTGGTTTTCTAGGCCATGTGTTGGCCCTTACTGATCTTGAAGTTAAATGGAGGTATATTTATGTGGATATAGTCTACTTCAGAGAAAAGAGAATCCCTAGATCTTTTTAAACACTAGGTTACAAATGATACCATTGAGTGATAAGACAGTACAGATTGTAGAGATTTTGATAGACAGAGCAGGTTTCTATCTTCCTTCTTCAACTTATACTATGTATATACAAAATACCTTTATACCAGGGGATATAGTCAGTGTTGAGCAGTGGTTCTCAGTGGAGGGTGGTGGTGGCTTTGCCACATTTGGCAATGTCTGGAGACACTTGGTTGTCACAACTGGGGAAGTACTATTATCATCTAGTGGGCAAAAGTCAAGAATCCTGCTAAGCATCCTATAATGCACGGGACACCCACACCTACAACGAAGATTTAGGCAGCCCAAAATGTTAATGGGGGGCTGTTGAAAAATCTTGGTGTTGAGTTCTGAGGAAGGAGAGGAAAGTACAAGAGATATGTATCCTGCCCCCACCCAGTGATTCCTCAAAAGGAGGGAGTAGATATGCCAGAGTTCCTCATGAAGTTGCAGGGTTTAGAACTAGAAGAAACTGGGGTTCTATCTTATAACTGAATTTGAGAGTATCAACCCACAGATATGTCCTACCACAATGAAACTTGGATGAGGGGCAAGAAATATGGCCACATGATGAGGAGGTCTGGACACAGGAAGGGTTTCAGATCATCCCCTGATTTTCCACTCCACTAGAGGAGAATGGAAGTGATCCAGAAATTCCTGTAGACCCAGGGAGGATGAGATTAAGGGTCATGTGCTTGCCAGTAACAAAATACAATATAGACAGAGAATTTCATCAAAGCCTCCATAAGGTAAGTGGTGCAAATCCATCAGCTGAACGTGTGGGAAGCGGAGGGGACTGTGCTCTCATAGGGAGCAACAGACCCAGGGGGTTCTTCTCTGCTGGAAATGATCATCCCAGATCTGACAGCTGCTTGCCACCAAAGACTCTTCTGCATAAATAGTTCATGCCCTGTCCTAGCTATAGGTCCCTAGGGAGCTGAGTGAGCTTCTGGGAGCAAGCAGTTCAGGGCCCAAGTGAGGCAATTAAGACAGCCTTGTGAACACCTTGAGATGGAAGTTAAACAGGATGGTAACTGCTCTAAACAAACCAGAGCCAGAGAGTGAAAATCTCAAGTGGGCTCCATAAAGATTTCTGCATGAAGTGGGGAGATCACAAACTTGGGGTGTGTTGAAAAAAGTTCAGTTTTAGAACATATTAATTATATTGACTTATACTGCTGATATTTCAGATCCATTACACATTTAAAAATTAATATTGGTTATTCAACTGTTACATTTCTCTTATTTAAGAATTGACTCCTCTGCCACATGCTTATTTGACAGGAATCAAGTTTATATATGAAAGTATTTTACATTTAAATTGTGCTTATGAGGATTTTAGAGATACTTTTCTTGTACATATCATAATTTCCTATCACAATAAATTTAGTGATTCAACTATTTTATGATTTTTTATTGACAATTGGCTATGATAGAATCCGTGAATGTTTTTATAATACTATAAAACCAGTATTTTATTTAAAGAAAAGCATCAGATGGGCACCTGGGTGGGTGGCTCAGTCAGTTAAGCAACGACTCTTGGTTTTGGCTCAGGTTATGATCTCAGGGTCCTGGGATGGAGCCCCACATGGGGCTGGGTGATCAGCATGGAGTCTGCTTGAGATTCTCTCCTTTTCCTTATTGCTCTCCCTCTCCCCTTTGGCCTCTCAGCCCCTCCTGTGCTCTCTCTCTCAAATAAATAAATAATTAAAAAAAAAAAAAGAAAAGCATCAGAAAATGAGGGATCCGTAAAGATAAGCATCAGAAAATGAGGGATCCATGAAGGACAGTATCACTGGACCACCTAAATTTTAGAAGAATATCATTGGGATAGAGTTATATTAAAGACCAAAACATAGCCTTAATCTCAGGAAACAAACTGAGGGTTGCTGGAGTGAAGCAGGGTGGGAGGGATGGGGTGGCTGGGTGATGGACATTGGGGAGGATATGTACTATGGTGAGCGCTGTGAATTGTGTAAGACTGATGAATCACAGACCTGTACCCCTGAAATAAATGATACATTATATGTTAACAAAAAAATTTAAAAAAAGAACAAAACATAGCTTGATTTTATGGAGAATTGGTAAATAAATGGAAAGATTTTTTTCCTTAAAATCTCCGTAAGTAAATATTTATGTCTATAGTAGCTATTTTTTTTAAAGATTTATTTATTCATTTGAGACACAGAGATAGAGAGAGAGCATGAGCGGGGAGAGAGGCAGAGGGAGAGGGAGAAGCAGACTTCTTGCTGAGCCAGGAGCCCGATGTGGGGCTCGATCCCAGGACCCTGGGATCATGACCTGAGCCGAAGGCAGATGCTTAACCATCTGAGCCACCCAGGTGCCCCTATAGTAGCTACTTTAAAAGATTACAAGAAGCTTATAGAAATACTATGGTATTATTTAAATAAATTTGGAAAAAGACTTAATGGCAAGAAAAAAAATTATCTTCCTCTTGTCCAATTTCTTTTCTTATTCCCTTTTAGGAATACCTTACTCATATATAAGTTTTCTGAATGCATACAAGTAGCCCTCCCCATTATCCTTGACAGTAGAAGTTTCCACCTGTCTTTTTGGTCCCACCCTGGTCACTACTACTATCATTTTCCACTTCCTAAGACCTCCCTCTTTGCACTTCTCACCCTGCACACTAAAGCCTTTCCCCATTACTGTTTTTCAGTAATGCACCTCATTGTCCGACTTCTACCATGGAGAGAGTATGGGCTGGGAAGAAGGTGGGTAAGAGTTTAGGAAATGTGGGATAGACACTGATGAAGTTATTTCAGATTGACATAGTAGCTGTAATCTCAAATGGGCACCCCCAGTCTTAGCTCTACCATTGCAAAAGATAAAATATTCTTTAGCTTAATTGTAGAAATTTCCTAGGTTTCAGTCTATTACTTGAGCCAAGAATTTGGGGATTTAGGCTGTTACTCATTGTTTTTCTTAAACTACCCAGTGCCATTAGAAGCATCTGCTCACCCTGCAGTCCTTGAATGCCTCCTCCTTCTTGGCATACTGTTCTTATGGCAGTAGCTCAGTTTCTCAAAGCCTTCCTTGAGCTCCAGATTACTATAGGTAAAATGTGAATCATAGGTGTGCTATGTTATGCTGGGTGTTGGGATTCTTCTCCTAGAACACTAGATGAACTTCTGGTTTGTTTGTTTTCAGCCCTAATTAAGCAAGATGAATAATTCCAAATTCCTGCTTATTTACCAAGATTGTTTAAGGTTAGATCACTGGGGTACAACCCTGAACCCCTGTGTATCATGGTAGCCCCTCCAAAGTCACCTCTGCAACCTACTCATGGTATCATTTTTTCCCCCCACTAATCAGAATTCTTTATTCCAGAAACCACAAATGGTCTCTGGTGAATTTGAACTGCCAAACAACTCATTTAGAAAAAAAAAAAAAGTTAAACAAATATAATAGGAAAGTTAGAGAGGCTCAGAAAAACTAAGAAAACCTAAATGGCTAGAAGCCTAAGCAAGGTCATCTAAGGAAATATCTGTGAGTATAGGGCCAAGGCTGCCACCACTAGATTCTGGATTCTGTCACTGGCTCTGCTGCCCCTCAACTGTGGAGGCTGCTACTGGCAGCATCTGACTGCTTCCCCTAGACAGTCAGAATTAATCCTAAATTTGCTCTATTTCCATGGCATGAGCACATGACTGATGAAGCATAGCCTCCAGGAATCATAGAGAACAAACGTATAATTGTAAAGCTTCTTTATTAGAAGGTGGTCCTTAAATTTTACCAAGTTAATACATTGGTGGATTTCCCCAAATATAAATAAGGGCAATGGGCTGGAAATATTCCAGTGCTTTTTCAGATTTACTCTCCATCCTTTTGCATCCTGCTGTATGCCTTGAAATGCTGACTTGTGCAGACTCCATCAGCTTATCCCCTTACTGTTTGGTTTTAGCTGGGGTAACCAGCAGAAAGACTCCATCAGCTCATCCCCTTACTGTTTGGTTTCAGCTGGGGTAACCAGCAGAAAGCCCAGGAGACCAATGGGAGAGGAGACAGAGAGAGAGAGAGGGAGAGAGAGAGAGATAAAGGTATTTATTTCTTTGTCTTTCTTCTAGCAGGGTCTTCGTGGACTGGCTATATCATTTGACAGAATCATTATCTTCTGTAGGAGTCTTTTTCCAGCTTTTTCTAGCTTTCTAGATCACTGCGATCCTATAACTGCCGTCTTTGATCCTTTAAACCTATGGGTGCTGATGGCATGAGATACTGCATTATCCCTTGTGGCTTCCTTATGAACTACCTTGATTTTTGTAAATTGCCCCTTAATTAAATCCTTTTCAAATTATTATCATTTGGATGTGCCATCTGTTTCTACCTGGGGCCTCAAATTATACAGGTATCCTCAAAAATGGCAAGTGTCCTCTATCAAGATATTTCTCCCTATGACCTAGAGCAGAGCTGTCCTGTAAGGAACACTACATACCTGTTCTCTGTTTTCCCCACTGTGGCCCTTTTCTGCTTTCTGAAAGACAACGCTTTTAAGAAAAAGAGGTAATTTCAGGACTATTTTACTATAATAGTTGCATGAAAGGACTTAGGCGAGAAATCCCAAAGCAAAGTGATGTAAAATAGAGAAAACTGGGGGGAAAAAAAAAAAAACAAAAACTATCACTTGGAAGAGAGGAGTGTTTTTACCCTTGAACTCCCAAGGAAGACACAAATTGATCATACCAAAGTATTGCATTATAGTTTTTACGCATAACACCTTATACTTGAGTACAGATATGGATATTAGAAGATAGGGTGAGGGAAAAGGCATTTAGAGAACAGAATAGTGGCCATCATCTACTATTTAGCATTAAATGAAATAGCACATTGTAAACTACTTATGTGCAGACTATTATGTTGGGATGAGTCATGTAGCCAGTTAGTTTAACAGACTGATTGGCAACTATATATAAAATCAACATATTTTTAAATTTATGGACTTAACCACATCTCCAGATGTTTAGCTTTTAAAGACATTTGTGATTTTTTGTGCCTCAGTGCCAGAATCTACCTTCAGTTTGGTAGTTAAATGGCACTATCATTTTCCTATTTTATGCATTATATTTTATTATTATAATGGTTTAATGCATGATTCTTTCCAGGTATAACTTACTCTTGTACAAAGGATATCAAGAGTTTAGGCTAAAGGAATAAAAAATGGGGGGATTTCAGGCACCAGAACAAGGGGACAGTTGATAAAACATATTTAGAGAAAGTAGTCCTTGGGCACTTTTCATCACATTGTATACATATAATTCCCTATTTTGCTTTGGCATGTCACCAGAAGTAGATTTCTCTACCTGGCACAATCATACCCTCCCTAGTTTTCTGAGAAAAGGAAGATGTTCCCTGTGGGAAGAGCTATAGCCCCTATCCATCCTATGTCTCTTCTGTATACATATCTACACCCTGAAGGCTGCTCACTGTAAATACCTGTGACTCTCTGCTTCAGTGTAGCTGTGGGGGCATGCATGCTTTATACACAAGGCCCGCTGAAAGGTCAGGTAAATGCTCCAGCAATGATACAGGGAGACTTAGTGTGTAATACCTCAGCTTTTCCACCCCTTGATTGTGATGATATTATCTTCCCCAACAGCCCTAATAGGATTGAGCCCACTTGCCCAAATTGATAACTAGCCCAATAATCCACCTTTTATTGGTTTCCTTCTCCTTCCTGTCATACTGTCCCACTCCTCTAGTGGTGCTTCCTGGGATCACCTCTCAAATAAAGTCCCTACCTTTGTCTCAGTAGCTGCTCTGGAATCCAAATAGACAATTGGTGCCAAATAGGTCATAGGAGAAGCCTCTTAAGACACGATTCTGGAACTGGATTAGTTACCAGCCATATGACAACAAGGCCCCTATAACTGGTGGGAAGCCATAGGGTTATAAATATCTCTTATGTTAAGAGTCTTAGCTGTGGTGAATTGGAATGGGTTACAGGGAAATGAGATGCCTTAGTTCAGGCAAGACCTTTAGCTCTTGGGAAATACGGGGTAATGGTATTTATAAGGATATGGTGTTGGTTGGCATATGACAACTGCAACAGAAGCCTGAGATACCACCCTATACCAGTTAGAATGGCCAAAGTTAACATGACAGGAAACAACAAATGTTGGCAAGGTTGTGGAGAAAGGGGAACCCTCTTATACTGTTGGTGGGAATGCAAGCTGGTACAACCACTCTGAAAAACAGTATGGGGGTTCCTCAAGACATTAAAAATAGAGCTACCCTATGACCCAGTGATTGCACTATTAGGTATTTACCCCAAAGATACAGATGTAGTAAAAAGAAGGGGCACATGCACCCCAATGTTCATAGCAGCAATGACCACAATAGCCAAACTGTGGAAGGAGCTGAGATGCTCTTCAATAGATGAATGGATAAAGAAGATGTGGTACATATATACAATGGAATATTGCTCAGCCATCAGAAAGGATGAAAACCCACCATTTTCATTGAAATGGATGGAACTGGAGGTATTTTGCTAAGTGAAATTAGTCAATCAGAGAAAGACAATTATCATATGGTTTCACTCACATGTGGAATATAAGAAATAGTGCAGAGGATCATAGGGGAAGGGAGGGAAAACTGAATGGGAAGAAATGAAGAGGGAGACAAACCATGAGAGACTGTTGATTCTGGGAAACAAACAGGGTTACAGAAGGGAGGGAGGTGGGGAGATAGGGTAACCGGGTGATGCATATTAAGGAGAGCATGTGTTGGGATGAGCACTGGGTGTTATACACAACTGATGAATCATTGAGCACAACATCTGAAACTAATGATGTACTGGCTAACTGAACGTAATAAAAATAAGTAAGTAAGTAAGTAAGTAAGTAAATAAATAAATAAATAAGAAAGACAGGCTTGAGACAACCAACTAATAGTTTAGTTTGGTATGATACAAAGACCCTTTCTTCCAACAGTGGGAGGGCAGACTGTTGACAGAAGTACAAAGTGAGCTGAATTTACGGTCCTGGCAAGGCTCCTACACTGATGGTAGGGCCCTGCTGGAGAAAGAATGGATACTGAGACATGGGATAAGGATTTCCTGGTTTCCTGGTAGATATTTTATGAAGAAAGGGATTATTTACTAAATGAGTTACAGAATCTGTATATTATATACAGTAGAAATCAGGAGAACATGCTTGACAATGAATGCGAAAAGTGCTAGACTGTGGTAGAGGGTGGGGAGTGGAATCTAAGGCAGGAAAGACAGTTTATTGATATGGTGAATCCTGAGATTCAAGATTAAGGTCCTAGCATTTTCTTGGAAGAACTTCCATGGCAAATATTAAAGGAGGGATTAAAGTCTTAGTAATGTGGGTATGTTAGAATGGCTTTAGTATGTGATACTAGAGAATCAACAAGTTGTGTTCTCTGGTAGGGCTCAGAGGGTACTCCTCTAAATTGATAGAGAATGTGATAATAAAGGGCACATCAGTATTGTTGAGAAGTAGAGCTATCTTCTGTAGATAAGTTAATGATAGGAATTGGGAATGACACTAATTTGTACTTGCTGAGGCCATGTAGCTGCACTTAACTATCAGAGATTTGGATACAATTCATTAGAGACCAATCAGTCACTTGATGGCAAGTTGATTGTATTACAATCTCTATGTACTGGGGGAAGGGCAATTCATCCTTGTTATTGTAAAGTATCTCCCATATGGGTTTACTTTTCTGCCTTCAGTGCCTCAACCAGCACTAATGTCCAAGGATTTGAGATTGCACATAATATTGCCTTCACTTTATGGTGAAGGAGTTATGACAACAAGCACTTGACCACAGGATTTACTCATCCCATCATAGATTGTACCCTTCAGAAGCTGCCAGCTAGACAGAACTTTAACTGGGTCTTTAAGAGGCTATTCCAAAGTTCTATCCATATCTCTGATTATGGATAATGTTCCTTTACTTATTTCTTTCCCTTCTCTGTCTCACCTCTTCACTCCCCACTGATATTTCCCGGGATCACATCAGAAATAAAAAAGAAAAAAAAAATTGGAGATCTTCAATCCAGGGCTGGTCCAGTTTCTCATTTATGACAACAGGATCCAGGATCTTTCTTAGGTCTTCACATACACATCCTATTGCCTTATGTCACAAGAAGGCTGTGACATCATGTGACATGACCTAGGCCTTACATCATTTACAGGCAAAAAGGAGGAAACATTTAGAAAAAAAGACAGAATCAGCAACATCTACTTACATTTTTCAGTGGGAACAGTGAGAAGATGGGTACCCCTAGCAGCAAGAAAGTTTGGGAAGTTGGAGTTTGAGTAGTTGAGTTTATAAACTTTTGTAGCCTTTATAATAAAGGCATGGGAGAAAAATGATGAAAATGGAAGTTCAATCAATCAACCCATAGTGTTACTATATGAATAGGCAAACAGGATTTAGTAACAAAAATTGACCTATGTTCTGACCGAATTTTCCCCATTTTCCTGAATAAATAAATAATAGGTTGCAATGTTAAACTATAATGACTCCCTAGACTGTTTTAAATATGAAAGCACTTAAAATAATTCACTACATTGGGGCACCTGGGTGGCTCAGTGGTTAAGCAACTGACTTCAGCTCAGGTCACAATCTCAGGGTCCTGGGATCAAGCCTTGTGCCAGGCTCCTCCCTCAGCAGAGTCTGCTTGTCCCCGATTCCTTCTGCCCACCCCCTCTACCCCCTCACGCTCTCTCTTTCTCTCAAATAAATAAAAAAAAAATCACTACATTTAGTTGCCAAGTTTTCACATGCCCTATTTATTAATTTAAAAAATATATAACAAGTTCCTACTAATGGCCTTCCATGAGCACAGCAGACAAAATTTCTGCTCTTCTTGAGTTTCTGTTCTATGTACAAACTCATCCAAACTGCCTGGTTGCAACAGAGTAACTGGTAAGAATTATTTATTTTTGGGACCATGAAAAATTCATAAAAATTTCCAAGAATTAAAAAATTCTAACTACAAGAATATTTTTGTCCCCTTAATAATTAGAAAAACATCAAAATTAACTTTTCTGATTCTTAAGCTTTGTCAAGAATTTCCAAATAATTTCTGATACTTATTTTTCACATACAAAGACATCCAGAATCTTTAGCCTCAAAAACTGTAAATTGCTGAAGTTTAAAAAAGCACAAAATATAAAGAAATTAAAACAGGATATACCTATTTTTGTTCATAACCCTGAGTTATTGACAATATCCCTTATATGCAACTGTTTGCTATCACTTGCATCTTTGCTTTGTAGACTTGTGCTTTCTATTGAATAGCTTAGATGAGGGCTGACACTAAAATCTGGAGCATTTAATTATTTTTATTTTTTTGTGGCAGTAAATGATTTTTCTCTGCCAATTTTGTCTGTTAGGCTAACGGTCTTACATATTTTTAATTGCTATTTCTATCTGCACTCATATATTTTCACACCTCCTAGAAGTAATGTAACAGCAAGATTTTTATCACCACAACTGGTGGACACCTGGGTCATCCTATTGACCATTTAGGGAAATATTCCCAAGCTGTAACAAAGCCATTTCTAAGTGCTCACTCATTTTACCCGCAGCTTCTCTGAAAACTGTTTCTGTAGTTAAAAAAAAATCCCTAAAGAAATCTTTCATTTTTAAATGCTTAAAATTTTAAAACCAAAATAAGTACAAAATTATGAATAATATATAAATTTTACAGTTATCTTTATTTTAGCAAGGACAGTCTTTTCTCTAATTGTATCAATAGAATAGTTTATTTAAAATATATATTATAAAAAATAAAATAAAATACATAATTATTTATAAATATTTCTGGAAGTTTAGTTTTTTTTAAAAAATTCAGTTTTATTTAGGTAAAATTGATATATAAAGTTGTAACATAATTAAAGTGTATATGGTGGTGATTTGATATACATAGACATTGTAAAAAGATTCCCTCATCTAGTTCATTAACATATCTAACACCTGGCATATTTATCTTTCTTTGTTGCTACAGTTGAGAACATTTAAGTTCTACTCTCAGCAAATTTCAATTATATAATGCAGTTATCAACTATAGCCACCATGTTTTACATTAGTCTTCGCACCTTATTTATCTTATAGCTGAAAATTTGTATCTTTTCACCAAACTCTTTCTATTCACTCCCCCTCCTCCCAGTCCCTGGGAACCAACCACTTTTCTACTATTTCAATGTTTGACTTTTTTTTTTTTTTTTAAAGATTTTAGACATAAGTGATATACAGGATAGTCATTCTCTGTCTGGTTATTTCACTTAGCATGATGCCCTCAAGGTCGATGCATATTTCAGTAAATGGCAGGATTTCCTCCTTTCTCATAGCTGATTAATATTCCCTTGTTTGCATGCATAGATATACCAAATTTTCTTAATCCATTCATGCATCAGTGGACACTTAGATTATTTCCATGTCTTGGCTATTATGAATAATGCTGCAACAAACATGACAGTACAAATATCTCTTTAATATCTTGTTTTCATTTCCTTTGGATATATACCCAGAAGTGGAATTGCTTGATCACATGGTAATTCTCTTTTTAACTTTTTGAGGAACCTCCATATTGTTTTCTAGAGTGGCTGAACCAATTTACAATCCCATCAACAGTGTACAAATTTCCCTTTTCTCCACATCTTTGCCAAAATTTGTTGTCTCTTCTTGTCTTTCTCATAATGGCCTTTCTAATGGGTGTGAAGTGATATCTCATGATGGTTTTGATTTACATTTCCCTGATTAGTGATGTTGAACACCTTTTCATTCAATTATCAACAATTTGTATGTCTTCTTTGGAAAAATGTCTATTCAGATCCTCTGCCACTTTTTTTTTTTTTTTAAGATTTTATTTATTTGTCAGAGAGAGAGAGCACAAGCAGGGGGAGCAGCAGAGGGACAGGGAGAAGCAGACTCTCTGCTGAGCAGGGAGCCGGATGCAGGACTCAATCCCAGGACCCTGGGATCATGACCTGAGCTGAAGGCAGCCGCCTAACCCACTGAGCCACCCAGGCATCCCACCTCTGTCACTTTTTAATTGGATTTTATTTTTTGTTATTTGGTTGTATGAGTTTTTCTTTAATATATATTTTGGATATTAATTTCTTATCAGTTACATGATTTGCAAATATTTTCTCCCATTTAGTAGGTTGGTCTTCCATTTTGTTGGTGATTTCTTTTGCTGTGTAGAAGCTTTTTAGTTTGATTTGGTCTCACTTGTTTATTTTTGCTTTTGTTGCCTCTGCTTTTGATGTTATAACCAAAAGTCATTGCCAAGACCGATATCAAGGAGCTTAACCTCTGTATTTTCTTCTAGGACTTTTATGGTTTCAGATCTTAAATTTACATCTTTAATAAATTTTGAATTGATTTTTATGTATGTTGTAAGGTAGGGATCCAGTTTTATTCTTTTGCATGTGGCTGTCCAATTTTCTCAACACCATTTACTGAAGACACTATTTCCCTATTTTTTTTTTTAAAGATTTTATTTATTTATTTGACAGAGAGAGACACAGCGAGAGAGGGAACACAAGCAGGGGGAGTAGGAGAGGGAGAAGCAGGCTTCCTGCAGAGCAGGGAGCCCGATGTGGGCCTCGATCCCAGGACCCTGAGATCATGACCTGAGCCGAAGGCAGACGCTTAACGACGGAGCCACCCAGGCACCCCAACACTATTTCCCTATTATATACACTTCTGTGTAGTAAATTAATTGACCAGATATTCATGGGTTTATTTCTGGGCTCTCTACTCTGTTTCACTGTTCTATATGTCTGTTTTTATGCTAATGCCATATGGTTTTGATTACTATAGTTTTGTAATAGAGTTTGAAATCAGGGAGTATAATGTCTCCAGCTTTGTTCTTTCCCAAGATTGCTTTAGCTATTTGGGGTCTTTTATGGTTCCATACAAATTTTATTTTATATTTTATTTTATTTAAGATTTTATTTATTTATTTGAGAGAGAGAGATAGAAAATGAGAGAGAGCACAAGCAGGGGAGAAGGACAGAGGGAGAAGGAGAAGCTGACTTCCTGCTGAGCAGGGAGCCCGATGTGTGGGCTCGATCCCAGAACCCTGTGATCATGACCTAAGCTGAAGGCAGACGCTTAACAGACTGAGCCACCCAGGGGCCCCTTCATACAAATTAAAAAAATTTTTTTTTCTATTTCTGTGATCAATACCATTGAATTTTGATAGGGATTACACTGAATCTGTAGATTGCCTTGCTTAGTGTGGACATTTTAATAATATCAATTATTGTAATCCCTGAATAAGGAATATCTCTCCATTTTATTTATATTTTCTTCAATTTCTTTGATTAATGCCTTATACTTTTCACTGTACAGATCTTTCACCTACATGGTTAAATTTATTTGTAGGTATTTTACTATTTTTGATGCAATTGTAATAATTGGGACTATATTCTTAATTTCTTTTCTAATAGTTTGTTATTAGTAGATAGAAACACTGATTTTTGTATATCTATTTTGCATCCTACAACTTTACTGAATTCATTTATTCTAACAGGTTTTGGGTGGAGTCTTTAGGATTTTCTCTATATAGGGTCATATCATCTGCAGACAATTCTACTTGTTGCTTTCTAATTTGGATGATTTTTTTTTTTTCTTGTCTAATTTCTCTTACTAGGACTTCCAGTACTATAAAAGTGGTGTGAGTGGGGAATCCTTGTGCCTGATGCTACAGAAAAAGCTTTTGGCTTTTCATCATTGAGTGCAATGTTAGCTGTGGGCTTGTTATATCTGTTCTTTATTATGCTGAGTTACATTCCCTTTATACTCAGTTTGTTGAGAGTTTTTATCATGAGTGGATATCAGAAATTGTCAAATGTTTTTTTCTGTATCGATTGAGATGGTCATATGGTTTTTATCCTTCATTTTGTTAATGTGCTATACTACATTAATTGATTTAAAATGTTAAGCCATCCTTGCATCCCTGGAATAAATTCCATATGATTATTTTTTCTGATCCTTTTAATGTATTATTGACTTTGGTTTGCTAATATTTTGCTGATGATTTTTTGCATATATGTTTACCAAGGAAATTGGCCTGTAATTTTCTTTATTTCTAGTGTCCCTGTCTGGCTTTATCAGGGTAATTAATGCTGGCCTCATAAAATGAGTTTTGGAGGTTTTTTTTTTTTTTCCCTATGTTTTGGAATAATTTTAGAAGGGTTGGTATTAGTTCTTTAAATGTTGGAATTCACCAGTGAAACCATACAGTACTTTGGACTTCTCTTTGTTGGGAGGTTTTTGATTACTGCTTCTATCTCCTTAGTCAATATTGATCTGTTCAGATTTTCTATTTCTACATGATTCAGTCTTGGTAGGTTGTATGTGTCTAGGAATTTATCCATTTCTAGGTTGTCCAATTTGTTGGCATGTAACTGTTCATAGTAGTCTCAACATCCTTTGAATTTTTTGTGGTATCAGTTGTAAAGTCTCCTCTTCCAATTCCTTTCTTTTCTTTTTTTTAAGATTTTATTTATTTATTTGACAGAGAGAGAGAGCACAAGCAGAGAGAGCAGCAGGCTGAAGGAGAAGGAGAAGCAGGCTCCCTGCTGAGCAGAGAACCCTACATGGGGCTCTATCCCATGACCCTGGGATCATGACCTGAGCTGAAGGCAGATGCTTAACCAACTAAGCCACCCAGGTGCCCCTCTCCTCTTTCATTTCTATTCTATTTTAGCTCTCTTTTTTTCTAGGCAAGTCTAGCTAAAGATTTGTTTATTTTGTTTATCTTTTCAAAAACCAACTCATAGTATCATTGATCTTTTCTATTGTAATTCTAATCTCAATTTCTTTTATTTCCATTCTGATCTTTATTTCTTTTCTTCTAATTTGGGTTTAATTTATCATTATTTTTCTAGATCCTTGAGGTGTAAAGTTAGGTTGTTTATTTGAAACTTTTCTCTTTTCTTATATCACTATAAACTTCTCTCTTAGATTAGAGCTACTTTTCCTTTATCCCATAGATTTTAGTGTGTTGTATTTTCATTTTCATTTGTCTGAAGATATTGTTTGATTTCTCTTTTGATTTCTTCTTTGACCCATCAGTTGTCCAATAGCATGTTGTTTAATCTCCACATATTTGTGAATTTTTCAGTTTTATTCATGTGATTGATATCTAGTTTCGTGCTATTGTGGTCAGAAAATCATACTTGACATGATTTCATCTTCTTAAATTTATTAAGGTGTGTTTTGTGGCCTAACAAACATGTTTTGTGGCCTAACAAACATCTATCCTAGAGAATGTTTCATGTGCGCTGATGAAGAATGTATCTGCTGCTGTTGGAGAGGATGTTCTATAAAGAGCTGTTAATTTCATCTAGTCTAATCTGTAGTTTATGTTCCATGTTTCCTTAATGATTTTCTGTTTGTATGATCTATCTATTGTTGAAAGTGGAATACTGAATTCCTTTACTGTTATTGTATTGCTGTCTATTTCTCCCTTCAGTTCTGTTAATATTTCCTTTATATATTTAGGTGCTCCTATATTAGGTGCATAAATATATACAGATGTTATGTCTTCTTATTGGATTAACCTCTTTATCATTATATAAAGACTGTCTTTATCTCTGATGATAGTTTTTGCCTTAATATCTATTTTGTCTGATATAAGTTTAATCAATCTTGCTTTCTTTTGGTGTTTGTTTGCCTGCAATATCTTTTCCATGTCTTCACTTTCAGTCTGTGTTTAACGTGGGTCTCTTACAGACAGCACATATTTGTGTCCCTTCCCTTCCTTCCTTTCTGTTCTTTTTTTCTTTTGCTTTCTTTTTTCTTTTCCTTCTTCTTTTCTTTTCTTTCATCCATTCAGCTACTCTATGTTTTTTGATTGGTAAAGTTATTCCATTTACATTTAAAGGGATTGTTGATAGGTATGGATTTACTACTGCCATTTTGTTAATTATTTTCTAGTTGTTTTATAGTGTCTTTGTTTTTTCTTCTTCTCTTGCTCTCTTCTTTTGTAATATGATGATTTTCTGTAGTGATATGCTTATATTCTTTATCTTTATCTTCTGTGTAACTACTATATGTTTTTACTTTGTGGTTAACATGAAGCCACATAAAATATCTTCCATTTAAAACAATCTGATATAAGCTCTTAACAACTTAACTCTGAACACATTCTAAAGCTCTACATTTTTACTCTCCCTTCTTGCAACATTTGTTTTTAATATCACAATTTACATTTTTTCACTTTGTGTATCCATTAACAAATTATTATAGTTATTTTTAATACTTTGACTTCTAACCATCACAGTAAATTCTCAACTATACTGAGATCTTCCATTTTCTTGTCCTTAATGTATGAAATGACTTGTTAAGAAGATACCAGCGCTAGTCAGCTTCATGAAATCTTCTCATATAAACATGCCTGACCATTGTTTATCATTAATTTCTCTCTTATTTTGTAGTTAGAGTATTATATACATATATACATATACATTTTTATGCAGAACATAATTATATTATCTAAAACTTTCATTTTAAGTTATGTTATAGGACAAAATACAGTAACAAAAAGCAATTGCTTAGTCTGGTAATGTTAGACCCATTGGTCTTAAGCATTCTGCTTCTCAATTGCTTTTTAAAAAACATACAATGACAGGGGCACCTGGGTGGCTCAGATGGTTAGGCGTCTGCCTTTGGCTCAGGTCATGATCCCAGGATCCTGGGATCGAGCCCTGCATTGGGCTCCCTGCTCGGCGGGAAGCCTGCTTCTCCCTCTCCCACTCCCCCTGCTTGTGCTCCTGCTCTCACTATCTCTCTCTCTGTCAAATAAATAAATAAAATCTTAAAAAAAAAAACATACAATGACAAATAAAAATGTGTATATATGTATACATTTATAAGATATAAATATGAATAAATCTATATAAAATATAAATACATATACTTAAAGTGTACAGTGTGATTATTTGATTTACATATAAATTATGAAATGATTACCACAATCCACTTAACAAATCCATCATCTGACATAATTACTGTAATTTTGTATACATGGTTAGAATGTTTAAGGACTTCTAGAAAATTTCAAATGTACAATGCAGTATTAATTAACTGTAGTTACCATACTGTACATTATATCTCCAGAACTTATTCATTCATTTGTGAAGTACTGATCTAGCACAGTAGATGTAAGGATCAACATGTTAGGTTATTTTTCTCTCATGAACACTATATATAGGGCCTTGACAACACTTTCTTTCTTTCTTTCTTTCTTTCTTTCTTTCTTTCTTTCTTTCTTTCTTTCTTTCTTTCTTTCTTCTTTCTTTCTTTCTTTCTTTCCTTTCTTTCTTCTTTCTTTCTTGTTCCCTTTCTCTTTGGTCTTTGGAAGCCAACCAAAAGAGAATAAAAGTAAACACATTATTTCTCTAGATATTAAAATAGTATCTATCAGGGCGCCTGGGTGGCTCAGTTGGTTAAGCGACTGCCTTTGGCTCAGGTCATGATCCTGGAGTCCCCGGATCGAGTCCCGCATCGGGCTCCCTGCTCGGCAGGGAGTCTGCTTCTCCCTCTGACCCTCCTCCCTCTCATGCTCTCTGTCTCTCATTCTCTCTCTCTCAAATAAATAAATAGAATCTTAAAAAAAAAATAGTATCTATCAGGTTATAGTCATGGTTAGGAATTCATAGCCTTTCAGAATTTATTTAAGTTGATAATACATATCTCTGATTTGTAAAGTAAAACTATCAGGGTGCAACTTTGCAATATAATTTCCATGTTTATGGGGAACACCTTGCAGTCACCTTCATTTATAACCTACAAAAAATGTATTAATTTTTCATGTATTTTTCTTGGACTTTGTTCTAAATCTATTATCTTTCTTCTTTTTCCCATGAATAAATAAAAAGATAATTTCTTCCATGATTAAAAAAAAAAACACTGTTAAGTTTAAAAAAAGCCTAAACTTCCCATTCAAGAACATTTTTATGTGCTTCTACATTTTGTTTGAAAGCGTATGTATGGTAAGTTCTGATAGGCAAACAAGTGTTGGTAATACAAGTAAAACTAATTATGTATAGGAAAATATGCTATTACCTTTGCATTCAAGAACAATTGTATTTAATTTAATTCTGTATTCCATATGGTCATATAGATTTCTAACGTCTTCAGTTTCATAACTTTGAATCTCTTTATTTCACAATTTTTATTGAGCATATACTACATTTTTGCAAATAATTTTTATGATCTCTTTGAGGTATAAAATTCTATAATTTCATGATATGTATAAGCTGTTTACATTTTATAGTATGCAAATTGACTTCCAGTAGGATATAAACATTTTCACACAGATTTTCCAAAGTCTACTATATAATCATAAAAATTTAATCATAACAGGGTTCCTGGATGGCCCAGTTGGTTAAGTGTAGGACTCTTGATTTCAGCTCAGGTCATGATCTCAGGGTTGGGAGATTGAGTCCCACATTGGGCGCCCCTCCCCCCACTTGTGCATGCACTTTCTCTCTCTCCGTTCTCAATCTCTCTCTCTCTCTCTCAAAAAAAAAATAATTTAATTATAACAATTCTTCCTATTAATAGTGCAAATAAATGGCATATATGTAAGTAAAGTAATGTAAATAAGTGGCCATTGGTACACTAGAAATACTCAAAATTACATACATAAAAAAAAAAAACTTTGGTCAATGGTCCATTTACTATAAATTAAATGATACCAGAAATCTCAATAGTTTTTTTTTTTTTTTGAGGACTAACTATCATTTTTAAATTCTTTTAAAATGGGTTTTGAGGCTATGGTGTTCTTTCAAATGTGAAGAACACAAAAACAAATCAATCAATTTTATTAGCCAAGGAATTTCCTAATGCCTGAACTGCCTTAGAAATTAACCTATTGTCAACATATACACAGCAGTGCAATCTGAAATTTCCACCTGAGTTAGTTGATTAGTGCTAGTTAAATTAGTCCATCCATTTCCTTCATGTTGGCAGGCAAATTTTCCTATGTGCCATGTGATTGACAGAGTTGGTTTATGGAACAATGAGCAATCACTCCTCTTAGCATCTCTTTAACCTGAGGCATCCTCATTTCCCATCCTGGTGCTTTTTTCCCTTTTTTTTGGCCACCTACCCTGGCTTCCCAACATTTTCATGATGTTCACTAATAATGCCAGGAGAAGCTTGGAACCCTCTGAGTACATTCCCTTTTCTCATGAGAGTAGTGATGATTTACACACCCTGTTCCTGGAAGGATTGGATGAGAGAGGGTATGGAATGATGTGTGTTCTAAATCACCATTGATCAAGTGATTCCAGTATTACAGTCTCTGTAACAGATAGAATTTGGGGAGGAGAAAGCTTAGGTGTAGCACAGTGTCTGACAAATAAGTACTCAACAAAGACGCTGCTAAATCACCGATCAATTTAGGTCAATTTGAAAATACTGGTGTTCTCTTGAAAAAGACCTTTCAAAACCAACAATGCTTAAACAATACCTGGCACTGGATGACTTTAACAAAAAGGCCAAAGTCCACAGTAAATACTCCTTCTGTATTAGTAAGGAGTGATGCTGCAATAAGCAGTAGGCATCCGAATCTCAATTAGGCTTCTGTGCTTGAATTGCCTTGTGATTGAGAGTTTGGAAAGCTCCATACAGAAAGAAAAATGGTTTATGTAATTTCCATTGGCCTTCACTACAGCGACATAGGTTGTCATCTAAATCAACCTGCAGTTGGCAGCAGCTGGGACCAGAAGTGGATTGCGTGTATTCAGACCCATGTATCACTTTAGGACAATGAAATTAGGGAACAATATATACCTGTAATCATAACAGTCTTTTGCCTTAAAGAACACACAACCCTCTATTATGTCCCTGAAAGTATTTACAAATGACTTGAATTGGAACAGATTATTACTTCTACAAAATGCAATGAATACTATTTCATCATGTCTTGTACGGTTTTACAACCTTCAGAAGAGTTAATGTCCAATGGTTGGTTGGTTTTATGCTTTTGCTGGCTAACTCATATTTTTAAGTCTAATAATTTTCAGGAGAAGTTGCTGAAATTTCAGAGCATAAAATATTTGAGCTAGGAAAAGAAAGATAAAGACCAGAAAAGAACTTTGCCAAGGAACGTATATTGTCTATTTGACCAGAGACATCTAGCCAGTGTGACACAAAAGAAAAATGCTCCATATTAGTGTATTGTTTCAAGACATATATAATCATAATGTCACATCTAACTCCCTTTTGCCTGATCTTGACATGTTAGCAATGTTCCAGTCAATAAGTTATCGAAAGGCTATTTCATTACCTGTTGTAGCCTCAGAGATACAGAGCAGCATCCTATATTTTAGGAGGAACATGAGATAGATCAGAGGACATTAATTTGATGGAGAAACATTCATCCAAGTTCTTCCAACAAAATGGGCAACACACCATGTCATTACCTGTTGCCTGAAAAAGAGATAAAGAAATCTCCAAAATGACCCTTCTTCCACTTCAATAATCTAACTCCCAACAAATTACAGTGCTATAAAAGGAATAACTAATTATGCTTCCATTAGGTACTATAAAGTGTCCAATTATGGGTCTAATTAGAAGGGAAGGGCATAAAGTAATAGGTCTTTATTTAGAAATGTTGTTATTCTCAGGACACCTTCTAAAGTGGTTTCTGTGTTTTGTTTTATGTATTACATTTATTCTACCTTTCTGTAACTTGCTCAGATTTATCTCAATAGGACAAACATCTGTCACATCTTGCATATTGCTTTAATTTGATTGTCCCTGACCCCTTAGGCAAATATAGACAGGTGGAAAACATACTGGCTATTTCACACAACATCTGTAGTCACTTTAGCCAGTCTTTTTTATGGCTTATCACAGCATGAGAGGGCTGCAGAAACCAAGCAGTAGCAGGGAGAGAGAACCAGGTGGAATTCCACCCTGTGTTTGCTTGAGCAACTCTGTACCACTTAGCATTTACAAATGCTGGCTGAGGAGAACAGCAGCCTGTTGCAGGTCTAGTCCTTAAGAGTTGGGAAAAGAGAGAAAAGGTTAAAAAAGAAAAGACAGGGTATGCCTTTCAATTAAGTCATTATCTTTATTCTGTAACTCCAGCAAAAGAGTTTAATAAATGACCACACACAAAAACACACACTCATGCACACACTCACATGCACATCCATATACAAAATGTCTTCAGCAGCAATTTGATGTGATTAATGAGGCTGCTCTGGCACATCTTGAGGACAGCATATTAGTCACAGTTAATGACTCCTGCATAGCCTACTCAAAGAGCAATATATCCTTATTAAATGTCCCTAGCATAGAGCAGGGAAAGACCTTAAAATATCCTATGGTCAATGACCCTATCTCCAATATTGGTGAAGGGACACCCCCTGAAATAGCCAGGACTGAGAGATGATGATGATGGTGATTAAAATATTCAAGCAAGACAAAACAAAACAGGAATATGGATTCTCCAAAATGTCCCTCATGACCGTTATAGCCTATAATCATTATTTAAGTCAAGAAATCTTTTCTTGTAAATGAGTTCTTACTTTAATCCAAGTCAATTTCCTCTTGTATAGACAACAATGGAAATGGAGAAAAATTGCCGAGCTATCCTCATATATACACTTAATATACTTGGAGATGGTTATTAAATCATCCTTCTGCCTTCTTTGCTACAAACTAAAGTTAACTTCTTTATTCTTTCTCACTAGAATCAACTTCCATCTTTTAAAATAAATATTTCTTAATCAAGTGATGAGTATGGACCCCTCTAATCTATTTAAAACCCTTCCAGCTTTCACCAATTTTTTATCATCCTTCCTTCTGAAAATATTTCATCTCTTTCCAGGATGTCTTTCTAATAATATGAGTACAAAGTGATTTTTTTAAACTATAAAATCAACTCTCAATCACCACATCCCAGGTTCAAATCTGAAGTCATTGTGACTTTGTGTCCTCACCTCAAGCATTATCAGAAGTTAAAGCTTCCTTCCACCAAAGCTTGACTGGGTCATATGCATTCCCTGAGTTTCTTCCAATGAATATTCTTTAAATGGGGCACCTGGGTGGCTCAGTCATTAAGTGTCTGCCTTTGGCTCAGGGCATGATCCCAGTGGGATTGAGCCCTGCATCAGGCTCCCTGCTCCGAGGAAAGCCTGCTTCTCCCTCTCCCACTTCCCGTGCTAGTGTTCCCTCTCTCGTCTCTTTCTGTGTCAAATAAATAAATAAAATCTTTAAAAAAATAAATAAATACTCTTTAAACATATTGTCAATATCTACATTGGGTTGAAACTCATTTTCATTTTTTTTAAGATTTTATTTATTCATTTGAGAGGCGGAGCATGAGTAGGGAGAGGGGCAGAGGGACAAGCAGCCTCCTGAGTGGGGAGCCCAACACGGGGCTCCATCCCAGGACCCTGAGATCATGACCTGAGCCCAGGTCAGATGCTTAACCGGATGAGCCACCCAGGCACCCCACAACTCATTTTCTATTATTAAAAAAGTATATGCAGAATGAGATTCATGTATTAATGATCTGTCATTGCCCGAAGCAGCATTAATATTGTGGAAAAAGAGGACAATATTACTCCAATTTTCTCCTGTGAAAATCTTACTAAAGGATTTAAAATCTAGATAATAAAATGAATTCTTCACTCCTGGTACATCCTACGTTATTTGTTTTCAGAAATTAGTCAATGGTGATCAACAAATTTAAACAGCTGCATCATAACATTTCAAAACATATGTCACAACACTCTACCCCATCCTTGTGCTTTCCCCCCAAGATTGGGAGTATTTTTCTTTTAATTTCTATAGGATGCTGTATATTTGAGGAGGCTGAATCAATTTACATTTTGTTGATCCAGTGATCTTTTTATTGCCTGGTATCTTCAGAGAGGACACTATTCTATTTGACCTACCAATTAATACACTTTTGCTTCTCCCTATACTACATTCCTCAAAACCGTTTTGCATTGAATCACAGGGTTGCAATTATCTTCTTCAAATTTGCTTCTTTATCTGGTCTTTACATGCAATAAACCATCATTTTCATTTTATCACTAAAAGTTAAATCTCTGTCTCATTTTCCTCAAACACAGTTGTGTTAATTTCAACACCTGGCCTTTATTTGTGTTACTCTCTCTGTTGGAATGTCAACAAATATTTATTGAGCAAAATCATTAAGAATATGGCCTTTTGAAGTCAGAAACAACTAGAATGAGCTCTCATTCTATCACTTCAGAGAAGTGTGACCTTGCATTAGTAATTTAACCACTCTAAAATTCACTTTTCTCAGCTATAGCTATAGCTTAGAAATAATGGTGATTATTATGTAAATCACTATTAGAGAAGAACATCAAGTGTGACATTTTTTATCATTTGCAAAATTCCTGGTACAAATGAGTGTTCAATAATTGTTAGCTTATTACTATTAGTAGTAGTGGTAATTGTGACCAATAGTAATAATAGCAAGGTATTCATAGTAATCCACAAAACATTTTGCTAGATGCAGGAAATGCAGAAGAAAACACAAGAAAGATATTGCTCTTCCTTTTAGGGAATCTACAGTTTATAGAGGAAAAAAGAAAAATAATCCCATACTTAGAATAAAGTCTGTACCATACTGTTACATAGCAGGTGAGCCTGAACTAGTTTTGGCATCTTGAGAAGCTTCCCTGATGGAATGAGGCTGTGAGATAGGAAAATATCAGAGTTAGTCATGTTAATTACAGGAGGGGAGTGCAGAGAAATGGGTTGCTCAGGCAGAAGGAGCACATGTATGAAATCCTGGAAATTAAGGCATATTGGAGGAAAATAAACAAGTCCTGCATCTCTGAAGTGTGGCAAACCCAGAAAGTAAAAGTGTCCAGATATTAATCCAGAGAGTTAGATATGATTCAGATCATATGGGGTTCTTAGGACTTATAAAAAAATTTGTATTCTATCCAAAAGGATTGTTAAAGAAAGATATTGAACAATAGAGTGGTTTGATTAGATTTTTGTTTTTGCCGATTGTATTAGTTTCCTAGGGTTGCTGTAACAGATAACTACAAACTGCTTGACTTAAGACAACAGAAATGTATTTTTACAGTTCTGGAGGCTAAAGGTCTGAAATCAAGATGTCAGCAGGCAGGGCCATGGTCTCTCTGAAGGCTCTAGGGAAGGTTCCTTTTTTTAAATTTTTTTTTTTTAATTTAAGAGAAAGAGAGCGCATGAGTGTGTAAGAGCATATGAGCGGGGAGGAGCAGAGGGGGAGGGAGAGGGAGAAAGAATCTGAAAGAGACCCCACAATGAGCATGGAGCCTGACGCTGGGCTTGAGATCACTAGTGGAGATTACAACCTGAGCAGAAACCAAAAGGCCTGATGCTCAACCGATTGAGCATCTCAGGTGCCCCTCCTTCTATCTTTTGGTGGTTCCTGGAAATCCTTGGTGTCCCTTGGCTTGTAGATGCATCCAATCTCTGGCTCTGTCATCTCTCTATTATCTTATAGTATTCTTCTTGTTTTTTGTTTTGTTTTGTTTTTGTTTTTTTTTCTGTGTCTAAATTTCCATGAGGACACTGGTCATTGAATTAGGGCCCGTCCTAATCTGGTATACCCTCATATTAACTTATTTTCATATAAGGTCACAGTCACTGGTATTGGATATTAGCATTTAAACATATCTTTTTTGGGAACATAATTCAATCCACAATACTCATTAGTATGGTAGCAATTTGGGGAGTGGATTCTAGGGGAATAGTTAGAAACAGAAGGGATCATTACAAGAATTTAGCAGGAACGCAAATTAACAAGAATGGTGGCCTAAACAAGCATTGTGTTAATGGGAAAATAGGGACATAGAGCCACTAAATTGAATTCTGGTATTAAAATTAACAAGTTGCTTATTGATAAGTATGTTGGGAGAGTAAGTGAAGGCGAAGTCTGTGATGATGCATGGTTTCTGGCTTGGGCAAATGGATGACTGGTGACAGGAGAGAGTGAAGAGTGATTGGTATGTCCTGTAACTGAAAGATCCATCATATCTAAATACCTGTTCTGTGCCTAGGAGGTGTTAGGCTGAAGATACAGCAGTGAGTCAGACAGATATAGACCTGCTCTCATGGAGCTTATGGCCTTGGCTACTCACGTAGAAGCTGATTTCTGCTTTAGTAGGAATTCTATAAAATTTTAGAGTCTAAATCACACATCTACTGTAGTCATCAATGTTTTATAAATGTGCGGCTGCATCTGCTTTCCTATCTGTTGATTCTCTGGCCTGAACACTTTATGGAGCAAAGATCAGATCATCTTTTAATGTGGCAATTTTCTATTTCTAATTCGTCTGCCTATGAAATTACCATTTGCACCACCTGATCTTTACTGCCTGCATTTCCCTTCTTTCTTTCTGTCTACATAGATTCTGACCCTACTATGATCCACTCTTCTCAACTGTCTTTCTGATCTTTCCTCCAAACTGCTCAGTTTGGGTAAAAATCTGCATTGGCCTATGCAATGTGTCCAGTTCTTTTCTCCCAACCACGTGATCTTGTGCCTGCCAATCAGGCACATCTCAGTGTGTACCAGTGTTTATTGATGCCAGAGCTTCAGCACCACATGCATCTATGGCTTTAGGGTCTTTCCATAAGCCTGGCATTTTTTCTCTGTTTTTCAGCGTACACTCCCAGGTTTTTCTAGGTTTCAACACTCATTTATTCATTTATCAAACACTTATTGAGTTGCTACTTCATTCTAGTCATTGTGTGTTTTATGGGCAGCCAAAGACTAATGTGAAGGAGTTTAAAATGGAGATGCAGACAAGCCAACTGACTATTACAAAGGTGTGCAATGAATGCTAAACCTAAGGAGCACACAGGTGAAGCATGGATTCTGGGTTGGCCAGTGGATGGGAAACAAATCAGAGAAAGCTTATCAGGACAAGAGATAAACAAGCTGCTTCACAGAATTCTAGTAGAAGCTACCCATAAAAGTGGTGCAATAGGAGGGTGGAGGGGAATTACATTAGGGATAAAAAGAGCACAAGAAGGGAGAGCAGCAAATATAAATGTCAGAATGTAAGAGAGAACATGATCACTCTAAAATTTCAGAGGTATAAGCTGAGTGAGTGTGCCATGAAAAAGCAAGTGTAGGAGGAGATAAGATTAGGCAGGTAAGTAGGGGCAATGTCAAAATTTGTGTGCTTGAGTGTCTTATCCTGACCTGATGTCTTATAAAAAGGACTCATTGTCAGTGGTATTTCCTGCACTGGATCTAAATCCTGACATTTCTACATTCCTTTATTGTTCTCCAACACCACTTATGCAATTTCCTTTCCTTTAATGTCTCTATACATAATGTGACTAGAGATGTGTTTTGGAATGCAGGTTTCTGCCAGGTTATGGGGCCCTATGAATGCTATATGCCACACTGAAGATCTGTCAGCCTTATGATAAAACAAAATGTATTTTGACTATTTGAATATAGTTATAATAGCTATGTTTTAGAAGGTCGACAAAGTGAGGCATTGATTGGAGCAGGTGAAATTGGGGGGATAGAATGGATGAAGGCTATCTCATGTAGTGACCGAGAACATGGACTCTGTGGGCAGACTTTGTGGGTTTGCATTGGTTCCCTCACATACTAGGGATAGGATCAGGGAAAATTGCCTCACTTCTTTGTGCCTTAAAAGGGGTTATAATGGTAATAACTATTTTGTAGTATAGTTGTGAGGATTAATTGATACAAGTAAAGCACTTATTATGGTACCAGACACATAGAAGTATCCTTTATTATGTTATCAAAATAGCCCATGATGATAAAGATCCAAGGTGTTAAATTAATAATTTTTTTTAAGAGAGGGAGAGAGAGGGCAGGGGGAGGGGCAGAGGGAGAGGGAGAGAGAATCTTAAGCAAGCTCCATGCCCAGCATGGAGCCCAGTGTGGGCTCAGTCTCACAACCCCGAAATCATGACCTGAGCCAAAATCAAGAGTAGGATGCTTAACCAACTGAGCCACCCAGACACCCCAGTAATGATTCATTTTTAAAATAAATTATTCAAAGCTGTGTTTATGTAGTCACAGTCCATGTAATATATATCCTGTGAATTAAAGTAGCTATTAGCTTTACATTTGTATTGGCTTCCTAGGAATGCCATAACAAAGTACCACAAACTAGGTGACTTAGAACAACAAAAAAATGAATTATCTCACTGTTCTGGAAGCTGAAATTTTTAAATCAGCATTGGCAGGGCCATGTTCCCTCTGAAACCTGTAGGGGAAGGAACCTTCTTTGCCTCTTTCAGCTTTTGCCCCAGACTTTCCTTGGCTTATGGAAGCACAACTCCAATCTTCATTTGACATTCTCCCTATGTCTCCTTGCATTGTCTTCCCTCTGTACATGTAAGTGTCCAAATCCCCCCCTTCTTTTTTAATAAGGATACCTGTCATATCTTATTAGGGCCCATCCTAAGGAAGTCATTTTAACTTGATTACATCTACAAAGACTCTATCTCCAAATAAGTTCACATTCTGTGGTACTAGACGTTGGGACTTCAACATATCTTTTTTGGGAGGAACAGAATTCAACCCTTCAAAATTACTTCTGCAATTATTGTAAAATACTAGTATTTCTAAAGTTTCACTGGGGAGGCTGAGTTTTAGTAAATAACCAGCATTGTCACTAAACAAAATTAGTGCATGGTTTTATTAACATGGACTTTATTTTCCATATTAGGTCATCCACCTAGAATTAATAAACAGTGCAAGATATTTTTAAATAGAGAAGTGGTGAGGAAAATTAATAAATTTGTTTTATTTTCTCCTATCAAGAAACAACATAAATTTAATTTGTGATCCATTATTTACATATCAGTGAAACCGGAATATTGCTATAGGATTTTTCAAATGTTATTTGGTAGAAATGAAAAAGAAAAAAACACTATGATAGAGGAAAATATTAGATCTGAAATAAGTATGGGAATTTTCAATAACAACTTGCACTTTCAGAGAATTAATCTTGTGAGCTGCTTTACCATGAGAAACACGTTTATATCTAATATAACACGTTAGGAAGGAATGGGTGGACCATACTAATCACCTTTTTACATACATAGAAAATAATGTAGTGGGATTGTTCATTAATATGCACATTTTTCACATTAAAATTCCATTGATGAAAACTGGAGGAGGAAAACAGTAACCGGAAATTAGAAAAATAAATTTATAAAGATATTTAACACCTAGGGGTTTAATGGTAAATCAGGGGGGAAAAAAGTCTCATATTTGAATTTGGAAAGTTTATAGAACAAGGAGGGAGTAATTATGTTTTAGATGTTTATTAGGACATGCAAACAATGAATAATGGAATCATTGAAAAATAATTTCATAAATGGGAGTAGCAAGTGCAAAGAGATTAAAGAATCTAAATGAATAGAATTTTTTTTACTGTACTACATTGCACTCACACTATATTGATTTTTTTTTTTTACATAAGGGAGAAAACTAGAGAAGTTGAAAATGAAAATATTAATGGCAGTTTTATCAGATGATTCCAGTATTGCTTCATGCAAAATAAACAAACACTCCCCCAAAGATGATCAATAAATAATTAACAGGACAAACATTTTTTGAAAAGTTGTTGAAACTTATATTGAGGATTACTTGAAGAATGTTGATAATGAAAAAAAAATATTTCATGAAAAGAATTAGACATAAGATAGATGAGGAAGTGCTATTGGCCTTGTTCCTTCATTCAAAGACAGGTTATGATTAAAATATGCAGTCCTCAGGATGTAGACTTGGAAAAGCTTTCACTGAAGGATTAAATATTGACTGCCAGCAAATTGATTTGATAGTATCAGAAAATAGTGTTTGTATTGGGAACACATAAAAGGCAAAAGAGAGAGGGGAACAAACATTTAATAGGTATTTACTATAAGAGGCACTTTATAACTGTTATCATACTGAATCTTTATAAGAATTCTGTGAGGTAGGTATTATTCCCATTTGATGTATGAGGCAAAGAAAGCATAAGTAGCCTGCCCTTGGTAGTATAGATGAGTAGGGAAATGACATCCAAATGCCTTCTCAAAGTCCGAGTCTTTCCTACTATAATACAAAAAATCTCCAAGAAAAAACAGTTTTTTCCTAAAACATAGGTAATGTCACATTCTTCATTCAATTAAATTTCTGAAGCCCTAAAGGCTTTTGACAACTATTCCCCAAAGCAGAATGTAATTGTTTTAGAAAATACTGGTCCATGTCTTTGGAATAAGGTGGAATACATTAGCATCTCAAATGACATAAAATAATATACTTTATGCAGTGATGTTGACCAGAAAGGAACAGTAGGTAACTGTAGCATCTTCATTTCCACGGATTATTGAAATGGCAAGTTCAGAAAGGTAGCCATGACTCTCAGAGACTGGGCTGCAATGCTGCCTCTGGGTTAGAAACCTTTCAGAGGAGCTCCTGCATCCTAGTACTAAAACCACACTAACTCTTCCCATACATCCCAGTTTCCCTTCTGTTGCTACTTCATGAACTCTAGCCTCCCATAATGTAGACTTTTCCTCAGAGTCTCATTTTTGTATTCCTTCCTTCTCCCTTATGTTGGATTTGCCTTTTCTTTCTGTGAAATCAGTCCATGAGCTTAGCCTGTCCCTGCTCCATTCCAAAGGTTAAGTGGAAACAATTTGGGTAATGCACTTTAAAGAGAAATGACCTTATTCATACTCAAATAATTTTGATGAAAAAGTCTATGTTTTTATTATTTTGTATATGTCAAATGTAAATTTATTGGATTCAAATCAATGAGAGAAGAAATGAAAATAAAGAAATGGCAAATAACACTTTAACTATGATTAAATTGTTATTCCAATCCTATGAAACTAAAAGTTCATGGCAAATCATTTAAGACTATTTAACTTAGAGCCAAAACTGTCAAGTGGGTGAGAATAGAGATTAAAAATAGCTTTCACTAGAATTAATGGCAAATGCTTTTTGGTTCTAAGCCAAACAATTTAAACACTTATGTGGTTTTATAATATATTTTTTACATATATAATTGGTATGGTGACCTGTCTCCAAGATATCCCCTCAAGATCTTTGCCTATCTATTCATACCTGTAGAATCAGGGCTGGTTTGAGTTACCAATGGTACACTGCAGAATTGACCGCATATGACTTTTGAGGCTGGGTTTAGAGGCGTTGTTTCTTTCTTATTCTTTTGCATTGCTCCCTCTGGGACCAGCCGGCTATCCTGAGAACACCAGAGCAGCCCACGGGCAAGAAACTTACTTGGCAGTATTGAGGTTAAAAAACCTTGGAAATGGATCAGCCAGTACCAGACAAGCCATCAGATGACTATAGTCCCAACTGACCTCGGACTGCAACTTCAGGGACTCTGATACCTTTCTGAATTCCTGACCCGCATAAACTGTTAAAGATAACACATAGTTATTATAATTTTAAATCACTACATTTGGGATGATTTGTTATCTAGCAATAGATAATTAATACAATTGGATAAAGTGATATATATCAAATAGACAAAAAAGAGATCAACATTTCCAGTTGCTGCTTTTCCCAAAAGTCATGTTTTTTTCTTTATTCTCAACTTTTTTTAAAAATTAACATATAATATATTATTTGTTTCAGAGGTACAGGTCTGTGATTCATCAGTCTTACACAATTCACAGCACTCATCATAGCGCATACCCTCCCCGATGTCCATCACCCAGCCACCCCATCCCTTCCACCCCCCACCACTCCAGCAACCCTCAGTTTGTTTCCTGAGATTAAGAGTCTCTTATGGTTTGTCTCCTTCTCTGGTTTCATCTTGTTTCATTTTTCTCTCCCTTCCCCTATGATCCTCTGTCTTCTTTCTCAAATTTCACATATCAGTGAGATCATATGATAATTGTCTTTCTCTGATTGACTTATTTCGCTTAGCATAATACCCTCTAGTTCCATCCACGTTGTTGCAAATGGCAAGATTTCATTTTTTGATGGCTGCATATTATTCCAAAAATCATGTTTTAAATAATCTATAATGATTTCCTCTAAGAATGATAATTAAGAATGGTTAGTTACTATATACAGGGCTAACAGTTATCAGTGGTGAACTGAGAGTGGAATAGACATACAATGACATTCTGAAAACTCCTTCCCAGAATTTGGTAGTTATTAGACAATTACAAAAAAGGCATACAACAATAAAATACAAGTCATCATTTCTTTATCTAATGAGGAAATATTAGTTGAGCACATACTATGTGCTAGCCCCTGTGTCAGGTACTAGAGATAAAGTAACAAATGACACAGCTTCTTCCATGAAGTTCACATCCATACATCAACAGATTTTAATGTTCAATTAAAATTAAACAAGGTCATTTATTTACATTTTTATCTTTTTTATAACACACACAAAATATATTTTCTTTAGTTTTATGTTAGTGTACAGTTGCTTCTCAATTCCACTGATTCTGATGAGGGGCTGCTGGTTTCTCAGTGGTACTAAGAGAAAGAAAGTGAATAGCGATTGCAAAATTCCTTTGTTTTTCAGAGAAATTGTGTAGTTATAATTAGGTGTCAGTTCATTCATTTATTCATATTCATTCATTCCAGAAGCATTTATCAAATGTTATCAACATATTTCCATATCTTTAAATATATTATAGGGTATAAGAATGATTCTACTTAGTTTCTTTTCATCAAAAGAAGTTTCAAATATGTTTACTATACTCTATTTTCTAAAGGTAGGAGAGAAAATAATTAAATTTTAGTTACAAACATACAAAGTAATTTAAAAAGTTTTAACATTAAATGAGATCACAGAATCAAACTATATCAGAAATGAGATATTACGTCTTTTTATTTTAAAATGTATGTTTATTTGAGGGAAAATAAGGTGGATTAGAAGTATTTTGGGTGTCGATATTTTACTTCATGGAAAAGGATAATTGGATAAAGAATATTAAAGAAGCTGGAATACAGTGGTCAGTCAATAATAAATTTTATAATAATTAATTTGGTCTTACAAATAGGTAGCCAATATTTACCTCTTAATTAAAATCATTATATAAATTACTAATATGGATTTCTGGCTGTTCTTTAGAAAGCTATATATACATTTGTCTTGGGGATTGTGCTGTGTATTTTAATACAGACACATTTCAAGCATGAAGTATATTAGCTGAAAAGAGTCTTGGTTAAGTGAAATTATTTCCTAAAAATTTTCTTTTCTTTTTTTTTTCTTAACATTCATCCAACTTAATTTAAAACAATTTAAACCCAAACAAAAGAATAATTCAGAGTTCACTTTTAGGCTAATAGTTAATTAACAATTTCAGTAAAGAAGTGGTTCATTGGATGTCTCACTCAAGTGCTTTAGGTTAATACCAGAGACGGAAAATTGAATCATAGCCAAACAGAACAAAATTTCAAGAAATTATGTTTAAGGTATCTCTGCTTTTCAGGAACCCTGAAATTGTTAGTTTTCAGCAAAGTGAACCTAATGATGTGCCTTTTCTTCCCTGGTGACTTCCTATACCTTAATTAGCTGATTCAGGTCAACTGCCTGGTTCATCAGGTTTTGAACATCTGAGATTTAGTCTTAAATTCCCTTTTGAGAAATGAATTCCCAACACAAAGTCCTCATGGGTGTGTGTGTGGGGGAAAATAATTTTGAGCAATTAGGAATTAATGATGACCTTTCAGGGGTTAGTAGAGGACATAATCATAAAAGTTGAATATACATCACTAAGAAAGAGTAATGCACTCCTATTAGCATAATTGGCTAGCATTAAAATGGAGGTATCTACAATTTATATGGTTTGGCAGCTTCTTGGGAAAACGAGGAGGTACTGGAAGGTACAACCTAGACATTACTCTTAAAATCTCATCGGTGATAATTTGGAAGCATATATAAATTAAATTGTTAGAGTTGGAACCTGGAAAAATACTTTAGTGAAACAAAGAAAAAAAATCACATTAAAAATAGAAAAATCAAAGTAATATTGTTGTATGTTAGACACTTATAAAGAACAGAAATCTAGAGCTTGGGCTCTGTGTTCTGAGAACACTGGAGTTTGATTCATCGCTCTCCACGTCTTAACTGAGTGATGTTAGTGAAATTGTTTATCTTTGCCTCAAAGGTGATTATAATATTAGTAATTATTTCATAGGCCTAATATAAGAAATAAATGAGTTAATAATAGTACCTACTGGTGTCACTTCTCTATTACTGGTTAACAAGCAACACCAAAACTTAATGGCTTAAAAAACTATTTATTATTTCTCATTGTTCCAGGGGTTGACTGGGCTTAGCTGGGCAGTTCTCATGTGGGGTCTCTCATGCAGTTCTATTCAGCAACTGCCACCATTCAAATGCCCAGCTGGGCTGAATATCCGAGATGACTCACCCACATGGCTGAGAGGTAATGCTGGCTGTGGTGTGGGAGCTCAGCCTGTCTATGTGGTTTGGACAAGATAAGCTACATAATTTTCAGGACCCAGTGCAAAATGAAAGCATGGGGCTTCCTGTTAAAATTTATTAAGAGTTTCAAGACAGTGACAGCAGAAGCTGCATGCTCATAAATCTAGCCCTGGACTTGGGCTTCTCACCATATAATGGGTGAGTTCTAAGAAGAAGCATCCCAAGAGCATGCATCATGAAAGACCCAGATAGAACTTGTAAGGCTTCCTATAACTTCATTGATCACATTTCTATTTGTCAAAGGGTCATCACAAAATCAACCCAGGTTCAACGGAAGAAGAATTAGACTCCGTCTCTTGATGTGAAGAGTGGCATGCCTGTCCAGGGAGAACAAACAACTGATAGCAGCCATCTTTGGAGATTCTCTACCACCTGACCTTGAAGTTTTAAAATAATTACTAAGGGAGATAATTCATATTAGTTAGCAGGATACCTAGCTTGGAAAAATGCTTATATAACAACTTATTATTATCCTAGATTATAAACTTGGAGAAGAAACTAAAGTGACTTGGCTTTGTATATCTGTTATCTGACTGAGTTAAAAATGGATGTGATATCAGATTTTATCTTTGCTATTTTATGCAATTTGTCTTGTAAAATATTAGAAAAACTAACAGTTATCGCAGTTAGATTCTGTAATGGCTAAAGAACATTCTTAAGGTAATTATTAATGAGTTTAATGCTGCTCTCAATGATAATAAGCCCTTCTCTTTTACCTAAAGGTATTTTGCAGAAGTAGATAGTTTAGCTTTGACTTTTCCACTTATTAAATAACCATCTACCACCTGTAGTCTATTGTCTTGCTGCATTTATCACAGATGAGTGCAGAACAAAAAAAATGAAAATAAATTGTTTTAATATAATACCCTTTTCTCATTCTTTGCCATAAAGTGCCACATTCCTTGAATGCATCTTAGCTAATGTGTAACTTGGGATTCCAGGTTATAAAAGCTTTTTATAATCTTTAGTCATTTAACACTACCTACATCTCATTTGATGGCTTTTCTTTTCAGTTTGTGCCAAAAGTAATATAATTTTTCAATTAGGAAGCAAACATGCTTTTTAAAATGAGATGCTGTTTCTGACATCCAAATTTTGTTTATAGGCACCAACAGTATTCTAGAAAACCTTGTGTATAAAGATAATTATAAGTGAAAAGAACTGCTAAATGATCATCCAGGACACCACAGAACAGTTTATTCAGTTGTGATAAAGACAAAAGAATATAGTCAATTACAAAACTATGTTTATTCTATTGTGTAAGGCTCTTGGAATTCACTGAGAAAATATGTATTTTAAAAAGTCAGTTAGTACACAAATAATGTCAACCCATGTGGAAGGAGGCCATGCAGCTGGATGTGAGAAAATCTGTGACTCAATTTTGAATAGTATATATTGCTTATATGAATTGCTAAGCTTACAGACCTTCATATTCAGCTTATAAGAGTACAGTCTTTCTAAACTTTGGTCCTTTACTTATTTTTTCCTGGACTTCTATTTACTTTTATTATTTTTTCTTATGATATCTCATCTTAAAGTTTTTTTTTGGTTGAGGCATAATAAATATAAATTGCATGAGTACATATCTTGGTGAATTTCTGAACACATTTTTGTGTATAACACCTTGGAAATCATCCTCATGCCATCTAGTGACTAATCCATTCCTCTATCCTCCAAGGATAACCATTCTCCTGACTTTTAGCAATATATATTAAAGTTCTTAATTTGTATATTTTATATAAATGGAGTCAGACAGTATAGGCTTTTCTGTGTGTCGCTTCTTTTGCCGAAATTTATGTTTTTGAGATTCATCCACATTGTTGCATGTTGTGATAACACTTATTCTCATTGGTCATTCCACTGTGCAGCCATTCCACAACTTATTTATCAATTCTATTTGTTTCCAACTTGGGGATTTTATAAATAGCAGAACTGTAAACATTCTCATATATGTCTTTTGGTAAACATTAGGACATGACTCTAGCAGTGGAACTGCTGAGTCATAGGATATAGGTATGTTTAACTTTAATGGGTACTGACTAGCAGTTTTCCAAGTGGCCATGCCAATTAAGACTTCCACCAGTGCTGTATTAGAATTCTAGTGGCTCTCTACATCCTTGCAATCTTGTTATTTTTGCCTCTTTAATTTTAGTCATTTTGTCCATATGTAGTTCTGATGACTAATGAGGTTAAGCACCATTCCATACGTTTATTGGCTATTTGGTTAACCTCTTTTGTGAAGTGTGTTCGTGTTTTCAAGTAACTTGCCCATATGAATATAAGAAATGCAATTACTAAAGAGGGTTATCAGCATTTTAGAAATTAATTTGTAGGAATCCTTAATTTGTAATTGTAAATTTAAAAAATTTATCCTAAATATCAATGTTTTGTTGGATATATGTATTGTGAATATCTTTTCCTACTCTTTGGGTTCTTTTTATGCTCTTAATAGTATCATTTTAATGACTAGAAGTTCTTCAATTTAATATAGTCCAGTTAACACTTTTTTCTTTTACAATTAGCTTTACTATGTATCCTGTTTAAGAAAACTT
>NC_138369.1:161950864-161968978 GCF_054177405.1 Leptonychotes weddellii | reverse complement strand
GATGATGGACTCTGAAAAACAAACTGAGGGTTCTAGAGGGGAGGGGGGTGGGAGGATGGGTTAGCCTGGTGATGGGTATTGAGGAGGGCACGTTCTGCATGGAGCACTGGGTGTTATGCACAAACAATGAATCATGGAACACTACATCTAAAACTAATGATGTAATGTATGGGGATTAACATAACAATAAAAAAATAAAAGAAAAAAAAGAAAACTTTGAATATGTTCTATTTTCCTTAAATGCTTTATTCTATACTTTCCAAATTTAGAACTATAAATTATCTGGAATTAATTTTTTGTTTTATGGGAGGGATATCCAGTTTACCATGCATCATTATTAAGGAGAGAGTTATTCCTCCTTGAAACACAGTGTCAACTTTGCCTTGAACCTGGTGACTGTCTGTTTCTGAGCCTTCTATTAGGTTTATTTATTTTTGTACCAAAATTACTGTGTCTTAATAAACCAATGCATTTTTCATTAAAATAATTTGAGTAACTGAGGTCATTTTAACAAGGAGCAAAAACATTATGGTTTTTCCTTACTAAAAATAATATAACCTAGTGAAGTTACTATAAGTTCAAATTTAACAACTTTCATTTAAATATGAAACCTAATCCACTGCATGAAGGATGAAGATGTCATCATACATATTTATTTAATTTTTATTCAATAACTACAATGTGTGAAAAACAGGAATAAAAAAGGTAGCTAAGACATGTTTTCTGCTCTCAACATGTCTAGAAAAGGAGAAAGGTATTTAAACAGACCAAACACAATATGGGTGATATGCTATTTCTGTGCAATAAACATCTAATAGTCTAGTGTTTGGTGTTAATGGTGACATGTGAGCTAGACTAAAATTTGGAGGAAAGCCTAATGACAATTCTCAGAAAACTGGATGGAGGCCTGGAAAAGATTGAGATGGATTCATTCAGTTTACAGTTTTCTAGAACAATAAAATTATAGCACAATAGGGAAAAAAAAATGAAGATATTGAGAAAAGTGTAATTTTGATGGAATCTAAGGTACTTAGTCAAGGAAGTGAACAGAAGAAAGTGCTGATAGGAATAAAACAGAGGAGCCAGGGAACTGGAAATCCCTGTAAGAACAAAAAGAGTTACAGTGGGAGTTACAGAGAAAGCAGAAGAGACAGGAAGATGTGGTGGATGGTAGGGTTATTTGAATGCAAATTATGGTTGGATCACTAGTCTAAGGCATTGCCACAGGAGTGGGGGATTTCAGAGGAGGTGAGATGAAGGTCACTAGAAATAAGGAAAAGTAATTGAAAAATTGGGATACTGTTGGGTCTCATAGACATTGAAATAATTTAGGACCATGGCACAACATGGAGGGGAAGGAAAATGAGCGTTCCTGGTCCCAAGGGTTCCTAGTGATTGAAAAGGAGAACAGGGATTGTTAGGTGAGGAGACAAAAAAACAGCATTATTGCCAGATGTGATCAGTCTTCATATATCAGTGATTTTGACGTGATTGTGACTGAATATTGGCCTGGAAATGCTGTTGAAAAGCAAGACTGAAGATCTTCTCATTGAACAACTATGGAATGAATGAAATCTGTGAGAATGGGTGTCTTCCAGTTGAGAGGGCTACATGGGAAATGGTATCCACAGGAAAAGTTTCTGTTAATCAGGAATAAAATGAGAAGATATTGAAGGTGAGTGGTATTCCTCTTGGTATAATTAAAATATTTAGAAGAAAAGAGCAGTTGGCTTCAGGAAAGGATCTAAAGTACAGTGTGGAGGGGAGTGCAAGGTTGGGGGCAGATGGAGAAGGAGAGGAGTGTTTGTGAGCCAATATGGAATTAGTAGATTTCAAGGATTTCAGAGTAATTACACCCAGAAATCCCTTGAAAATTGATTCTGGTAGATTTCATGGGGATTGGCTATCTCTTCTATAGATATTCCAAGTGTAGTGATCAGAATCCTTGATAGAAAAATGCATAAACTAATCTCAGGTGTTTGGATTTTATTCTGTATGAAAAAACATAGGATTTTAATCAGAAAAATAGAATGGAAGGGGAAAAATGGCAGGATAATGTGCTGGAATAATCAATAACAATAATTTAAATAAGAGAAGAGAAAGATAATGGTAATTGGGATGGAAAGGAGAAGTGAGATTTTATAGACACTTCAGAGGTAGAATCAACAAGATTTGTTTTTGGATATGGATATGCACTTGAATATGGACAGTTAGAAAGAAGTAGTTGAGGTTTATATTTCCCAGATTGGAAGTCTGAGTGAATGTCTTAATGTTAAGATGATTAGTCAAATACAGGAGGCAGCACATATCTAGGCTGGATATTTTGGGCTCTCTTTTTTTGCCTCCCCAACATCCATTATCTTTTATCTGAAACAATTCCATGCAATTTTTTGGAGAAGGATCTTCCCTCATTCTTATAGTCCATGTTTTAAATATAGCTGACTCCACTGCCAGCACTAGAGATGACCAATCATAGTATGGGATATTCTTGATCATACTAATGGAAATATTGTAAGAGAGGCTCTCTCTTTGGGTTGGAAGCTGCTGAGAAGACATGATGTAAATCTAAAGCTGATGATCACCCTAAAGAATGGAGCCAGAACTGAAGACAGCTGAACTCTGAGACGGAAAAAGCAGGAGATTAGAATGACATTTTTTCTGAGTTCTTTAATGCAATCATTCCCAAAGCTGATGAATCCTTGGAATTTTCTGAAACACAGCCAAAACATTTTCCCTTCCCATCTTTTTCCTTCCCCATCCCTCCCCTCTTCTCCCCTCCCATCCCCTCCTTTCCTCTTCTCAAAATTATCATTTCATTTTCTTTTTGTCTTATTCTAACAATATAAAATTCTTGATTGTGTAGTTGAGGAGGGAGTATGGGGGCAGATATTTTTTTTCATTAGAAATGTTAAATTCAAGGTCCCTGCACTAAAATCTGATAGAGATGCTTAGTGGGCAATTACAAGTAAAGAGTCTGGGTTCAGAAGAAAATTCAGGGTCAGAGACAAAAGAGAAAAAAATATAAGGTCTTTGAGGTCATGGATACAGAAAATTCATTCAAGATGAGCAGAGAAAACAAGAATTGATACAGCTGAAGAACTGGGTCTCAGAAAACTCCAGTATTTAGAGTTCAGAGCACAAAACAGACAAATGAGATGGATATGAAGGGATAGTCAGAGTGGTAGACCATTAAGAAAGTTTTGGATGTAATTGTAGGGGTGGGAGGCAAGTTTCTAAAGTCAAAGAACTTCTGGAATCTAGGACAGTGCTACTCAAAGTGCCCCTAGAGAAATTGTTTCTGGATAGTGACAACATAAACAGCTGTTACAAAGTGTAAACCAACTAAGTCCATTGTTTAGTTCAGCTAACTTTTGTTTTTTGGCTCATAACAAGTCTTTCTCCATGTAAAGGAAGCAATGTGTTGGTTTGCGTTCTGGCAGAGGCTCCTTATCAGACTCAGTAACAGTTTAGTGAGCATTGTTTAAGCAGTTTAAACAGCACTGATGTCCCTCAAACACCTCTCTGCTGGCCATTATTCCGTAATATAATCAGATCAGTTCACGGTGCACATCATTGGAAACACAGATAGATTTTGATTTGAATTACTTTAGAGAATTTAAAACATAAATAATTGATAATAGGGAATTAACTAGACATCTACAGATATGTATTATCTAAAGATTTAGACTTAGGGACTCTTGGTAATGAAGACATGTCTTGATTAATTATGAAAAACAAAATTCTTTTTTTTTTTAATTTTTTTTTTTTAAAGATTTTATTTATTTATTTGACAGAGAAAGACACAGCGAGAGAGGGATCACAAACGGGGAGTGGGAGAGGGAGAAGCAGACTCCCTGCCGAGCAGGGAGCCCGATGCGGGACTCGATCCAGGGACTCCAGGATCATGACCTGAGCCGAAGGCAGTCGCTTAACCAACTGAGCCACCCAGGCGCCCGAAAAACAAAATTCTTAACAGTAAAATGTTTTTGTTTTTTTAAAAAAGTTTCAATTGGAACTTTGATGTTCAAAACTTATCATTAGAGCTGTCGGTGGAAGCAGAGGAAGGGGTGAGTGCAGAAGGGCTGGGTTGATCTGCTCGGGTACCTCTTTACCTTTGTGCTACTCCTTAAAGAGTCCAAAATGGAACCACAATATTCTACATTTCAGTTTGAAAACCACTGGGGTTGACCATAAAAAGCAATTAGCTTTGACTTTCATGTTGACTCTTGACTCTTGCACTTTCTGGTCCTGTGACCTTAAGAAAGCCATTTAAGCTTCTCGAGGCTCAGTTTTCTAATCCTATAACACTGGGATGCAATAGCAATTTTAAAGAGTGGTTCTGATTACCTAATCAGTAGGTTTAGGTGAATGTGCCTTGTACAGTTTAAGGATTTGACTAATGTAAGAGAGTAGGTTAACATTTCATTCAGAGAGGACCTCTCCAATTCTCACTGTCACCGTACGTGCTTCAGGGAGCTCTGGCAGCAGAAACTATGTGGCCTCAAGTTGGTGCTTGAAACTCTCAAGTTCAATTGCTCCTGAGCCCTGTTTACTTCTAGGAAAGTGAATGAAAAGAATGAAAAATGAGCGCAATGTTCTAGTGAAGTCTTGTCACTATGAGCAGGGACTTGCTAAAGTGTGTGAAGGGTCAGAGTCCATATATGTTAACAACACTATCAAAGGTATACCTTCAACTTTCAGTCCCTGATTTTCATGGCAAAGGGACTAACATAAATGGAGGTAAGAGTTTTTTTCCTTTCAGAGATTTTATTCAGAATTCTAGACTTCTGAACAATCTTTTTAAGTATCCTGTATGTTTATTCTTTTCTTGATTTCTCTCCTTTTCGCTTCTTGCTTTTCCTTATCATTTTCTCCCTCCCTCCACTTGAACTTGTGTTTGAAGGGGGATTGTTCCTCATGCATGTGTGTAGCACTTTTTTCTTTGAAATTTAGAAACTGTACATACATATTTCCTTACTTGTCATGTGTCCTTTTTGATTAAAAATGGAATTACCAAGTTTTCTTACTTCCCTCATTCACAGTCCTTTGTTTTAACCAACATTGGGTTTCAAAGGAAAATCAGCTCAAGTTTCAAAAATTGAAGATGTAACATCCTTAAGAAAATGTGAAAGAATGTGACTTATCTTTTGAAGGCAATCTTCCAAGAAAAGTTGCAAAGGTGCACTGACTAATGACAACAATACTTAAGTAATAATTCTAAGAGTCATCATTAACTAAGCACTTACTCTGTAGTAAGCATTCTTCCAGCTTCTCTATATCTATTAACTCTTAAATCTTATAATCACCTAATGAAGGAAATACCACTATTACCCTCATTTTATTGGTGAGGACATTAAAGCACAGAAATGTGGAGTAAATTTCTCAGGGTCACACAGCAAAAAAATACAAAAGTCAGATTTAAACCTAGGCCATCTGAGTGTAGAGACTGCTTTCACAGTATACTACCATGAAGTAAATTCATCGTCTCCAAGGTTACTGATTTGTCTGATGATTAGTGCCTTCCTGAGATTAAGAACCAAAAAGACATAATTAAGAAAGCCTGTGCACTAGTCTGACTCCCTGGTAATTTTGTGGAACCATATATAGAACACGGATTGTCATTTTCATTGATTCATATACTCTTGGATCCCACACAGCAGAAGGCATTGGAGGACTCAACAGATTGTTCCCTAATCATCCAAATCCATGCAGTTTCTCATGAATAAAAGTTTATAATATCTTCAAACTATTTAGAGATTGGCAGCTGGATACACTATTAATTCCTTTTGGAGCATGCCACTTAAGATGGGCCTTAATGAATGCAGCATTTTATTTTTAATTAAAATACTTAGTTCAGGGAGCATTTATTAATAATTCTAACAGCAACAGATGGTCTGCTTATGTGTTGAAACAATCTTTATCCAAAATCAGTCAAAATAATTAACAAAATGTAAATTATTAAACACTTAAATATGTATTATGTATCATTACCATTCCCATATTTTAATCTTTTATGAGAAAAAAAATGACAGTTAAACAATAATATATAGAATATTGCATGCCAAATGTTCAGAAAACTAGATTTTCTTGTTTTTTTAATATTAAAAATATCATTTGTATTGGTAATGTTTTCTAGCATTCCTGTCACCTAGAAATGGAATTAAAGCCAAAGCTAAATAAATGGAATCGTCTTTGGTAAGAACATTATATAAAATGCTTTACAAAAAAACTGCTTCTAATACTGGACAAGAACCTGAAAGTTCAGGTCTGTCATTATTTTTTGTTGTGGTTGTTGGAATGCTGGGAAGAGTTCCCATCCTGTCCATTCATCTGCAATTTGATAAAGTTGCTGTGAACCTCAGTTTCCTTCAAGCACTTGAGAATCTTTGGCAGAACATAACCACCAATGTATAAAGGTTTGCTCTGTCTCCCTGGCCCCCACCTTCTCATTCCACACACTTTGTGCTGCCTCTAAAATATACCTCTTTGACTCTTCAAATGAATTGTATTGTTTTATTTTCCTCGTGTTCTTGGGGCATCAAAGTGATATGTATTTTGGGAACACCATGTCTTGGTGATCTTTGAGGACTTTGTAGTTAGGGCTAGATTTTAACAAGAAAATAAATGATACTTAAAATTACTTCAGCTGAGAAACCCAAAACAGAAAATCGGTTCATGGTTGACATAGCTCTAATAGGCACCTATTTGGTGTGGCATTTGGGAAAATATGGGTCTATCTTGAATATTATGGAAACCATGAGTTTCACAGCATGGATTCTGAAAAGCACGCTTTGTTATGGAAACAGTGTCTGTATACATAGGGATTAAATAACCCTATTTTAATTCAACTTGTAAGTTCAAGATTTAAAATAAGCATTTAAATTCAGTATTTTAATTCAATTTGTATTTAAATGATATTCTACAATTTTAATAATAGAGTTAAAAGGGAACTGAAAGGTCATTTGAACTGTGTGATTTTGAATTTTGTCATCATGAAAAATTTATTAAACTTTTCTTTTTTTTTTTTTTTTTTTTTTTAAATAGCTGGAATTCTGTATCTTCCTTTTTTTTTTTAAAGATTTTACTTATTTATTTGAGAGAGAGAGAATGAGAGACAGAGAGCACGAGAGGGAGGAGGATGAGAGGGAGAAGCAGACTCCCTGCCGAGCAGGAAGCCCGATGCGGGACTCGATCCCAGGACTCCAGGATCATGACCTGAGCCGAAGGCAGTCGCTCAACCAACTGAGCCACCCAGGCGCCCTTATTAAACTTTTCTAAGCCTTAGTTTTTTCACCTGTACACTGGGGGGTAGGAATAGTACCGGATAGATTTGTTGTGACTATTAAATGGAAAGTTCTTGCCACAGTGACTGGATATAAGAGACTATTTAATCTATCTTCCTTCTTTTAAAAAACCAATGAAGAAACTAAGTTCACAAAGGTTAATTGATTTTTCCTGGATCACCAAATAGCTAGAAATGCCAGAAGTAAAAATGTTGTATCATGGATACCAGGTCAGAGTTCATTTAATTAGACACTTCTGATGTTTATTTGCTAGGAAAGAACATTTGCCTCTAAATTTTCAGGTAATAATTTGCTACTAATAGTCACATTTTTGTCCACAGGAGGTACAGCATTGGTAAATTAGTTTTCAAGAGTGTTCAGTAGCTGCACACTTAAATTATCTGCTTTAACCTGTATCAAAAATTATTTTTGAAAAATACCTAAATCATAATTTTTTCCTGGTCAGTTCTAATATTTGTGAACGTTTTATGGTAAATGATATTTTCACACATTTAAATTTTGCTCTTATTGTCATTTGTGTGTGTGTATGTGTGTTTAAAATCACCAAATGATCATGCAGTTACTCCATAACATACTAACAATTCTCTACCCAAAGGAAACAGATTTTCTTACAGTTTGGCCACACACATAAATCAGCAAATCCAAGTATGATACTTTATTATAAATGAACAATTCTCTGAATTTTTTGGTCATTGAAAACTTTTGTTTTGCCTTCCAGCAGCTGTTTTCTACAGGAACAGCTGCTAATACTTATATATAACATTTATCAGGTTCTTTTATAAGCTATAAAACCCACAAATGTTGCTTTAAAGGAAGTTTAAAACTCTACATATATTTATATACCAAATAGCTAAATTACTTACAAATTTTTTTGGATAGATTGGTAACAGAATTCACTGAATCAATTTTTTTTTTAATATGCTTAGCTACTTGTCATTCATGTCTTTGTAAAATTTCCTTTCATTTGTGGACCAAAATAATTTCTTCTTTGATAAGATTTAGCCTAAACCAAGTAATTGATTTATGTAATTCACTTAAAGATAAGGCATAGAGAGTTATATTTATTATGCAGGCTTTTTAACACTGGAGATTACATACTTATCATTAAAGATGCCAATTTAGCAATGATAATACATTATCAGTGTGCAGTGTGTTCCCCATCTCATTCCCTTCCTCTCACCCAAGAAGAAACACCTGTGCTCCATTCAGGATGGCTGCAGTTTCCCTCGAACATAATCAGTCACAACTGTTCAAATGTCATCTGTGGAGGTCTTGAGGCTAGATGGTCCCTGTAGTGTTTGAAGCCATCCCCTCATTCTGCATTTCCTTCTTAGGCTGCCCAAGATGGTTGCTAAGCTTTGCAAAGTGCACATGGAGTTGCCTTGGGGTATCTAGGGCAGCACTGTGTCTCGAGGATTGCAGGCATGAATTATCAGCCTCTTCTGCACATGGTGGCAGGGAGGAGAATTGGGGATTAAGCAAGTAGAAGTTGAAGAAGAAAAATGAATTGTGCTCTCTTTGCATGTTTAGCATTCTGTCAGCCTCCTGGTCAACAGATCCTGTGTGAGGCCTCTTCAACCCCCCAAGTAAAGCAAAGAGGCAGATGCTCAGGGCTTGGCAATCAAAAATCTGAGAATATCTCTAGGTAGGGTTTGGCTTCATTAACTACTTGTCAAACGTCTACTTTCTTAAACCTTTGTACTGCTTGAAGTTTTATGTGAATAAGGCCATGGCTCTTAGGATCAGAAATAAATAGAGAGAGAGGAAGGAAGGAAACTCAGATCAATTTAAAGAGTTTAATACTTTGACAACGAAGGTCCCCCCTCCCCCATCTGATCAATTTTCTGAGAAATAGTTTATGGGTTTTCAGCACTGTCTGTAAGCTGGCTTTTACCAATTTAAACATGTTTCCTAAAATGCAAAGTGCAATTTACTTTGTTCAAATTCATTTTAGTATTTCTGTTAAAATACTCATACCTATATACTTTTTCCTCTTGCTCTTAATCTATTAATTATTTTAAAATGAGTCACATCTATTCCACTAACTCCTTATATGCAGGTGTTGATCTTTTAATTTTTTTCTTTTTTTATCTAATCATCTCACTACCATTTTGACCTCCAATAGTTATAGTAGCATTTTTGAAGACAAATGGCTCTTCGTCTAAAGACCTTGTTGTTTCATAGCCATTCAATCCCCATATAAGCATTTACTTAACATTCTCAAACTTTCTGCATTGACTATATATCTTGATAATATTTCAGTTTTTTTAACTAACTCTTTTTTCCCTCAAAGGGTTTTGTTTTTGTTTTACATTATTCAAACTGGATTTGATTATCTAGTCTGTGAGATGAGAAACCCTATCCATCCAGATGCTAAGCAAGGTCTCTGTACATAGTTGATGGTTAGCACATGCTTCCCAGGTGAAAAATGGGAGATGAATGAACAGGACACCAAATCCTCTCCATAATTCAAGTCAAGAGAGGAGGGTAGAGATATCAGGTCTCTTAATATAGAACTCACCAAAGAGAAAGAATAACGATTATTTTCCAAGAAACCTAAAATAGTAGAGAGTTTGAAAATTCTAGTTGAGCATTTAAGCCAGTTATAAAAATCTTAGGTTTTCAACCAACTTTGACAGTCCTACTGAATGAGTGGCCTAGGAGATGAGATTTAGGTATATTTACCAAAACTATACTTAGACTTTCCTAAATAAATCATATTTCAAAAGTAGCCCACATCTTTTTTTAGCTTCCAAATTTGCCTTGTTGTCTCATTGGAACTAACTCACAGATGTGAGGATTGATATTGGATGGACATCACATGATTTTGTAATTTAAATGTGTAATTGTTCAGGCCAGTGATAATTATGACATATTAGAGCTTTTCTCATAGGTTCCTCACAAACCAGAGAATCTGGATCCCCTTTTCATATTTTAGGGGGAGGGGACAGCAACAATAGAATTTCTAAGGACATACAGGCCAAGGGTGTGCCATTCTGGAGTACTATGGCTATTGTATTGGTAGAGTACCTCTATTTTCTGCCTTACACCTGCCATGGGAGAAAAAAAAAATTAAAGCCCTCTAAAAAATTATACATAAGTAGGTTATGAAAGTTTGCCAAATAAATTCCCCCTGTAAAAGAAAATTGGCAACTTCTCACTTAGTAAAATCAAGAGGAATCAGACACAAGACAAATGTAGGTGAGACTAAGTCATGTAGGGGCTTGCGTGGAAGACCACTGCCTTCACCATAAGCAACAATAAAAAGTGTTATTCTCTAATACAAATATGCAGAAAAGTCATTGTGTAGATACTGTTTACTGTCTAGAAAAGTCAGTCTCTCATTTTTCATTGCTAACAAAATTTCATTGAAGATAGTATATCAAGTAGAGGCCTCTGGAATTGAATAAAAATGGAATCTAGCCCTGGTTTTGGGTGGCACGTGTCCTAGTTTTGGCCTTTGAAGTATAAGAAGATGTTCCCTAGAGGCTTCTGGGAAGGTTTGTCCTCACTGATTAATCTTTTTTACCAGCTAAGTATTGAAATGGTTTGTTATGTACTAATAGATAACCAGAATAGTGACCAATAATGAATAAAATAGTGTTATATCTGTGGAAAATGTTTCCACAACTTTGAGAAAACTTGAAAAGGAAAAGAAAATTTAAGTTATTCAACTTGGAAAGGTCAATTTTCTGTCAATAATCTAGTTCTTTTTATATGCAAATTCATTCAAAGGAAAAATATACCATATATCTACTGCTGCCAGGGTGAAAAGCTGCCAAGCACAGGTGACAATGCAATGTGCATAGCTCCACTTTATCTCTTGTCCACATCCAGTGGATTCAGATGGGTTTGCCTCCAGATTGTAGAGTATCGCATCTTTTCTGTAGTCCTGAGTAGTGATGCAATCAGAAACTTGAACACTGGGATAAAGATTTCCTTTTCCTCTTCCAGAAAGTTCTTGCCCTTGAGCAGGATTCAGTAGAAGCCTGCAATATTTGAAGCAGTCACCTAGCAGTTGTTTAACGTGGATGACTATGCCCTGCAGGCTTATACAGAAGGAGATGGAGCAGGTTGTCAATTATTTCTGCACTCAGGGCTATGGACTAACAATATGCTTGAGTGAGGGAGAGGTTACACTTCAGCTGCAACCCCACAGGCAATCCAAATATGCCATTAATGGTGAGCAACTGAGAGTTTCAGCAAGGCTGGGTTTCGTCGGTAGTGAGTTCCTAGTGATGCAAACTTGGACCAGGATATAACAGTTCTTGTTAAAAGTCAGTGCATCAGCTAGGAAATGAACAGGTAAGGTATGGCAGAAACATGTCATCAAATTATAGTTCAAACTCCCAAGTCCTATGTGTTGTCAGGCCTTTATGACTCCGAGACGGGCATCTTACTGACAGCACATGGAATCTAAGACTTCTTGCAGATGTTGCTTTCTCTGGAATAAAAATGTGGCATGAATACCATTCCATAATAAAGCCATTCTGTGATGCTTAAACCGTGGAAATACAGAATGGAGTGATTATGGCCTCTAATTAGAAGTCTCAGGACCAAATATTCATACGATCTGGGTATTGTATGATGCACACATTTATTAAGTTATGGAATGAAGTGGTGAAGACATCAGCCATAAATGGGAATGGTTGGTAGCAGAGACACCAATCTAACAAATTTTGAGGTTAAATTGGTTCCAGTGCAACAAGTGTCAAAGCACTCACAAGGCAAAGCCATTTCTCATAAGCATCACTAATTTAACCAGATGAAATCTCCTCATCATTGGCAATGCTCTGCTCCTTTACATCATACGATGAGGTGATCTCAGTCCTGTAATTCAGGTGTTTCTTCTGATCCTTCCTATGTAAAATGCAGAAAAATTCTATTTCCTCTTTCACAGATCTGTGGATAGATCTGATGAGGTGGGAAATGCAAGTCTTTCTACTTTTAGATCCTCTGAACTATTTATCATTCCTCCCTCCTTGACTTAGAACTCAGTGGCATGTGTTCAGAGTATTAGCCATTGTCCTACCAAGACCCTGCCTATTTCACTCCTTTTTCTCTCCCTCTTCTGCCCTTTCCTTATTATCCTTAAAGCAAATTTTAACTAATTTGGGAATTTGGGACGTGGATGGGAGGAAACAATCAGACAGATCGTTTTTCTTCTAAATTCCTTGTTTATGTCTTGGCTTCTGATATTCACATGCCTGTGATTTCACAACCTTTCCTGGAGGCAGTGGATGTCTCTGGGTTTAGTCTGGTTGAGGGAAGGGCTATGGGATATAAGGGAATTACAATAAATGAAAATCATGGGGAACAAAAACATACCAATATATTAAAATACTGTTTTACTCCTCAAATACAGTGGTAAATCCACTTTAAATTTTGAGTCTTTTCTTCTTTTGGCTATATCCTCACTTATTTTTATGTCTATTCACTCTTTCTAGATAGAGACCTAGCTCACTCAGACAAAGTTAGTGTGTATTAGTCAGAGTTCTCCAGAGAAACAGAACCAGAAAGAGAGAGAGATAGATGGACTGATAGATAAACATACCCACTTATCTATTTACTTACTGATCTAGGAAGAGATTTATTATAAGATATTGGCCCACATGATCATGAGAGCTGAGAAGTCCCACAGTCTGAAGGTGGAGACCAGGAAATTTGGTGGTGTGGTTCTGTAATTCCAGCACTGAGAACCACGAACACTGAGAGTAGGGAAGACTGAAGTCTCAGCTCAACAGTAAGGCACAGAGTGAATTCAAATTTTCCTTTGACTTTTTGTTCTTTTCAGGACCTCAATGGATTGGATGATGCCTGCCCACACTCCATGTGCTTTACTTAATTCAAATGCTAATATCTTCTAGGAACACTCTCACAGACATACCTAGAAATAATGTTTTACCAACTCTTTGGACATCCCTGTGGCCCAGTCAAGTTGGCGCAGAAGTAACCATCACAAAGTGACTGAGTCTTTTCTCCTGGCAGGTAGTTTTTTTCTTTACTATTAATGTGGGAAATCTAGATCAGTAATTTTTTTCTTCTTTTGGAGGAGAATTTGAGGGTTAGTTTTACATGTCACCTTGACTAGGCTACAATCTAGTCTGTAGTTATTTAATCAAATACTAATGAAGATATCGCTGTAAAAGTATTTTGTAGATTTTGTGATTAATGCCCATAATTAGTTGACTTTAAATAAGGGAGAGTCTCACAGGTAGTCTGGATCAGCCTGATTTAATCAGGTGAAAGGTCTTAAAAGCAGAACTGAGGCCTGATTCAATCAGGGGAAAGGTTTTAAAAGCTGAGCTGAGGCTTCCCTGAAGAAGAAGAAATTCCACCAGGCAACAGCTTCTGCCCATGCCTGAGAGTTTCCAGCCTGATCTTCCTGAGGGCCTGCCCTGTGGATTTCAGAGTCGCCTAACCAGCTGCCACAATCAGGTAAGCCAATTTCTTGCAACAAATATCTCAATATATAGCTCCTGCTGGTTTCTGTTTCTCTGGTTGAACCCAGACTGATACAGGGAAAAAGGAATCGATGGGTAAAACTGATGTAATACATTGTTTTCCTGTGGGGGGAAAAAAGTTTGCTTCTTAAATGCCTTCAAGTGGATTCAAACGTTGGCCTTCTAGGTTATGCTCTATATAATTCTCAGTGGCACCATTCATATATATTATGCTGTAAATGCCACCTCCTGGGGATTTTCACTGTGGTAGCCTTGGTTTCAATGCTTTCCTCTGAAGTGGCGAAAATGTGGGAATCTGAGTCACTATTGATGTCAGCTCTCTTGGGCTTTAGACCCTTGATATTGGTTGATTGCTCCTCCATCTGTGCATAAAAGCAACCCCAGAGTCACCCTGTCTGAGAGAATACAATTGAACCCACTTATTGGAAAAACTGCGGAGGATGAAGGGCAGGTCTTCCTCATGAATAATTACTTCCATTGGTGTTATATAGCTGTGTTCCTAAAAGCATGCTATCTTTCGGATAGAAGCCCTAGAGTATGGAAAAGGGCTGGGTACTGGAAATTGGATTTCTAGTTCTGGGGTTGGAAACTAGCATAAATGAAGCTCTACTGAAGGGTTGGTGGTCTAGTCACAAATCTAGCTGTTGCCAAGGAGAGTTGTACTTTCCAGAGCCTCTGAGGCTCTATTTCCTGAGTTGAAAGATCACATTACTGAATGGGATAGGAAACTACTTACCCTATAATTTCCTTGTATTTTCAACTCTTTCTCTTCCTATTTTTCTTCCTGACCTCCTGATTTTTGTTCATCTCATTTAAATGATTCCGCATGGATCTCACAATTCGGAAGAATTATTCTGATAAAAATGGGATTGATTGGCTTATTATAAAATCTCTCTATCTTGGTCAGATCTCCAAAGAAAGTTCTAGTTAAGATGTTTAAACAGTATGTCAGAATACCCTATAAAATAATCTAGAAGCACTGAGCCAGACAAAATAATTTTAGAAAAACAGCCAGCTTTAAAATTCCAGCCCATGACTGTCAGTACTGCAGTGTCAGATCACCCAGCACCACACGTGTGACCCCATGGTATGCTGTCTTTTAAGAAGCGTGCTCTGTTTCGCTGTCCCCAGTCCTTTTCTCCATCTGCCTGCTGACCCATGTGGCTGTTTTAACAACCACCTCAGTGGAAGCCTCATACCTGCCTGGCCAGCGGAAAGTAACACAACGACAGCAGTTTCTCTGGGACTGCAGAGGAGGGGGTGGGAAACCTTGGATGCCCTGTCTTTTTCTGGACAGCTTAAATTAAGATAGAGGACAGCTCCAGGAAAAGTCATGCCCTGGAATTTTCAGTTGGTGCACAGCAGTTTAGAGAGTGGGTGAATAAATGGGCAATGTATTTCGGGGCAGTTTCCCTTCAGGAAGGGGCAATTTGCTTTAGGGTTTCTTATCTGCATAAGAAACCCAAATCCTTTTGGAATACTAGCAGTTCACCACAGAATCTTGCGATCACTTTCTCAGGAAGGTGAGTTTGTAATGAATCAGGGTCTGTCAACACACTGATCAAGATTGTGTTCACCCCAGTAGTCACTGGAAGTGCGTTCTGGGTGGTGATTGCTTCCTTTGAGAGCATACGAGGTTATTTACAGACTAATTTTCATCTGAATTTCTTCCACATTTCCGGGCATGACATTTAACCAGTGTAATTTCTTCAAATGATCATGTAGACAGTTATGTTAAGAGAGCCCAATGTCTGTTTACTGAGTTATACCTAAAGCAAAATAACATCTTAAAAGTAGCAACAATTTTATTTTATCCCCTCCTTCCTCAAAAATGACCTTTGCTTTATATTAAATAGAGAGAGAGAAATACTTTTACTCATTAAAAAAGGAAGTCATCTCTTGATAATCAACTTAGGCTGTGTGGACTCTAATTATTGAGTATATGAGACCTCCAAAAGAACCATTTTAGGGAGTATCACTGACATAATTAAAATGCATTGATGGTCTTGAAAATAATTAAATAGCCACACCATTTATCTGATGTACATGTTCTAGGCTAGATTGTATTAAAGCCAGTGGAGAGATTTTTCCAATCATGCATGTGGCTGCCAAATTTTATTTTGAGGTTTTAAATTTATTAGAACCCCAAATTCACATTAAAAGTTTCATGTGTGGTACAAACACAGCTTGTCTTAAACCTCTGTGAACTGAAACCAACCACATCTTAGAGAGCTTTTAAGTTTTGCACAGTAACGCTTATAGTAAGATGACAGCTATGTCCTGCGACAGCCTCTGTGGTGGTGTGTCTCCCGCTCTCTGCCTCTAACGCTTCCGCTTGGTGGCTTCTGCGTCTCTGGACGTAACTCAGAAAATCCGTCTGACGTAACACCGTGGGAGGCACGACTCCAGGTTAAAACAGACTTTGCTGAGGCTATCAATTCACTTCTGAGAGTGCTCATTCTGTCGGAACAGAAATTGTATTCATGACAAAGAAGACAATTCGTCCATATCCCTGTTTTAAAAAGCTTATTTGTTCACTTATGGGCTGAAGATCATTCCTATAAAATAAAAAAATAAAAAATGGAGCTGGGCAAAGGCGATCAAGTGTACCTCGTTATTTGGGGGGCAATTCAAACTTTAAAGTAGCTGACTACCCTGTTCAATAATAGCAATCTCTTTAAACCCAGGTCGATAGTGAAATATTTACTGAGGAAGCTTCCAGAATGATTTGAAGTCAGCTCTTTGGAGAGCATTGATAATCTCAGGGTACCCTGAGGCATCTGTATCTGAGGTGTCAGTGTGCCACACTGAACAGAACAATACCTCTGATACGCATCTGTGGATCATAAATAATGAAAAGCTATTTTAAGAGGTTTCATAGCCTCAACATAAAATTACCTCTGACTAAAAACAGGACAGGGCAGTTCTCAGTGGGGGATAGGAAAAATGTGAGATTTTCGAATATCAGCAGTGAAGATCAGAGCATGGTGAAAGCCCAATTATATCAAATTTGAAGGACCTTTAAAAACTTTTTTGTCAAAAAGTAGTTTTTTTTTTTTTTCCCCGTCTGTGTGCTATAACTTTTGCTCTATCTTTTGTTAGCTATCCTTTCATTTTCAGTCTCCCCCCTTCCCGTATCACTAAAGGTGCTTCAGTTTTTCTGGGACAGAGATTATGGATGGATGGACATTTCTATGTTTTGCTGATCTCATCCTGTTAATTTATTTAAAAAATTAAATTTCTAGAAATATGTATTGCTAAAAACAAGTGATGGGCCAATTTTGACTAAACTGCTGTTTAAATTATTGATGTATATCTCCAGAAAACAAGCTTAATGGCCCATTATGAAGCTTTTTTGAATGAAAAGACAAAACAGTCACTCACGGAAATTGTCTAGCAGCACTTCGCAGACAATTGCACAAATTATCCAAAAGCAACCGTGACATGAGCTCCATTCCATTTATAATATGACATAGATGATATGGCCCACTGCTTACAGGGCCATATCTCAATTATTTTAAATAGAAAACTTTAACAAATTCACTCAATTAGAGCCCGGTTTTAATCAATTGCAAACTGGCCAAGGCAATGTCACTTTTTAAAGAAGCGAAACCTTCCTTCAGGCAATTATGGGACTTGCAAGGATCATATGCATGGGATGAAGTTATAATTCTAAACCATGAATGATGCTTCTGCAAAAATATCTGGGGGCAAGCCTGCCTTGTACAGCATATAACTGTGAAGAAAAAAACTTGGGTGGCCTACGATATGTTACCAATGGGACTGATTAGAAGGGGCTTCCTAGTAAGGTAGACTCTGACAAATTATTGTATAGAAATATTTTGTTTTATATGTTCCTAGTCAGTAAGATTAATGTTTTATAACTGGTGGAGCATCAGATATAGAATACCTATCTCATAAAATCTCAAAGAATGAATTATGGCTTTGAATTAATTTTAAAAGGAAAACATACAGGTGATAATATTGGTCTGCTCACATAAATCTAAAGTAATTTCTTAAACTTACAAAAAATGTGGCTGTAAATATCTTCAAAGTGTTTAAAGATCTGTATTATCATATTATTAACTGCATCAATTCAATTAATCGTTTGCAAAATATCTAAAAAGTCTTCTTAAGAATGAAACAATAGGGCGCCTGGGTGGCTCAGTTGGTTAAGCGACTGCCTTCGGCTCAGGTCATGATCCTGGAGTCCCTGGATCGAGTCCCGCATCGGGCTCCCTGCTCGGCAGGGAGTCTGCTTCTCCCTCTGACCCTCCCCCTTCTCATGTGCTCTCTCTCATTCTCTCTCTCTCAAATAAATAAATAAAATCTTTAAAAAAAAAAAA
>NC_138369.1:161888013-161950364 GCF_054177405.1 Leptonychotes weddellii | reverse complement strand
GCGCCTGGGTGGCTCAGTTGGTTAAGCGACTGCCTTCGGCTCAGGTCATGATCCTGGAGTCCCTGGATCGAGTCCCGCATCGGGCTCCCTGCTCGGCAGGGAGTCTGCTTCTCCCTCTGACCCTCCCCCTTCTCATGTGCTCTCTCTCATTCTCTCTCTCTCAAATAAATAAATAAAATCTTTAAAAAAAAAAAAAGAATGAAACAATAATCCTCCATGTGTGCACAACACATTGTTTTTCAAATAAAAGTATTTGTCAATTTCTTAGAAGGATGTTAACGGATACTTGCATAATTTAATGATCCTTCTTGATTGGCTTCTCGTTTGTAATAACACATGACAAAGAGGAGGGTCACGGTTACATGATGCTGCAAGAATCATTGTACAATTAATGAAGATATGTGTGAATCTTTGCATGTATGTACATATAATTACATGTGTGTATGTATATATAATTTAGTATTTAACATCAGATTCATATTTAGTAGCCAGGCCCTGGTGCAGGAGCCTGTTGTTCATGGGTGATGGAACTGGTGTCTGCTCTGATATAATTACTCTAATAGATATCAAAATATTTTTAATATTATTTTGTATAAAACAAGATGATCAAGTGTTGATAAGCAGCATTGCTTATTCTAATACTCCAGTATATTGAGTACTAATTTTACTGTTCCCGTAAAATTTCATTACCACCCTATGAAGTGAAAATTTTGGGAAATGGGTTTATAGGCACTAGATAAAACAAGGGGATCACTTTACCATAGTGAAGAGATGGCTTAGAGTTGAAAGTGTTTGATGTTCAGAGTATGATAACAGGAAGTTGGATATGTACACATATGTTATGTCAGAAAAAAAATGTGTGTAACTGCCAGTAGGAGTCAGGACCCATACAATTCACCCTTGCTAAACCTGGGGAGTTGCTTTCATCCCTGACAAGTTCTGTGGTTGGCAAAACCACAATTCAAAATGTCAGTGTCTTGGCAAAGATAAAGAGTTAAGAATCAAATTTAAAAATCCTTCTCTATCTCTTTTTAAAGTTTTTGAATTGGGCATATACAGGTAGAAATTGAATATCTTTTACCCTTATATTCTCCCTAGTTTAGTTTTCACAAGAAGGAAACTGCTTGAATAATTCCTCTTAAAATGAAAATTCCTGGCATTCTTTCCCCAAAGTCTAGTCATTCATTATCTCTTTCTCTCTCTGCCTCCCTCCCTCCCTCTCTCTAATCTATTGGCTGACAAAAAATTGATCACTTTTCTCTAGGACCCAGTATGTATCACTGATTGCTGTCATGTTTTTGTATTTAAAAGGCTTGTATTAAACCCCAAATAACTAAAAAAGAATCAAGTGTTTAAATCTCTAGCATACAAGTATAAGACAGCTATTATTTAAATCATGGTTGTTGAAGGTTAAGTACAACTCTGTTCCACCCCATCCTCCTTTTTTTAGTTATTTAAACTATAAATTTATGAGGCAAGAAAGGGGATATGATGATTTGTTTGCTTCTACTGTGTACCATGTCAAGTTTGGATAAAATTAGTTGTTCTTTCTCATATGCTTCAATAAAGCCTTTCCTGTCTTCTTCCCAAATTTGCCATTCTAGTACCATGTTGAAAAACATGAAAAGAAAAAAAAAAAAAGGACTATTGGGAATAATTCTATTGTGGGTGGCTAAATGCTAATTCTACACTGGAGGATACTGACTCCCTTTCTTAGCTTTTTGATTAAAAGTCAACTTTTTATTGTAGATGTTTTTTATGATTTGAGGGCTCAACTATTACTCTAATATAAACTAATTCATTACTGGATCATAGTTATTAAAAGGCTAATTTTATTAACATTTATAAAATTATGACAAATGAAAAATTTCAGATCTCTATAATTATTAATATGTTTTATAAAATTATTTTGCTAATATGTATATATAGGGAAAATGGTACCTTTTATTCATTGTACCAAACTACTTGGTAAGACATTTACCCCAACCCTCTCCCTCTCTGAATATAACCAGGTGAATTTTTTTTCCCTTTGTTGTTACTCAACTCAAATTAAGTTTCTAGATTGACATTGAGCATTAGAAAATCAAGGGTCACAGTATTTGATTTGATATTCCTTTAAATTTAAGTCATAACCCAGCTGGATCACTAAAAGAGCCTTGGTTTTATTTCATCCCAAGTTGCATTCTATTGAGCTGCTCTTGGAACTGACTTCAGAAGTATTTGGGAAAAGAAGGGCAGGTGCAGACATCAGTTAGAGATTGAGGTGGAGGATAGGATGAAGTTCTCAGGCTCCTGTGAGCAATGGGAAATGGCATTTCCATAGTAATTACAATCTTCCACCAGTGGAAAGGGAACATGAGTTGTCATTTCTGTTCACTTTGTGGAATTTCTCTAATCAGGTACTTTCTTAGAAAATCTGGCCTTCTGATTTTTGAATAGAACATAGAATGTCAGTTTATGTGCCAATAATAGGTCTCCAAACCTGTATCTCCTTTAAAAAGTCAATTTAGAAGGAAAAAAAAAAGGCTATTTAGATTGTGACACGATGTAACACATTCCAGTTAGGAGTTAGAAGAGTTAGAAGAATGACAAACTCAAGAAATCAACTCTAACTGATTTTAGAAGCAATCCTATACCTAAACATTAATCAGCTTTCTCCCCTTTAGAACATGACTGTTTTATTTGTCCTCTTTTCTTACCCTCTTCACTCCAGAAACTTCTATAAAATTATATTTTCATGTAAAACTCACAGAATACTTTAATTTCCAAGAGCCATGCAGACATGTTATGTATTTGCAATTGTGTAAAATTTTCTTCTGTAAAGCATTTTGGTGTCTAAAATTTAGAGCTCAGGGAAGTTAAAATATTACACATCAGCATTTCTTGGGAACACAGAAGAGGCTCTAAGGGGTTAAAGTCAATCACTAAGACTAGGACTAGGACTACTGCCGATAATCCTACACCTGGGCAGACTTAAACTGGATTTTAGCCATCTTGTGTACATGATCAGTTCTCGAGAAGAAGGCTTTTTTTTAAAAATTTATTTTTATTTATTTTTGTTTATTTTTTTTTAACTACATGAGACACATAGGCTGAGACAGTGGCCGGAATGGAATCCATTGCATGAAATGGCTTGTGTGTTGATTGAATTTAAAATTGGACTTTCTTATCCCTGATTTTTGCTTCAGAGATGTGTGACAGGGGAGGCAGGTGTCCTGTAAATAAAAAATGTGACTCAGCTATAAAACATGGAATGGGGGGAATAAAAAGCTTCACTGCTCATTTAAAAAAAAAAAAAAGGAAGAAGAAGAGTCTGTGTAACATAAATGGTCTTGGCAGTTTCCAGAGATCCACTTTTGCACAACAAACCCAAGTATCAGGATGCTTCTCTGGTTCTATCTTTCACTAAATTTTAATGAGAGGATTGAGATAATTTTATCTGAAAAACAGCACTGACATCTCTAAAAATCCTTTTCCATTTATTTACCAAGGCTTCCTTAACAATAACATTTTTTTAAAGAAATAGAAATAAAATATCTTCTAAAAGATTCTTTGGTAAATAAGATATATTTGTAGTGTGGCAGAGGGACAAATGTTTGCATGATACCCCACTTATTATGTCTCACTTAAAAATTTACAGTACAAGTTTCACACAATAATTTGAAAACATTTTAATTTATTTAAATGATTTACTCAAACTACATTATTTCAGAGGGATAGAAATAAGGTAGCCAACCTCAGCCTCTGTGGGAAGAGACATCATTCTTTTGCAATGTAGCAGATCCAAACACCCTATTTTCAGTATGTATTAGTTTCCTTACTTTAGTTTTTCCATTGAAATCATACACTAAAATTCGATATCTCCTTTCAAATAAAGTAAATTCCCTGTTGTCTTGAAGAAAGTTGTTCTTAGCCACATTGAATTTAAAGAGGAAAACTCCAACAGCAGTCAACAAATAAGAAACACGCTGGGTACTTAAAAATTCTCTCTTGGGTATTGTCCAAGAGACTCTAGGGACCCAGGGAAATAGAGTATTTTAAGAGAAACAAAAACATACTTCAAAGAAAGAGGTATTGAATTTCTTCCTGAATGTTTTTATGTCTTTCCTCTGTTGAACTAGAGAGTAGGGATTTTAACAGCCTGTATCTTTTCATGGTGGTTCTTGGTTGCAAAGCCTTCAAATGATAAAATCACAGGAACATTGGACATTCTATTTGATTCTTGAAAAATAGGACAATGAACAAACTAAAAACAGAGGGTTTATGGGGGAAAATCTTGACTGGAAACAGAGTTCTCAGTAAGAGTACATCAGGTGGGATCCAGGTCCAAAGTCAATCAGATACTAGAAGTCTTATAATTTATTTTGCTTGACAAGGAATTATTGAGTATATACTACATGCTGTGATGCTGCAGAGGAAAATTAGAAAACTTTATTCCTGATCCAAAAGAACATAGATTCAAATGATGAGGGAAAGAGTGAGAAATAATCTTAAAAAAGGAGCCAGAGATTCTAATGTGTTAACAATAATATCAAAAAGAGTGAGGCTAAGAGATTTCTCAAAACTGTTATACAACAAACAAACCCCCCCAAAACAAAAAATATCCCAAAACCAGCTAGTATCTTTGATAATAATTTAATAGATTATATAAGCAGCATATTCATTACAGAAATATCACTACAGAAAACCAAAAAAGAAAAATGGAATATAGACACACAGATCACCACTTACATGTTTTAGCATATTTTCTTTCATTCTCATTTCTGTGTGTGTTCTCATGAATGGGAGCATAATAAAAAAAAATTGCTTCTCCCTATCCTTCCTTATCACATTATCCCATACCACCGTTCAGACAGCAGTTACTTTAAATGCATGCTGCACTAAAACTTGGAAGAATAAAAGTGAAAATTTATAACATAGACTACAGACTGATTTCCTGAAGAGCTCTTTCCCATCCCAAATCATGTAAATACAACTAATTGACAGGGGATGGGATATCAAAGAGCATGACAATAGAGCAAACAGTTGTCGCGGCCCCCTTCTGATATTAGAACTCTGGATGTGAAAGGGATGGGGCTCTGAACAGGCTTTCCAGGGTTGAATGGTGGAAACTGCAGGGCTATGGGAGTTTTCACATAGGAGCCAGTACTTAAGTGCAGTATGAGCCATGGCAAGAGAAGAGTCTATGTAGAAAGCCTTGAATATTCAACATGGTACAGGTGACTGAGGCTCCCTGACTCTCAGGTTAGGAAGGGATTAGAAAATGGCAAGAAGGTCAGCCAACCAGTAGAGAACTAGCATTGTGATGAGGCAATCTCAGAGAACAAGGGTTTTAAGGAAATAAGTCATGATGGAACCATGGATATAAGTAGTAGATGCAATGAGTACAGTGGCTACCAGGCACACCAAAGATCAGGCCAGGCAAGTAAGTAACACAGAGGACTGTGTGTAAAACATATGATTACCTATTGGATCAGGGACATCAAGAAAGCCAGCTGGGAATTTAGACCATTCTGGATGAGAAAAATAGAGAATGAAGAGAAAGAGAATCTTGATTTAACTCAGTTGAAATAATAAATTGAACAGAAATAAACTGAAATAATAACAGTTATTGTCCATCTTAATTTGAATTATCTTTTTCTTTGCTTCCAAATTGAAATGCACACTTATGAGCTAAGTTACTTTCAGTTTTAGTCAAATAAAAATTGTATGGCATCCCAATACGATCATTTATTTTCTAATGTTAGGCATTTTAGATTATTTTTCTATTTTAATTAATCTACAATAAATACCTTATACATATACATTTTAGTGTGTCTCACCTATTTATAATGATAAATTTCTAGAAGTGCAATTACAGGATCAAAAAATCTGATTATCTGAAAGTTCTTTTATAAATTAAAAAAATTAGTTTGAAGTTTTTACTTTAATTCCAGTTAACAAACAGTATAATATTAGTTTCAGGTGTATAATAATAGTGATTCCACACTCCCATACAACAACTTCCATATATCACAAATATACTTCTTAATGCTCTCTCCTATTTAACCCATCCACCCACCTCCCCTCTGGTAACTATCAGTTTGCTCTCTATAGACAGGTTTTACTACATATTTTAAATTTTCTTTCAGAATGGCTATACCAATTTATTCTCCAGTTAACATTGCCTAAGAGTTTCTATTTCTCTTGTCTTCACACAGGACAAGAGCAGTTAAAATTATTTAACAATGTGAATGGCTATGACATGGCAGTTTTAATTTCATTTCTTGATTGCTAAAAGATGCCAAAGCCTCTAAAATCACTGAGAATATGTTATAGACTTTCTGAAGTTTCCTTCTGTTTCTTGAAGTAATATGGAAATATTTCACAGGGAAACATTTGTTTTGATTCTCATATTGGCCCTGCTCATGTGTCTGAGTCTATCTCTGTCTGCTTGTATTTAATGGGTTAGGGGAGGCCTTTCTTCAGAAGTGGAGCCAAAACAAGTTGGCTCCAAGACTGTGAGTCCTCATTCCAATGTGTCTATGAGGAAAAGAGAAGGGAAAGTTAAGATTTGCTGGATCTTAATTTGCTGCACTATAGGTCTATTTGCCTGAGGGAAGCAAGAAAGGAGCTTTAGTTTTATATGTCTCCCTGGAAGGGATATTCATTGCTGTTCTGAAAATTTTCTTTTCCATTTTTGTTGCAGCAGACTGAAGTTAGTTAGAATACTGTGTGCCCCCCTTTCTAAGTAGCGTTTTGGTGACAAAGGGAAGAGAGTTTAACATATGGATTCAAAGTCCCAGTTGAGCCAGAAGTCAGGATACACATATTAAGGTTTTGCCTTCAGAGGATTTTATGGTTTATATTCCCATCAACAATGTATGAAGCTGCCTATGTATCTACACTTTCACATATTCCAATGTGCAATGTCATAGACAAAAATTTTGTCATTGTGTAAATTTGGATTTTCTAGAATGAGGGTGATTAATATTTTATATGCTTTTTAAATTATCTTTTTCTTTTTATATTAACCTACTTGAAAGGTATATAACAAATTACCCCCAAATTTCACAGCTTAAAGCAACAAACATTTATGAGCTCAGTGTTTCTTCGGGTAGGGAATTCAGAGGTAGCTTAGTTGGGTCATTCTGGATCAAGAAGTTATAGTCAAGATGTTTCCTGGGTTTATAGTTTTCTAAAGGATTCAGTCTCAAGATGGCTCATTCACATGACTGTTGGCAGGTAGTGTTAGTTCTATGTTGGCTCTTGGTGGGAAGCCTTCGTTTCTCTCAATGTGAGTTTCTCCATAGGCTGGTTTAAGTATCCTCACAGTATTTTTTTTTTTTTAAAGATTTTATTTATTTATTTGACAGAGAGACAGTGAGAGAGGGAACACAAGCAGGGGGAGTGAGAGAGGGAGAAATAGGCTTCCCGTTGAACAGAAAGCCCAATGTGGGGCTGGATCCCAGGACCCTGGGATCATGACCTGAGCCGAAGGCAGATGGTTAATGACTGAGCCACCCAGGCACCCCATGTCTTCACAGTATTGATGTTGGTTTGCCCTAGAGCAAGTAATCCAAAATAACAAGACAGAAGCTTCAATGCCTTTTATGATCCAGCTTCAGATATCACACTCCATCACTTCTACAATATCATATTGGTAACATAAGTTATCCCTATTCATTGCAGAGGAGGACTCTAAAAGGATACCAAAAGTCGGCATCTTGACCCCCTCACACATGTATGCTACTCTCACCCTACTTGGTTGTGATACCCCACACCTGGCTGTTCTATATGGATAGCTTCCTCACCTCCACATGGGTTTCAACACCCTGCAGGGGTTTACCCCTTTGTGAAGGTGCTCTACTCACCCTTATTGGGCTCTGAAGCCCAATGCCAGGATTACCTAGTGTGGATCCCCTTCTCACTATGGTAGAACTCTGGCAGTCATTTTGGCCTACTGGGCCAACTCCCCCACCCTTCACCCACTTGAGAGGACATCTACTTTGTTCTGTCTCACCAAGAAGGAAAAGGAAAGAAATGGAAGAATTACCAACAGCATTCCCTGAACAATCAGGAAAACAAGGTTCCAAATATCTGCATTATTACCTAACACTATACTAGATGTTACAATAAGATGAAAAATTAAATCAATAGCTTAAGGACTGGAAAGAACAAATCTGTTATTATTTAGGAATGATATGATTCTACATAGAGATGACCAAATAATTTACAAAATGCAATAATTTACAAACAAGTTGTTAGACATAATAAGGGAGTTTAGACAAATTGTTGGCTATAATATCAGTACATCAGTGCATACAAATACATTATTACATTTCTACTCTCCTAGCAACAACCAAAAGAAACAGACAAAAATTAGGGAAGATAATTAAAAACCACAATTTATAATGGTGACAAAAATTTTATCTTAAAAAAAACCTAAAAAAATGTGCAAGACCAAAAATATATATATATAATTATACTAAAAGATGTTAAAGGAGACTTTAATAACAAATGATACCTCATGTTCATGGAAAGAAGACTCAATAACAAAATTTTTATATCTTCCTGTTTTGACCTCTAGAGTTGATGAAACTCAATTAAAATGTTAAAAAGTACTCTTGGATTGTTAAGAATAAGAAGGGAGAGCTTGCCTTATCTGATAGCAAGACTTCTTATAGAACTAATACATAACATTAGGTACAAAGGCAGATATACGGACCAATAAAACAGATTATAGGGCCCAGAACATACCAACTCAATGGAAATTGAAGTGCAAAACCTAAAAATTTTAGAATTAGGAAACTTTCCTTTTAAATAAGTTATAAAGAGCAATAACCACAGAAACATAAATTATGAATTTGATTCCATTAAAATTAAGAATGTTTCCTCATTATAAAGAAATGAAAAGACAAGTTGTGAAATAGAAAATGTATGCAACATAAATAACTGACAGCATAAAAACATGCCAATTGCTAAGAAGAAAAGTAACTAATAGAATAATAGGCTAATGACATAAATAGGTGTGGTAGACAGATATAGCGCCCCACCACAATTCCTGCCTCCTGATATTTAAGTATTTGTGTCCCTGGTAGGTGGGGCCAGTAACTTTTAACCAGTAGAATTTGGCAAAGGTGATGGACTGTCACTCCCAGGATTATGTTCTATTACATGAGACTGTTTTGCTAGCAGACTTGTGCTAAAGACTCTTCTTACATGTTTAATACAGTAAGCTACCATTATGAGAAAGTCCTTATGGCAACGAACTATTGGCAGCATTTAGGAACTGGGGGTACCTTCTAGGAATTGAGGGTACCTTCCAGCTGTGAGTTATCAAGAAGCCCAGATCCGTCGTCCTACGGTCAAACAAATCAAGTCAGCCAACAAACTGCATGAGCTTAAAAATTGATTCTTCCCCAATTTTGAATGTCCCAGGTGAAAATGAAGTCTATTCATTGCCTTGATTGTAGCCTTATGAGACTCAAAGCAAAGGACCCAGCTAAGCTATGCTTGGAGTCCTGATTCTGGAAATTCTGACATAGTGTTTTTGTTTTTTTATTTTTTAAACTAATGAGTTTGTGGTAAGTTGTTACACAGCAATAGATTGCTAATACAACATGTACTTCATGGAATTTGAAAGACGTATGGACAAGAGAAATATACTTGATCTCATTATTAGGAAAATGCAAATCAATACCACACTTAGATATTTTTTGCCTATCTAATATACTGGAAAAATATAAATATCTGTAAATAGCAAGTGCTAACATAGTGGTGGATAAAGTAGAACTCATTTCATTTTCTTTGTAAGTGCAAACTGGTTCAACAGCTTTGCAAATCAGCTTGAAATTATCTTGGAAAGATGTGCAGTGGACTTCCTCCTAGGTGGAGGATCAGGGGTCTGGAATAGGGAAAGAATACATAAGTAATGGAAGTTCATGGTAATGTTCTCATTCTTGTGTTGGGTGATGATTGACAAATGTTCATTTTGTTATTGTACTTCATATATTATTCTTTTGAATGTTTTACGAATGTTTTAAATGTTATGTGATTAAAAAATAATGAAGGGAAATAATAAAAAAGTTTAAATTGTTTTAAATATTTAAATAGAAAAAGAGACAAACTTTGTTCTCGGGAAAATATCAAAATACAGACTCCAGCTCAGTGTGCGCATGTGCATATATGTTGCGGTGGTGGGGGGAGGAGAAGAAGGGGAGACCAAAAAAATGAAAAAGTATAAGAAATCAACAAAATATAATGAGGCATAAATAATACCGTTAAAATATTCCAATACCACCTTTCTAAGAGAAAATATTTATACAATAAAATAATAAATTAATAAGTTAATAATAATAATAAATAGATAATGTTCACTTTCCTATACCTAAAACTTGATGATTCACTGGGCCCTTTCCATCTCAGCATTAAATGCTAATACTCCTTCCTTGGAGATAAACACGATGGTCTTCATCCAGGACCTGAAAAAGTATTATATCCCAAAATTTCTTTATTGTGTCAGATAGCTTATGGAAAATACATTAATTTGCTTCCCTTTTACATAAGAATGTTCAATGCTGTTCAGAAGTAGATGCCATAAACCTTGATTTTATTGCTGTTGAGTAGTTACTAGAATGAAATTACTAGAGTGAACTATGGCACGACCAGAAATGATATATCAAATCTGTATCAAATTAATCTCTTTATTTTAGTTTTATTTTCTATATGTAGTATAAGATAATGAGATCCCTCAAAATTCTAAAAATTCAGTATCACACACAGTACCTTAGATATTGGACCACACTAAATATTAAAATTGAGTCTTTGATATGTTAGAATTGTCAAAATAGCATTTTTGTTACTTGAAGTCAACTCCATTGATTCAGCAACTCTATTTTTCCACCCATTTTTACAATTAAAAAATGATATTTCAATGAAATGCTTTATAAATGAATAGCAGGGATTTTTTATTTGTCTATATTTTCCATAGGTCTCCATATTTATTCATGCACACACACATACATACACAGACAAATATGTATATGTACTTGTTAATTTTTTCCCTGCCAGGTGATTTTAAATAAGACATGACCACTAAAATAGGCAACTGTAACTTTTTTTAACCTTAAAAATAAAAGAACAAACTAGAAGTGTCCTTGTATAACTTCAAGATCTGTTTGACTTTCAGGTAAAATCAAAGACTTTTCTATAGTTTATTCCCATTTTTATATTGAGCTTATTTTAGTCTCAGTAGAACTATGATATACTGTTCTCAGTGGAATAAGAAACAAGCAAATGGATGGCTTAATAGGGAATTTGACTTTGAATTTATTTCCTATTTAAGCTTCAAGAAATTTTCACAAAGACTGAAATGTTTTGGACTATTTTTAAAAGAACAAACAGAATTCTCCCTGCTCATACACTACCTACAGGCTAAAAAGCACTCTGACAGCTAAAAAAAAAAAAAAAAAAATCCCTTTGAGATGGCAGAATGGAACCCCAAGTACAGTACTTCCCCTAGCATAATGTCATTGAACAGTTCCAAGTCCTTTGTTCTTTCTAAGCCTACTTTGAAAATGGAAAAGTTAAAGATGTGCATACGATATAATGGAATTCTTTGTGCCCTCTTTTATGAGAATAGGATATTTCATGATTGAAAGAATCCATGAAATTTTGCTATTATAGGTCCATCCTTTTCTTTGAGTTTGAACATAGAACTAGGTTACTTTTTTGTTCTTCCATGTATTTACAAATCCATTATCAATTCTCTTTGTGATGATTATTTCTCTTTCATTTAATGTCTCCATCAAGATAGATGCAACTTCTGAGCCTCACATATACAAGGTGACCTTCTGTATAACAAAAGAGAATAGATTAAATAGGAAATGATTTGTCCTATAACATGCTTTTACGTTTTAGCAAATAACAGCAGAACAATTTGTATCAATGGTCCTTAACTCTAGAATGTCATAATAGCATTATTAAAGTGCTTATTAAATACATTTTTATTATCTAGTTATTTATTGCAAAGGAAGAGATTTTTCACATGTCAATTCATAAAATATTTTTGACTATTCTCAAATATAATATTTAACAGACACTGTGCAGAATGGAACACAACCCACTTTTAAAAATTATTTTAAGTGTCAGTTTAATCGTGGTTTCTGTTAATTTGTACAATCTGACTGTGAATATAATGAAAAAATGTTTTTTTAAATAACGACCCCCTTACATTTCTCCCAATTCCAAGTATAAAATAATTTTACTTTGTATATTATTCAAAAGAGTATAGCTAATTACATTAATTTTCTTATTCTTTTTAAAAAGATTTTACTTTATTATTTAGTAGTCTCACTATGCCATAATATCAAGCAAAAGAACATCTTACAGCCATGTCTAAGCTTGATTTTACACTTAAATCCCTGGAAAATGTTCTGCCACCAGGGAAATAGTTCAACTGAGGCCTGGCATCTGTAATTAAAAGTAATTTTTATTTGAGATTTACATATTATGTTTCTATTTTTATAGAAGACAATTATACAAAAAGTATACTCTATTCCTACGTGTTTAACAAACTCTATTTTGTTTTTCTTGTCCAATAGTTCAATATATCTGAAAACAGACTAAAAAAATAAAACTGTCTTAAAGTATAATTGATATGTGTTCTTGGCTGCTGTAGCCTGGAGGACTTATGGTATTAATTTGAGCTAGGGCTAGTTGGGAAGCAACTTGATTTGTTGGTAATGATTCACTACTGCAGCTCATTTACCATACTAAATAGCAAATATTCTAATATAGGGGATAGAGATATAATTTCCTCACAGGATGAAGTTATTTTTTAACATATTATCCATAGCTTGACATGATATGAATTTATTTCATGAGGACAATGTGTCACCATTTGAATTTTGCATGGAATATTAACTAGATCAAGGAGTAGCATAGTGTAAATTAAATTCTTGGTAGGCAATAGACGGTAACTAAACTGGGATAAAATATGAAAGGTCCTCCAGGATTAAGAGCATTTAAAATGGTAGAAAAATAGTGAGAATCTAATATAGTCTTGAATTAGATAGGCTGATAAAATAGTCTGTTTGATTTTGTCCAATTCCTTATTACCTTTCAACTATCAGTTGTATTTATAAATCTGAAATTCTGATATATATTAGTTCTATTACTTAAGATTACCTATAAGTGCCCCTTAGTCATCTGGCCCTTTTGAAGTTTCTCTGGACATGACTACTTTCATTTCCTCAAGAGTTATTAAACTGTCATTCATAGTTGATGTTTATCAAATCAGCTGGAGTTGAAATGATGACAAAGTTCTTTTGATCCTATATTGCATATTAACCAGACACATATTCCTAGTAATTGATCTGGTAAAGAATATTTTAAGACAATTATGATTCACTTGTACATTGTTGGCATTTGCTGGATGCAGCATAAATCGCAAATAAATATAAATATTCCTGGGATTATATATAAACCTTGATTAGTACATTGAAAATACTAGCAACTTTAATACAACCCCAGGATGATAACATTAAATTATTTCTAATGAGTGATTTAAAAGTTAATTGACTACTTTTATAACAGTTACAAATGGAAAAAGATAAGAGGCAATAAGAGCTATGTAAAGCAGGTAATCACTTGTTAATTGATCTGTTATTAGGATTATATTAAACCTGGAATAATATATTTCCTTCCAGATTTCTTTAAAATAGACAAAGGTAGTCACACCCTTCCAGAAAAATCTTTAGTCTGTTGCTTAGGTAACCAGTTAGCCATTTATTACAATAGGGAGAGTAGTTGACAGATCATTAGTGAAATAAATATATGATCTCTATGAAGTCATATCTATCTACATGCACTAACTGTCTTGTGATGTGAGAATACATCACAGCACTCAAAAGACATTCATCCAAAGTGTTTGATGGGAAGAGTGTTATGCTGGGGAAAATGAATGCAAAGAAAAATTACCACCCTGTGAGAATTAATTTGCTTTGATTGCATTTGAAAACTTCTAGATATATTCAGCAATATTCCTTAGTGAAGCCCACATGTGAGTTAGCTAGCAGGATAAATGGAATAATTCGCCTTTCAACATTATTTTGTTGGCATCCTTCAAACATTAAAAACTATTAAGATCCATTATAGTGCTTTTACCCTCTCCCACCTAACTTCCATATTTTAGACCTAATTATTTCTACAAACAGGAATATGTTTTCCGATATTGCAATTCAATAGATTCATTCTTATCTACACACCAATGTCACTTCCTTTCATCATATAATTTGTGGAAGATATCTAACTTAAGTTCGTTCTTCTCAATCTACACTTGAAATCTGAAATGCCTTTTTCCGATTTGTCTCTCTTCCTTTTATACACTTTTCAGAAGTATTTTCCCCATAGTTTTTCACATAAAATAAAACAAACCTTTTTATTGGTTTGTTTTAAAGCTTGAAAGAGCCACAAGATCTGACCTGTCCAAATCAGCAATGTTGTTTTTTTCCACCCTAACAAACAAGATCATATTAATCATGTAGTGAACCAATAAAGATGAATGCCTGATTAACTCCCTGGCCAGAATTAATTACAGCAAGAGCAGTTGTTCTTACAACGTAAATTAGAGCTTGTAAATGATATGGGTAGTCAGTGAATTACTGTTTTTGATATGGTGTTCAAAATGGGCTTTAGATGTATCTTACACCAATAACAGGTTATCCAGTGGTGATGAGATTCAAATTTATAAAATACATTAGTCTATAAATACACTAGCCATTTTTAAAAATTAGAGTTGAAATAAGTCAGAGTTTATTTTACTTCCTGTGGGCAAGCTAGCTATATTATTAATTCTTAGTGTTCTTTGTCCCTAATTATTTTATTTAAAGCCCGGGATTGTTAGGGTCAGACCGAACAGGAAGTATTAGAGTATTTCATAGGAGACATCATAAAATAAAAGGCATAGGTCATTTGGCATAATTATTTTTGCATTCCTACAACTGCTTATTTTAATTTTCTTTTCCAGTAGATTCTTCTCTGTATCCTTTTTTATGATGTTATTTCTTAGTTCAAAATAACAAAGCCATGTTATTGCTTTTCTGGACATTTATCATTGCATTCTCCTGTGAAAAAGTGAAGAAAATTTCTCACCAGTTCTTTTATTTAAAAACTATTTTTTTTTCAGTTTATTTATTTATTTATTTATTTATTTATTTATTTATTTATTTTTAAAGATTTTATTTATTTATTCATGAGAGACAGAGAGAGAGAGGCAGAGGGAGAAGCAGGCTCCCAAGGAGCAGGGAGCCCGATGCGGGACTCGATCCCAGGACCCTGGGATCATGACCCGAGCCGAAGGCAGACGCTCAACCATCTGAGCCACCCAGGTGCCCCTTTTTTCAGTTTATTATCATTGATTTTGTGCTATTGTACCTATTTTTGGCTGTCCTCAAACTCAGCAACAATTATTTTCCATCTAACCTAGTTCTGACAATATACTATCAAAATTATTTAGTTTTTATAAATTCTTTTTGTGTTTTTATCATTTATTTTTCCTTATGCCGAGTGATCTATGGATCCTTAGGTTATTTGTTGTATAATATGACCATTGTGGGTTTTGTAAATGCCTATTTTATTGTGTGATATTTTTTTTCCTCTTTCTAAACTTTTTAAAAGTAAAAAAAAATACTTTTCAATACTTTGGCAACCTTGAAACTCAAAAAGAAATCACATAATTAGTACTTTGTAATTGTACTTATGTATAATATGTATGCGAGATACTGTTATTTAATGATCGGGAGGATTTGAAATGAACAGTCATTCATGTTTAAGAATTTATGGAGTTAGTAAAATTTGTTGTGAGTTGTAATGTGCTGCACATAGTTATTCTAACTTTATTTTGTAACCTTAAAAAACTTCCCGCTTGAAGATATTTTAAAGTTGAAAGTTTAAAATTTTAAAATAGTAATGTTTTTCAGTGATTTCTTCTTCTGGTGATAGAGAATGAGGTAACTAGAACCAATTCCCCACTGGCATCAATTAAAAATTGGACAAAATGTTTATTAAAACAATCTATTTGCAGACATACTATTTACATTTTGTTGTATAGCAAACTAACCCCAAATCTAATGGCTTAAAGCAGCTACAATTTATTTAACTCATGATTCTGTGGGTTTGGAATTTAGAGTGTCATTCTGGTATGAGCCAGTTTTAGCTGATCATGGTGAAACTCATGTCTTTCAGGTAATGTGTTACTTGAAGCTTCTTGGCTTATTGACCTCATCTGGAATGGGTGGGATGACTGGAGTCTCTTTCCATAGTTTTTCATTCTTCAGCAGGGTAGTCTGAGCTTGCTCCTATATTCATTATAAGGCCCCCATGAGCAGCAAGAATATATTGCAAGGAACAACTGAGTCTTGGGTGTTGAGCTCATTCAGCGCCATTTCTCCAATGCTATTTGAGTAGCCTAAGTAAGCCAAAAAGCCAGACAAGATTTAAGAGGTAAAGACATAGATTTTGAGATTCTATCTCTTGATTAGAGGAGCTGTAAAGTATTGTGACCATTATTCACCTGGCATAGAAAGATACCACAGAACAATGGAGAATTATAGGGCTAAGTTTCAGGGAAAGAAGGAAATACAAAATGATTAAATTGACATTTGGATTTGTCCTTTTCCTTGTTATCTGATAATTCCAGGAAGGATATGGAGAATCCAATATTCTGAGATGTATTTTTGACAGCTTTGTGGGGATAGTGAGACAAAAATGAATATCCAGGGCCCCCAGGGAAAAAAAAACCTCCATAATTGGCCCATGCCATGGGATGGGACTTTGACAGGCTACACTATAGCAATTTTCCTGGTAGAAAATGAAATTCAGCTTAAACTTAAATTCTCTTTGGAGAGTACACCATCATGCCAGGACTCAAATAATTTCTATAACTTTTTCACATATAATAGCCAGCATTTAGTTTAAAATAACCAACCAAACAAGCAAAACAGACAACAACAAACACACTTGACCAAAAACAAACAAACAAAGAGAAACCAAGAGAAAAATTGACAGTAGAAGGGATTCAGATAAAATCCAAGGACTTAAAGAAACCTCTGTTTAATGTGTTCAGAGAGATAAATGTCAAGGTTGAACATTTTGAGAAACAACTAGAAAATATCAACAATGAAGAATGAAAAGGAGAAAAGAAATAATTGAGAACTACAGAGAAAAAAGATGAGATATATAGGGGATAAATTGAGAAGCTGTGACATATTTTTTAATGACCCCCTTCCCCATAGGGGATATTATCATTTGTGCTGAAGCAATATTTGAAGAAATAACCACTGAAAAATTTCCAAAACTTATAGATATTCATGCACATCAAATAAGGATGAACACAAAACTATATCTAGTCATATAAGAGCAAACAAATGAAAACCAAAGACATAGAAAAATATTAAGATAGCTAAAATAAAAAGAAAAATTATCTTTAAAGGATTGAAATCCTACAACGTATGCTTTCTGACTGCAGTTTAATTAAGCTGGAAATGTACAATGAAATATAACTAGAAAATTTTCATATGATTAGAAACTAAGCAATGTACTTTTAAATAAGATATGGATCAAGAAATAACAATAAAATTACAGAAATATTTGAACTGAATGATGATAAAATTTAAAACATGTGACATGTAACTAAAGCTTCATTGAAAAGAAAATATATAGCTTTAAATGCATATATTAGAAAATAGCAAAAGCTAAAAACTGATAATTTAATAATTCATTCCAAATTAAAGAATGCAAAATAGAAGGAAATAAAATTAGAGCACAAGAAATGAAATATAAATAAAATAGCAAACATACAAAAAGGAATATAAACAAGTGAAAAATGTGGTTCATAACTCCCAAATCTCAGTGCCCTAACCAACAAGGTTTATTTCTTATTCCCATAGAATATCTGTTATGGATAGTTAGTGGTTCTGCTGCACGTCATCCTCATTCCAGGAGCTATCTGTTACAGCAGCCGTCATCTGCACTACCATGTTTATGGCAGATGTCATGGACAGAAAAAGCAGGGCAGGTTAATGCCAAAATGGCTCCTAATGCCTTGCTTTTATTTAATTTGCTAAAGGCAATTATGGTCATGTCTAACTGTAGGGGCAGGAAAGTGCTCTGAAAAAGAACTTTGAATATTGGTAGACACCACTAATAATTCATACTTATTTAACTTAAAACTTGCCTCATTTTTTCACAGTATTTTCTTCTTCTGCTATCTGTTTAGACCTCTTTTCCTTTACAGGCTTTGTCCTCATCTGTTTCCTCCTTATTTTTCTAGGACTTGTTTTACCAATCTTTCTCTTTTATGATTTTCTCTATATTGGCTATGTCCTTTAAAATAAGATTCTTCTATCCTAAACACAAAACAAAACAAAAATGCTATCGTTGACACTTCTTGTACCTTTTGATATTCCTTCATCTTTTTTTTTCTTTCATATCCAAGATAATTTTTTTATTTGATGGCTTTATTTCCTCAATATATACTAACCCTTTAATTCTACCCTTTCACACTCAAGGACATCATTAAAATCTTTCTCATAAAAGCCATGGGTGTTTCCTCATATATAAAAATTAATGAGCCTTCTTCATTTTTTATCCTGCTTTTCTGTAATTGGTGACAGTTTGTTTCTTATGCTCATGTTTATCTGTCTCCTATTCAGTAGCTCCTCTTATATGTCTATCTAATGGTCATTGTTTCCAATTATCAATTTTTAAAATTTACATTTACATTTATCTGTTCCTGGCTCTCTCATTTATTCTCTATCAGCTAATATCTAATCTGGATTTCAGCTTTTTCCCATTCTTCTTATATTTGGGCTAATATTTCTAATTACCTGATTGATAATTCCAAGTGGATCTCTAGCATCTCAAACTCAACATGCAAAAATGAGTTTATCATCTACTTTTATTTATTTGATTTTTCTCCTGAAGTTCATATTTCAATGAATGGCATAAAAATAAATTATCCCAGCTTGAAAACCAGGAAATTATGCTTCAATGTTCCTTTCTCTTTTTTCATAAGTCAGTTGAATCTTCTGGTGAAATGCTATTCTAATCATTTTTCTTCATTTTAACTCCTTGTTAAATTTTTGTTTATAGTTTCTCTGCCTACCTTCCTTTTTTTTCTATTCCAAACGTACTTCAAGATACTCAGTACTTTTTGTAGAAATAAGGCAACACTTCTCTATTCATGGGTATTAATGTTACGATTAATCTGGGGATTAATCTAAGAGGCCATCCCTTTGTCCATAATAACTTATTTAGTTAGGGATATTTGAGAATTTAGACCAAATTTATCTCAAACTTACAGAGGTTGAAGTATAGTTCAAATATTTTTTTTTCTTCTGAACCATTTGACAATGCATTAAGTTGTTGACAATGCACCATTATGCTCTAAATCTATAGCATGTAATTCATAAAAACAACATTCTCCTTCATAGAATCAATACAACTATCAAGATCAAGAAATCAACATCAGTGCATTAAACCACTCATATTAGTTTGCTATAGTTACTAAATGAATTTCAGACATTCATTACATAAGAGTTCGGGAGATTGGAAAGCCAAATGGATCTCACTGGGCCAAAATGAAGGTATTGGTAAGGCTGCATTTCTTCTGGAGGCTCTAGAAAACAATCTTATTCCTTGATTTTTCTGGCTGTAGAGTTGGCCTACATTCCTTGACTCATGGTTCCCTTTCTCCATCCTTGAAGACAGGAACATAGCATCTTTTAATCTTTCTTTGACTCTGATTCTCCTGTGTCCCTTTTTCAATTTCAAGTATTACATTGGGCCTACTTGAATAATCTGGGGTAATATCCTTAACTTAATCACATCTGCAAAATTCCTTTTGCCATGCAAAGTAACATAGTCATGGGTTCTGGGGATTAGATATGTACATCTTCAAGGTACTAGTTTCTAATCTCTAGATCCTTCTTAATTTTTATCAGTTGTCCTACCCAATAACACCCTTTAGAGCAAAATAATAAATCTTGAATCATGCATTGCATTTAGTTGTCATATTTCTTTAGTTTTTTCATCTGGGAGAGTTCCTCAGTCTTTCCTTAATTTTCATGTCCTTGACAGTTTTGAAGACTGAGTCTAGTTACTTTGAAATGTGTTCCTCAGTTGGCTTTGCCTATAAATCTTTATGAGGATATTTTCATTTTGCATCCTCTCAGGTAATAATTTATTTTAATTAGTCACATTGCTGATAATATTCACCTTGATCACTTGATTAAAGTGATGTCTGCTAGAATTCTGTACTTTAGAGCTACTCCTTTTCCTTTTGGTATTAATAAGCATTCTATGTGGAGGCATTTTGGGACTATATAAATACTCCATTCCTCATCAAACTTTCAATTTATTAATGTCTTTATATCAGTAAGGATATAGTGGTAGTTAATTACTATTTAATTTAATGGGTTACAATCTGTTACTATAATTATTTATTTTGAAGCTCACCTTGTCTCTGAGTAAGCCAGTGGAAATGCCTTTAACCTAGGTGCAGTGTTTTCATGACCCCACTGTGCTTTGAGCACCTTGTGTTTTCTAGCTGTGCTGTCATATCCATCATTTCTCCAACAAGCACTAGTTTATTTTATTAGAAATGATAATTAGAAACCAATATCTGAATGTTAAGTGAGTTTATTGCTTTTAGGGTAACATTACTTTTAGAATCTCTCAGTGAACAGAGATAGGGAATACACACACACACACCTCTATCAAAAATTATGTGTTGACACTGACCTATCATTTCAATCTCAGTACCACATTTTACTTTTTTAGGACTAAACTTTTGGAGAAGGAGAAGGAGAGGGGAAAGAAAAAGGGGAAGCTCAGGAATAATTTTTCCTCACATTTATTGAGGTAAAATATAAATACAAGAAAATTTCTCCATTTAAAATTCAAGATAGCATTTTTTTCATCCTCAAATGTTCCTTCATCCTCGTTGCGGTAACAGCCTCCCCCTGACCTCTGGTCCCAGGGAATTACTAATCTGCATTTTTTCACTTTAGTTTTGCCTTACCAGAATTAGACACAAGGAGAATCCTACAGCATGTAGGCTATTGTGTTTGACTTTTTCACTTAGTATAATGCAATTTAGATTTATCCATATTGTTGCATGTAACAATAGTTGTATGACTGAATGGTATTCCACAGCGTGGATATATCACAGTTTGTTTATCTATTTATCAGTTGACCCTTTGAGTGCTTCTCATGTTTTGTTTTTATGAATAATTCTGTTATAAACATTTGTATACAAGTCTGTGAGAACTAATATTCTCTCTCTTAGGCAAGTACTTAGAAGTATGATTTCTAGGGTGCATCATAAGTGTATGTTTAAATTATAAGATGCTGGCAAATGTTTCAAGAGTGCTCGTACTATTTTGATTTTGCCTACACTGTCTGAGAGTCCAGTTGCTTCTCATCCTCTCTAGCACTTGGTAATGTTGGTCTTTTTAATTTTAGTCATTCTTATGAGTATATAATGATATCTTATTATGACTTTTCTTTGTATTTCATAGATGGTTCGTAACGTTAAACATCTTTCATGTGTTTGTTGTCTTTTTGGGTTTCTTCTTTTAGTAAAATATCTTTACAAATTTTTTTACCACGTATTAATTGGGCTGCCTTATTGTTGAATCATAGGAGTTCTTAATGTATTCTAGACACACATGCCTTTCCAATGTTTTGCAAACATGTGTCCCAGGCTGTAGTTTGTGTTTTGTTTTCTTAACTGCATCTTTCAAAGAGCAAATTTTTTTTTAATTTTGATAAAATCCAATTTATCATTTCTTTCTTTTTATGGTTTATGCTCCTTATGTCTTATTCAGAAAATTTTTGCCTAATCTAATGTCATAGAGATTTTTCTCTTATGTTTTTTTTCAGACAATATATTGTTTTGGTTTTTACATTTAGAATAAGATACATTTTGAGGCAATTTTTGTATGTATTATGAGATAAAATTTGAGGTTCATTTTTTTTCCATATAGATATTCAGTTGTTCCAACTCCACTTGTTAAAAAGACTATTCCTCCTCCCTTGAATTACTTTGGCAACTTGACCATGTAAATGTAGACCTAGTTCTAGACTTTCTATTTTATTACACTGACCTCCAGGTCTAACCTTTATCTCATATCACTCTTTCTTGATTACTATTATTGTAGTTAATTATTCAACTCTGTTCTTCTTTTCAACATTTTTTTTCAAAATCCTTTTCCTTTCTGTATAAATATTGGAATAAGCTTGTCAATTTTCTCAAAAATGTTTGTTTTATTCAAACATCGATAGATCATGAATCTGAGATGATGTATAACTGGACCTATTGTTGATATCTTGTAATCATACAGAAATTGAGAATCGAGTGAACATTGACAAGTATAGAGATATGGAGAAATATTGTGTCCAGGTGACATCTTTTGAGCCTCTGAAACAAGTAGTAGTTGGATTATCAGTTTTTTGATGCAATATATTCTACTTTTTCAACAAACCAATTTATGATATTATTTTTTGGTCCTTTGCAAATAGTAGTCCTAAATTTTACATTACCATCACAGTTATTCTATTTGAGGCACTTTTTATCTCTTCTAGAAATATTGTTGCTGTTTCACAGCTATGAGATCATATAATTTTAAGAAGCTTCTCATCACTCATAGAAAAATCCCAAACTTTTAATCATGAGATTTAAGACTTTTGACTATTGGGCCTTATTATAATTTGTATTTTTGTTTTTATTTTTAAAAAATTTTTAAAATTTAAATTCAATTAATTAACATATGTACTATCAGTTTCAGAGATACAGTCTGTGATTCATCAATCTTATATAATATCCATTGCTTATTGTGTCACATGCCCTCCTTAGTGTCCATCACCCAGTTACCCCATCCCTCCACCCCCATCCCCTGAGCAACCCTCAGTTTGTTTCCTATGATTAAGAGTCTCTTATGGTTTGTTTCCCTCTCTGGTTTTGTTTTGTTTTATTTTTTCCTCCCTTCCTCTATCGATCTTGTATTTTGTTTCTTAAATTCCACATATCAGTGAGATCATATGATAATTGTCTTTCTCTGATTGACTTATGTTGCCTAGCATAATACCCTCTAGTTCCGTCCACCTCATTGCAAATGGCAAGATTTAATTTTTTTATGGATGTGTAATATTCCTGTGTGTGTGTGTGTGTGTGTGTGTGTGTGTGTATACACCACATCTTCTTTATCCATTCATCTGTCGATGGACATCTAGGCTCTTTCTATAGTTTGGCTATTGTGGACATTGCTGCTATAAACATCGGGGTGCATGTACCCCTTTGGATCACTACATTTGTATCTTTGGGGTAAATACTCAGTAGTACAATTGCTGGGTCGTAGGGTAGCTCTATTTTCAACTTTCTGAAGAACCTCCATACTGTTTTCCAGAGCGGCTGCACCAGTTTGCATTCCCATAACAGTGTAGGAGGCTTTCCATTTTTCTGCATCTTCGCCAACATCTGTCATTTCCTGACTTGTTAATTTTAGCCGTTCTGGCTGGTGTGAGGTGGTATGTCATTGAGGTTTTAATTTGGATTTTCCTGATGCTGAGTGATGTTGAGTACTTTTTCATGTGTCTGTTGGCCATTTGGATGTCTTCTTTGGAAAAATGTCCATTCATATCTTCTGCCCATTTCTTGATTGGATTTTTGTTCTTTGGGTGTTGAGTTTGATAAGTTCTTTATAGATTTTGGATACTAGCCCTTTATCTGATATGTCATTTGCAAATATCTTCTCCCATTCTGTTGGTTGTCTTTTAGTTTTGTTGATGGTTTCCTTTGCTGTGCAAAAGCTTTTTATCTTGATGAATAGTTCATTTCTGCCTTTGTTTCACTTGCCTTTGGAGACGTGTCTATCAAGAAGTTGCTGTGGCTGAGGTCAAAGTGGTTGCTACCTGTGTTCTCCTTTAGGATTTTGATGAATTCCTGTCTCATATTTAGGTCTTCCATCCATTTTGAGTCTATTTTTGTGTACGGTGTTAGGAAATGGTCCAATTTTATTCTTCTGCATGTGGCTGTCCAATTTTCCCAACACCATTTGTTGAAAAGACTGTCTTTTTTCCATTGGATATTCTTTCCTGCTTTGTCAAAGATTAGTTGACTATAAAGTTGAGAGTCCATTTCTGGGTTCTCTATTCTGTTCCATTGATCTATGTGTCTGTTTTTGTGCCAGTACCATACTGTCTCAATGATTACAACTTTGTAATAGAGCTTGAAGTCCGGAATTGCGATGCCACCAGTTTTGGTTTTGTTTTTCAACATTCCTTTGGCTATTCAGAATCTTTTCTGGTTCATACAAATTTTAGGATTATTTGTTCCAGTTCTGTGAAAAAACTTGATCGTATTTTGGTAGGGATTGCATTGAGTGTGTAGATTGCTCTAGGTAGCTTAGACTTTTTAACAATATTTATTCTTCCAATCCATGACCATGGAATGTTTTTCCACTTCTTTGTGTCTTCTTCAATTTCTTTAGTGAGTGTTCTATAGTTTTCTGAGTACAGATCCTTTGCCTCTTTGATTAGGTTTGTTCCTAGGTATCTTGTGGATTTGGGTGCATTGTAAATGGGATTGATTCCTTAATTTCTCTTTCTTCTGTCTCGGTGGTATATAGAAATGCAACTGATTTCTGTGCATTGATTTTATATCCTGCCACTTTGCTGAATTCCTGTATGAATTCTAGCAATTTTGGGGTGGAGTCTTTTGGGTTTTCCACATAGAGTATCATGTCATCTGCAAGAGTGAGAATTTTACTTCTTTGCCAATTCTGATGCCTTTTATTTCTGTTTTCTGATTGCTGAGGCTAGGACTTCTGACTTCTAGTACTATGTTGAACAGCAGTGGTGATAGTGGATATCCCTGTGGTATTCCTGACCTTAGGGGAATAGCTCTGTTTTTCCCCATTAAGAATGATACTCACTATGGGCTTTTCATAGATGGCTTTTATGATACTGAGGAATGTTCCCTCTATCCCTACACTGTGAAGAGTTTTAACCAAGAAAGGGTGCTGTACTTTGTCAAATGCTTTTTCTGCATCTATTGAGAGGATCATATGGTTCTTGTCTTTTCTTTTATTTATGTAGTGTATCACATTGATTAATTTGTGATTGTTGAACCATCCTTGCAGCCCAGGAAGAAGTCCCACTTGGTCATGGTGAATAATCCTTTTAATGTACTGTTGGATCCTCCTGGCTAGTATTTTGGTAAGATTTTTTGCATCCATGTTCATCAGGGACATTGGTCTGTAATTCTCCTTTTTGATGGGGTTTTTGTCTGGTTTGGGGATCAAGGTAATGCTGGCCTCATAGAAAGAGTTTGGAAGTCTTCCTTCCATTTCTATTTTTTGAAACAGTTTCAGAAGAATAGGTATTAATTCTTCTTTAAATGTTTGGTAGAATTCCCCTTGGAAGCTATCTGGCCCTGGGCTCTTGTTTGTTGGGAGATTTTTGATTACTGCTTCAATTTCCTTGCTGGTGATGGATCTGTTCAAATTTTCTATTTCTTCCTGTTTCAATTTTGGTAGTTTATGCATTTCTAGGAATGCATCCATTTCTTCCAGATTGCCTAATTTGCTGGCATATCGTTGCTCATAATATGTGCTTATAATTGTTTGTATTTCTTTGGTATTGGTTGTGATTTCTCCTTTTTCATTCATGATTTTATTTTTTTTTTGGGTCCTTTCTCTTTTCTTTTTGATAAGTCTGGCCAGGGGTTTATCAATCTTATTAATTCTTTCAAAGAACCAGCTCCTAGTTTCCTTGATCTGTTCTACTGTTCTTTTGGTTTCTATTTCATTGAGTTCTGCTCTAATCTTTATTATTTCTCTTCTCCTGCTGGGTTTAAGCTTTATTTGCTGTTCTTTCTCCAGCTTTGCTTTAGGTGTAAGGTTAAGTTGTGTATTTGAGACCTTTCTTATTTCTTGAGAAAGGCTTATATTGGTATATACTTCCCTCCTAGGACCACCTTTGCTGCATCCCAAAGATTTTGAACAGTTGTGTTTTCCATTTTTGTTAGTTTTCATGACTTTTTAAGTTCTTTAATTTCCTGGTTGACCCATTCATTCTTTAGTAGGATGCTCTTTAGCCTCCATGTATTTGAGTTCTTTCCAAATTTCCTCTTGTGATTAAGTTCCATTTTCAAAGCATTGTGTTTTGCAAATATGCAGGGAATGATCCCAGGTTTTTGGTACCAGTTGAGACCTGGTTTGTGACGCAGCATGTGATCTATTCTGGAGAATGTTCCATGTGCATTTGAGAAGAATGTGTATTCTGTTGCTTTGGGATGGAATGTTCTGAATATATCTGTGAAGTCCATCTGGTTCAGTGTGTCATTCAAAGCCCTTATTTCCTTTTTGATCTTCTGATTAGATGATCTGCCCATTGCAGTAGGGGGATGTTAACGTCCCCTACTATTATTGTATTATTGTTGATGTGTTTCTTTAATATTGTTATTAACTGGTTTATATAATTGGCTGCTCCCATGTTAGGGGCATAAATATTTACAATTGTTAGATCTTCTTGTTGGATAGACCCTTTAATTATGATATAATATTTTTCCTCATCTCTTATTATAGTCTTTGGTTTAAAATCTAATTTGTCTGATATAAAGATTGCCACCCCAGGTTTCTTTTGATGTCCACTAGCATGGTAGATAATTTTCCACTCCTTCATTTTAAATCTGGAGGTGTCTTTGTGTCCAAAATGAGTCTTTTACAGACAGCATATTGACAGGCCTTGTTTTTTTTTTTTAGCCATTCTGATACCTGTATCTTTTGATTGGGGCATTTAGCCCATTTACTATTGAAAGATATGAATTTAGTGCCATTGTAATGCCTGTAAATTGACTGTTACTGTATATTGTCACTGTTCCTTTCTGGTCTGTGTTACTTTTGGGCTCTCTCTTTGCTTAGAGGATTCCTTTTAATATTTCTTGTAGGGCTAGTTTGGTGATCACAAATTCTTTTAGTTTCTGTTTGTCCTGGAAGCTTTTTAATCACTCCTTCTATTTATTTATTTATTTATTTATTTATTTATTTATTTATTTAATTTTTTACTCCTTCTATTTTGAATGACATCCTAGCTGGATAAAATATTCTTGGCTGCATATTTTTCTCATTTAGCATCCTGAATATATCATGCCAATTCTTTCTGGCCTGACAGGTCTCTGTGGATAGATCTGCTGCCAGTCTAATATTTTTACCCTTGTAGGTGACAGACCTCTTGTCCTGAGCTGCTTTCAGGACTTTCTCTTTGTTTCTGAGATTTTTAAGTTTCACTATTATATGTTGGGGTGTTGACCTATTTTTATTTATTTTGAGGGGGGTTCACTGTGCTTCCTGAATTTTGATGCCTGTTTCCTTCCCCAGATTAGGGAAGTTCTCCACTATAATTTCCTCCAATATAACTTCTGCTCCTTTCTCTCTTTCCTCTTCTTCTGGGATCCAGTTATTCTAATATTGTTTCACTTTATAGTATCACTTATCTCTCAAATTCTCCCCTCCTGATCCTGTAGTTGTTTATCTTTCTTTCTCTCAGCTTCTTTATAATTTGTCAAGCACATCTTTTACCTTCCCCTACTTCACCTCATATAATCTTTGGGATAATTATATTGCCTTTCTCATTTTATCTCTGTTATTCCCTGAACTAGCACTCCTCCGATTTTTTGCTGTTGTTGCTGCTGCTTTAAAAAAGGGGTAATATCTTTAGCCAAGATAATTGTCTCTGTGTCTTGCTTCTTTTATTGTCTTAAGGCTATACTAGCAACATGGCAGAGCTGCCTTGTGCTGGCTCTCAGGAGCCAAGTGTTAAATATTCAAAAATTTTTTATGTACTTACATCACTTACATAATTGAACATGATGTAAGTAATCACACTATGAATATTGGCAAATGCTAAAAATTAAGGTTCCCACTGTCTTGGTCTGTTTGGACGTCTATAACACAAATACCATAGACTAGGTGGCTTTAACAATAAACATTTTTTTTTTATTTTCTCACAGTTCTGGAGGCTGGGGAGTCAAAGATCAAGGCACATAATCAGTATATGGTGAGGGCTTGCTTTCTGTTTTATAGATGGCCATCTTCTTGCTGTACCCTTACAGGGTTGAAGGGGTAAGTGTGATCTCTGGAGTCTCTTTTATAAAGGCACTTATATTCATGAGTGCTCCACTCACTCTTATGCTCTAATCACCCACCAAAGGCTACATCTCCAAATACCATCACATTGAGGATTAGGTTGCAAATATGAATTTGGTGTGGGGGACATAAACATTCAGTCTATAGCACTTACCTACTCATTCATATAGTAAAGTGGTCCACCAATATGCCACTAACTGTAATAGTTATGGGTATTCTTATTTTTGTTTTATGCTGTTCTTGTTCCATTTAATCTGTCTGGAGAACCTGCTACTTTACATAATGTGAATGCCACTAAGCACTAACTTAACTCAAGGGTCTTGAATTTTTTCAGTGTAATTAAACTCCTGGGTGCCAGGGACTATTTTCTTTAACAGATGGGTGTTCAGGAAGCAACCCCACACCTTTGAGCATATATGTGATCTTGGGAAGTCAGGGGTTGCTATCCAAAACTTATTGATGTTAAGCAAAGCTTGGCAGATCTGATGTGCTTTGCTCATGCAACTTAAACAACCAATAAAATGTTCATGCAGACAGTTTCACCTGAGCTTAGCTGACCTGGACTATGTTTTCTAAAGCTCTTGGCAGAAGAACAGTTATCCTAAAAATGGTCCTTATCATGTTCTTTGTTATTAATTGATAGTTGATAACATGCTCTAGTCTACCTATTCTGTTTCCATGCTAATCTAAGCTTCCATAACCTAAGCTTATGGTTTCAAAACAAAACCTAAAATGTTCTTTCCCTATATTTGCAATTGCTGAACAGTTCATAATTTCATTGAGTTAAATTCTTTCTCATACTTAGACCTTTTCCAGTGCAATATGCTGAATATTATCTGAGAATTCTCTTTTTAAATCTGCAACATAGACTTTATGAACCAGCTTCTCCAATACTTCACTTATCAGTGCTCAGCCACCATTGGGCTACATTTGCTGGGGATGAGAGGCAGCATGTAGGAGAACCAGAGCTGGGAGTGTGATTAGAGCTCTGACCCTTGATCATCATTATGGGCAAAGGTCCTCCTGTGGCCCAGCCTCTGTAATAAGAAAGGTTGGTCATAGAGAGCATTTATTTTGAGGCAGGGAAAGGAAAGAATGACAGCCCGCTCTTCAAAAGTACTCTGACCTGAATTCTTAACCGCAGCCAAACCATACAGAGTTTGGCTAAGTGTGCTGCCTGGATTGGGGTGGAGTGGTCTGTTCAACTGATGTTTGCATGATACTTCTGCCTTGAGGGAATTGGGTCACTTGCTTTCTCATTATTGCTGAGGATGGGGGCCTGAGGCAGGGAGGTCTCAGAATATGGAGGAATTGGTTACTTTCTCTGGGCAATATTGGGTTTAGCTTAGTCTTACTGCACTCTTTTTTTTTTTTTTTAGATTTTATTTATTTATTAGAGAGAGAGAGTGCATAAGGGAGCACGAATGGGGGAGGGTAGAAGGAGAAGGAGAAGCAGACTCCTCACTGAGCAGGGAGCCCGATGTGGGGGTCCATTCCAGGGTCCTGGGATCTTGATCTGAGCTGAAGACAGATATTTAACTGACTGAGCCACCCAGGCACCCCAGTCTTGTTACAACTCTAAGGGCAGGGATCATCTTCATCTAGCTGCTCTTCTATTGAGGAATGGTTATATATATATATAAAGGGCCTTTGTGAGTTCTTTTACACAGAAACCTACTGGGGAAAACAAAACAGAGGGTGGGTTCTACCTTTTTCAGGTTTGCCCATTGTTTCTTGTATATTCTTTTTCCTCCATTATCATTTTTGCATTTATTGGTATATGTGGGGACTTTTGTTTTAAAATAATAATTATTAAAAAACAATTTAAAAATTAATTATTTTAAAATAGAAGAGGAAGAAGTTTGCATGGGGATGGAGGGAATTAACTAGAACAGATTTTAAAAATTTAGACAGGATGATATGGTGTCTATTTTTGTCTGACCTTTTGTAATGGATTTGCGGACTAGAATTGGATGGATCCTTTTTTTCATGGGAAGCTCTAAGTCGTTCAAGTACAATCACTGTCAAACTCTCTTATGGCATCTAGACTCTTGAGAAGATAGCAAAGCATAAAGATGTATTCAGGTAATTTATCTGACTTCATGAAATTAGGGGGGTCATGTGAGAATGGTTTTAGAATGATGTAAAGGATGTATCACCTATCACAGGATATGGATCCTGAACCCATATATATGCACATGTTTAACTTAGAATACAGAAAACTTAAGTTTCTGAATGAGAAACCACCACTTCCCTTTTTCCCACCTTCCTATTTAGCTTTTTTTAGCCCATAGAGTCCTCTCATAAGGCCTAAGAGCTATAGCAGCTAATCCTAGAAAACATTTTTCATAGAAAAAGGAAATGTTTATAAAAAAATCAATCTGTTATTCTACTTAAAACTTTGTTATGCTCCATACAGATATATTTTAAGTCCCAAAAATGAGTGAAGTGGGATTTTCTAATTTTAAATTCTTATATGTTTGGGAATATGAGTGAAAACATACTAATTAATAACAACAACAGAAAGAAAGAGATTCACTCACATTTCTTGCAGAATTCATACTGTCTTTATAGGTGGAGCTCTGTTCTTTGGTTCTTTACTCCTAAAAAACATAAAGACATTTTTAAAAACATTTCATTATATTGTAGGGTAGAAGGTCTTTTTTCTATAGCTTAAAGGGGTTATTTGTAAATTAGAACTAATTTCTTTTTGGTCAGATTTTGCACACTTTTAAGAAAGTAGTTTAGGATAGATAGATTATCCTTTAAAAAAATTCAGTACCTGGAGACAGATATATAGGTGTAAGAAATTAGGAGATTTCCTAAAGTTTTCTCCAAGTTATTTACAGAGAATGCTATGGTGTGTCACCTAGAAGCCCTTCAGGGATCAATTCCTCTACTGTCACAAGAGTTACCTGTAGACTGTTCATAGTTAATTCCACCCTTAGGAGTTGCTCTCAGCTGAAGAGAGTTGTGTCACCCATGTTTATGCTCTTTTCCCTTAAGCAGTTTATATATATTGACTGATTCATGTTGGGAATAAAATGTGTGCCCCCTCTTTTTTGGGGGGGGACAACTATGGACCACTGCAACTTGAGAAGTCTCCATAGAATTGGCTGAGATTTTGTTGCAATAGAATCGCAGCTCAGCTTATTCCTCTGTCCATTCCTGCTTGCCGCATTCCTCCACAGGTGTTAATTCTAAGCAAATTGAACTTTTTGTATTCAAATCCTTGTTCCAGATTCTGCTCCCCAGTAAATGAAGACTGATGTAAAAGAGTTGGTACCAGCATTGGGGTGGTTCATGGCAACAGGCTCTGAAAGAGATATTGAAGTTTGGTCACCTACCAGTCAGATGGCGATGCATACTTCATTATGGATGGTGAATGGAGTGCAGATATTCCTGGTATACTCTAGCAGCACAATTGTTAAAAAAGTTTTCACCAATGGTGAACTGAGATAACATACCAGTAGAAGGGAATGCACAAGTGGGCACAATAACTTCAATGATTGAGAAGCTTAGCACAAGCAGTAAATATAGGACAATAGAATTGGAAGTCTGCTGCCAATTGGCATCAATTACTGGGAAAGACAAACAAAGGCTTAGGTTATTAGTCACCAATTTAAAGTGAAACATGAAAACCAGAGGGTCTTTTTTGGCACAATGTGAAGAAACTCTCATTTCCTACAGCTAAATATAAAAAGCAGAGGATCAGACTCAAATATAAGGATAGCAGAGCTCTAGAAAAACTAAATTATCAGTCTCAGCAAATACTCTATGCCAAGCTTACAGTCCCAGTTAGGAAAGAGTGGGACCCATCTCCCCACCCCTCTCAGCTTTATTGAGCTAGAATTACATGTAACATCATGTAAGTTTAAAATGCACAACATGGTTTGAAATACATATGTATTACAAGATGATTACCACAATAAAGTTAGTTAATGCACCCATCACCTCATATACTTTTTTTTTCTTTTTGTGATGAGAACTTTTAAGATCTACTTCTTAGCAACTTCCAGCAAATAATATCATTAACTCTAGTCATTATGCTGTATATTAGAACCTCTGAACTTGTTCCTCTTATAGCTGGAAGTTAGTACCCTTTGGCCAACGTCTCCCATTGTCCCTACCCCCACTAACCCTAGACAATCACCAAGTTCTCTGTTTATGATTTTTATTTTTAGGATTCTACATGTAAGAGAGATTATACAGTATTTATCATTCTCTGTCTGACTTATTTCACTTAGCATAATACCCTCCAGGTTCAACCATGTAGTTGCCAATGGCAGGATTTCCTTTATTTTATGGTTGAGTAATATTCCCTTGTATATATACACCACATTTTTGTTACCCATTCATCCATCAACAGACGCTTAGGTTGTATCTAGTTTTGGATATTGGAAATAATGCTGCAGTGAACATGGGAGTGCAGATACCTGTTCCAGATAGTGAATTCATTTCATTCCTATATAAATACCCAGAAGTGTTTGTGTGTGTGTGTATCTCCTTATATATTTTTGATATTAACCTCTTATGAGATATATAATTTGCGGTTATTTCTTCTATTCCATAGGTTGCCTTTTCAATTGATCTTTTTTTTTCTGTAGAGAAATTTTTAGTTTGATGTAGTCCCACAAATTTTTATGTTGCTTGTGATTTTGGTGTCATATCCAAAAATTCATTGCCCATACCAATGTCAAGGAACTTTTTCCCTATGTTTTTTTCTGGGAGTTTTATTTCAGGTATTAGATTCAAGTCTTCAATCCATTTTGAGTTAATTTTGTTTATAGTCTAAAATATTGGTCCAGTTTCATACTTTTGCATGTAGCTGTCCAGTTTTTCCCAACACCATTTAATGAGGAGACCATCATTTCCCCATTGTGTATTCTTGGCCCCTTTGTCAGAAATTAATTGACTATACATGCATGGGTTTATTGGTATATGGATCTGTTTTTATGCCAGTATTATAATATTTGATTACTACAGCTTTGTAGTATAATTTGAAATCAGGAATTTCAAAGCCTCCAGTTTTATTCTTATTTCTTAGGATTGCTTTGGACATTTGAGTTCTTTTGTGGTTCCATACAAATTTTAGGATTGTTTTTCTATTTTTGTGAAAAATGCCATTGGAATTTTGATAGGGATTGCACTGAATCTCTAGATAATTTTGGGTAGTATGGACATTTTATCAATATTAATTCTTCTGATATATGAACACAGAATAACTTTTCATTTATTTGTATCTTCTTTAATTCTTTCATTGATGTCTTATAGTTTTCGGTGTACAGAGATTTTACCTCCTTGGTTAAATTAATCTCTAAGTATTATATTATTTTGATGCAATTATAAATGGGATTGTTTTCTTTATTTCTTTTTCAGATATTTCTTTGTTAGCATATACAAACACAACTGATTTTTGTATTTGATTTTGTATCCTGCAATATTACTGAATTAATTTATTAGTTCTAACAGGTGTTTTTTTTGTGTGAGTGTGTGTGGAGATTTTAGGGTTTTCTACATGTAAGATCATTTCATCTGCAAAAAAGAGACAATTTTACTTCTATACATATGCATATATATATATATATATATATATATATATATATATATATATATATATATATTTGGATGTCTTTTATTTCTTTTTCTAGCCTAATTGCTCTGGCTAGGACTTCCAGCACTGTGTTGAAGAGGGGTGGTAAGTGGACATCTTTGCCTTGTTCTTAATCTTAGAGGAAAAGGTTTCAAAAAGTTGAGTGTGATGTTAGCTGTGATGTTGTTAATATGTGACTTTTATTATGTTGAGGTACATTCTTCTATGCAAAATTTGTTGACGGTTTATATCATGAAAGGATGTTGGATTTTGTCTTGCTTTTTCTGCATATATTAAAATGATTATATGATTTTTAACTTTCATTCTACCAGTGTGATGTATCACATTGATTTGTGTATGTTGAACCTCCTTGCATCCTAGAGATAAATCCCACTTGATCATAGTATATTTTTTTTAAAAAAATATACTAGTAAATTTGGTTAGCTAGTGTATTGTTTAGAATTTTTGCATTTATGTTTATCAGGGATATGGGCATGTAATTTTCTTTTCTTGTAGTGTCCTTGTGTCATTTGGAATCAGGGTAATGCTGGCCTCATAAAATGAGTTTAGGAGTGTTCTCTCCTCTTCTGTTTTTTGTGTTTTGTTTTTGTTTTTTTGAATAGTTTGAGAAGAATGGGTATTAATTTTTCTTTAAATGTTTGGCAGAAACTACCCACGAAGTCCTCTTGTCTTAAGCTTTTTTTTTGTTGCTGTTGTTAGGAAGGTTTTGATTACTGCTTCTAGTTCCTTAGTCATTATTGATATGTTAATGTTTTGTATTTTTTCATGACTTAGTCTTGGTAGGTTGAATGTTTCTAGGTATTCATTTCTCCTAGGTTGTCCAATTTGTTGGTGTATAAGTGTTCATAGTAGTCTCATGATCATTTGTATTTCTGTGGTATCCGTTGTAATGTTTCCTCTTTCATTTATAATTTTTTTTTTATTATTTTTTTAAGATTTCTTATTTATTTATCTGAGAGAGAGAATGGGAGACAGAGAGCATGAGAGGGGGAGGATCAGAGGGAGAAGCAGACTCCCCGCTGAGCAGGGAGTCCAATGCGGGACTCGATCCCGGGACTCCAGGATCATGACCTGAGCCGAAGGCAGTTGCTTAACCAACTGAGCCACCCAGGCGCCCCTATAATTTTGTTTAAGTCTTCTCTTATTTCCTTGGTTAGTCTAGTTAAAGCTTTGTCAATTTTGTTTATTTTTTTTAAAAACAGCTAAAGTTTTAAAAATCTTTTTTATTGTTTTCTTATTCTCTATTTCATTTATTTATAATCTAATCATTATTTTTCCCCTTTCTACTAATTTTGAGCTTAATTTATTTTTCATTTTCTAGTTCTTTGAGATGTAATATTAGGTTGTTTGGGAGTTTTTTCTTCTTGTATGCATTTATAGCTATAATATTGCCTCTAAGAATTGTTTTTGCTGTGTTCTATAAGTTTTGGTATGTTATGTTTTCATTTCTGTTTATTTCAAGATATATTTTTTATTTCCTTTATGATTTTTTTTTTCTTTGATCCATTGGTTGTCCAGGAGTGTTTCTAATTTCAAGTTTTTAAAAATTTTCCAGCTTTCTTCCTGTTATTGATTTCTAATTTCATACCATCGTGGTAGGAAAAAGTACGTGATATAATTTCTATATTTTTGACTTTATTGAGACCTGTTTTGTGTCCTAACAGATGATCCATCCTGTAGACTATTTCATGTATACTTGAAAAGAATGTGTATTCTGCTGCTGTGAATGGAATGTTCTATTTAAGTCTGTTATGTCCATTTGGCTTATAGTATTGTCCAAATAAATTGTTTCCTTATTGATTTTATATCTGGATGATACATTCATTGTTGAGAGTGGGCTTCAAATATTATGTTTCTATCTTTTTAGTTCTGTTAGTATTTTCATTATATAATTAGGTGGTCTGATTTTGGGTGCATAAATATGTACAATTGTTAGTTATATCATCTCATGGACCTCTTTATCATTATGCAATTATTTTTTTTATTTCTTGGACCATGTTTAGTTTAAAGTTTATTTTGTCTGATATTAAGTATAGTTATCCTTGCTTTATTTTAGTTCCATTTGCTTGGAATATCTTTTTCCATCTCTTCATTCTCAGCCTGTGTTAAATTTAAAGTCTGTCTGAGGCAGCATTTCTTTGGCTCTTGGTTTTGTTTTGTTTTTTTAAAGATTTTATTTACTTATTTGAGAGAGAGAGAATGAGAGACAGAGAGCATGAGAGGGAGGAGGGTCAGAGGGAGAAGCAGACTCCCTGCCGAGCAGGGAGCCCGATGCGGGACTCGATCCCGGGACTCCAGGATCATGACCTGAGCCGAAGGCAGTCGCTTAACCAACTGAGCCACCCAGGCGCCCCTGTTTTGTTTTGTTTTTAATCCAATTAGACATTCTTTGTCTTTTGATTGAAGAGTTTTATTCATTTATGTTTAAAGTAATTATTGATAGGTAAGAACTTATTATTGGCATTTTGTTATTTGTTTTCCAATTGTTTTGTAATTCCTTTCTTCCCCTCCCTCTCTTGCTGTCCTCCTTTATGATTTGATGATTTTTTGTGGTGGTGTGGTTTGCCTCCTTTTTTGTAATCTTTTGTGTATCCACTATAGGTTTTTCCTGATGGGATTTACATAAAATAGTTATGGTATCCTGTTTTATGCTGGTAACAACTTAACTTTGATAGAGTGTAGAAACTATAGTTTTATTATTCTGGCCTTTATATTTTAGGTTATTGTTGTTATAATTTGTCTTTTTTATATTGTGTAGCTAATAAATTATTATAGCTGCTTTTAATAAGTTTATTAACTTTTAAACGAGTTGCAAGTGATTAATGCACCACCAATACAATATTAGAAAATCTGACTTCGACTATATATTTATCTTTACCTTTCACATATTCATATATTTTTGGGATGTTAAAGATCATCCTTTCATTTCAGCTTGAAGAAGATCTATTAGCAAGTTTAGTTGTGATGAACTCTAAGCTTTTCTGTTTGGGAAATTCTTTATCTCTCCTTCATTTCTGAAGGACAGTTTTGCTGGATGGAGTATTTTGGTTTACAGTTTTATTCTTTCAACATTTTGAATGTACTATCTCATTCTCTCTTGGCCTGCAAAATTTCTGTTGAGAAATCTTCTGATAATCTTATGGAGGTTCCCTTGTATGTGATGAGTCACATTTTTCTTGCTGCTTTCAAAATTCTTTCTCTTTGGCTTTTGACAATTTAACTATGTGTCTTGTGGCCCTTTTCAGGTTCAAACTATCTGGGGTCTTTTGGACCTCATGAATCTGGGTATCCATTTTCTCCCCAAGTTTTTGATATTTTTAGCCATTATTTCTTTAAAATAGAATTTCTGTCCTTTTTTCTTTCTCTTCTCCTTATACAATTCCCATAATGTGTATTTTATTTACTTTTATGGCATCCCATAGGCATTCTACCTTCCTTTTCATTTTTCTTTTCTTTTGCTTCTCTGACTGGATAATTTCAAATAATCCATCTTCGAGTTCACTGATTCTTCTACTTACTGAGTCTGGTATTGAATATCTCTATGGAATTCTTCAGTTTAGTCATTGTATTTTCCAACCCTAAGATTTTTGTTTGTTTTTGTTTTTGTTTTAAATATTTTATGTATTTGACAGAGAGAGACACAGTGAGAGAGGGAACACAAGCAGGGGGAGAGGGAGAGGGAGAATCAGGCTTCCCGCTGAGCAGGGAGCCCTACACGGGGCTCGATCCCAGGACCCTGGGATCATGACGTGAGCCAAAGGCAGATGCTTAACATCTGAGCCACCCAGGCGCCCCTAAGATTTTTTTTTTAAATGATGGTTTCTATTTCTTATTTGAATTCATCATTTTTTTCATTCATTGTTTTTCTATTTTGTTTAGTTGTCTGTGTGTTCTTGTAGTTTACTGAACTTTAAGAATATTATTCTGAATTCTTTGTCAGAACATTGTTCTCCATTTCTGTAGGGTCAGTATTGGGGCTTTATTAGTTTCTTTTCTTGATGTCATGTTTACATGATTCTTCATGATCCTTGTATTCTTGCACTGATATCTGTGCATTTGAAGAAGTAGTCCTCTCTTCCAGACTTTATAGGTTTGCTTTGGCAGGGAAAGACCTTCACCAGTCAGCTTGGTGTTCTGGACAGTTTAGCTGGTAGCATCTGCAGGCAAGTGGGGTTTTCTAACAGGGTCTCTAGTTGGGCAAGGCCACCACCTGTGCTCTGAGGTTAGTAAGGGGTGCCACTGGATGGGCGAGACTGCTAGCTGTTCTCTGTTGTTAGGTGGACCCACTAACTGGTCTCAGCGATCATGTCTGTTTGGGTAGAGTCACAGGCTGTGTTCCCTGGCAAGACAGTGCCACTTGTTGGATTCTGAATTAGCAGGGCTGTGGGCTGGGCTCAACATTTGCTCCTGGTCAGGTGGAGCTCCAGGCTGTGTTTTCTGACTGGAAGATGCCATTGGATGGACTCCACGGAGGGGCTTCATGGTCAGACAAGGACTTAGGTTGAGCTTTGTGATTGGAAGCTGCAAGCTGTGCTGTGAATTTGGGTGGGGTCAGTGGCTGTGCTTCATAATTAGAGAGGCTGATGACTGTGTTCTGCTGTTAGGTGAGCTTGCTGATCTGGATCTCTGTTTAGCCCCTCCTATATCCTGCAGTTGGATGGAGCTGGAGACTGCTACTGATTGAATGGGGTCATTGTCCAGGCTCTTTGATTGGGTGGGTTGCAGGCTAAGCTTTGTGATTGGATGAGGTCACTGACTGGGCTTTCTGCTTAGATGAGGCTGCAGGCTATGTTCTGCAATATATTATGGCCATAGGCTGGGCTCTGCTGTTGGGTGAAATTTTCAGTGGGGCTCTGTGCCTGGGTGGTACTGTAAACTGCTCCAAGGCTGCCCGAGGTCACTGTTCTGGCTCCTTGGTCATGCAAAACCAGAGCTATGCTCAGCCATTGGTCAGGGCTACTGATTTTGTGCCTTGCCTGAGCAGAATTGTGGGATGAAATCTGCACCTATGTGGGTTCTCTGGCCAGTCTTCCTAGTCAGGTGGGACTGGAGGTTATGCTTAGCAACTGGGTGAGGCTGTTGACTTACCTCATTGTTCAGGCAGGCCATAGGGTGTACTCTTTGGCTGCTGGGTGTCTATGCCCAGGTTTTCCAGTGGGGAAAGATTGGAGTCAATGATTAGCAGTTGGGCAATGCTTTGAACTTGCTTCCTTGCCCAGTTGGGGCCACATAATGGGCTCTACAGCCGCTATGGCCTATTGTCTGGGGACCCAAATCAGGCAGAACTATAGATCAGGCACTCTAGGCAGATGGGGCCACTGGCTTGGCTCTGAAAATAAGAGTTGCTCGCTGAGATTTTTGGTTGGGTGCCACTGCAAGCAGTAATGTGACCCACGAACATCTGAATGCTGGTTGCTGTAAGCCTTTTCTCCATCTCCATCTGTATTTGATCATTAGTGATTGAATCCTGCAGGTTCCCCCAGTGATCCCTGGGATGTGAGATCCAAGTGAGCTCCCAGAAAGCATCCTGCAAAGCTGGGGAAACTGAATGTCCACTTTGGTCTTTCTTTTTCCTACTAGAGAAACTGTATGCCCAAGGAGATTCTCTCAGTGTGGTATTGTATTGGACTGGTGGAGAGATGATGTGGTCAAAGTGCAGACTCTTCTTTTATCTTACTAAAGTGGTCCTTCTTGGTTTCTGTGGTCCAGGGTGAATTTCAGCCTCACCCCTGGGTTTGGGGATTTTCACAGTGGTGTTTTATCTGTGGATAGTTGCTAGTTGGTCTTCTTATGAGGAGAGCCAAAATTGGGAATGACCTATTTTGTCATCCATAAGACATCACTGTTCTACTTCCCTCCAAAATCTTAAGATGAGAAATCTAGGTCAATGCACTTGGAAAATTTTCATCCATAAATTCCTCTGTATTGGCTGAGTCTTCAAAAATAGTTTCTCTTCCATATTAAAAGTCAGTCTTTTCCCCTTGCTTAAAGACAGTACAAGGCTCTGTCTTGTAAGAAAATGCATATCCCACCCCCTCAGGATCTACTCTACCTCCAGTCCTGATCAAAGACTAAAAATTAGGGCTAAATACAATATAATCTAGCTAGATATGTGTTGGGCTTGCTGAAGAAAAAAGGGGATGCCATACCAAAGGAACTACAGGATTTAGCTAACTAGCTTATGTTAGTTAATTTAATAGTACTGGCAAGAATATATGGGATTGGATCTTAAAAGAGCTGGATGAATGGCAAGCACTCTCCCATGATACAGGTAATACATTTTGGCAAGGATGAAAGAAGATACAGCTAACATGCTGGGTGCACTCTTGAAATTGTAAAGAAAATGATAGCTCTCAATGAGATACAAATGCCAAAACTAAGGTGGCAGATGGTAGAATAAAGGATAAAAGGAGTCAAAGAAGTTGGCCTCCTAGATTGGATAAACTGCGTAACGCTGGCAAACTAACTAGATGACTATATTCTGCAAGACTGTGGAGGACATAGTGTTTTCCACAGTGATGAGAGAGACTTTCCCATTGTTGTGAAGGTCAGTGGTGACTATCTTCTGAAGACCAGGACTGATGGCAGAAGATGCTGGTACAGAATACTGGAAAGAGAGCAGAGTTGTCATTGACAGCTGGGGACTTGAAACACCCCTGATAAAATGAGAAATATAGAATCCTGAAATAATACAGGTTAGATGGCAGTGGGGCAAGGTCAGAGTGGCACCTTGGAAGGCTGAGTCACATGGAAATATAGAGATGTTTGATTGAACGTGGTAGGCTTAAGGAAACCATGAAGAAGTAGCTGACAAGGATCTTGCTCAATTTATAAAAAAACAAAGGAATTAAAAAATGAATGATCAGGAGGTTGAGGGTTGTTCCCACCATAACATGTCATCATCTCTTGCCCAGTTTAATAATATGAGCCAATTTTAAGTTCCACATTACACTGACCCAAAGAAAGGCCAGTTGCCCAGAAGGAAGGGACTTGCAAGACCAAAGCAAATGTACTGTGTTGTAATGATTCAGAGTCCTTATTCAAAGGGATCTACATCCATTTACTTGGATAACCATATATTGGGGAAAGGGAAATAACCAGATTTTTAGAGAACAGTAAGGCATATGGTTTGAGTTGATGTTGATTCACAAGTGCCTGATCTCCTTGTTAGGGTAGAGTATATAGAGGCCAGGTAATAAAAAAAAGTCTTGAGTATACTGAATACATGAGCCCACCTACTAGACCTTTCTCTGGTCTTCAAATCCATACTTAAAATGCAAAGACTACATTTAACTTCATTGTCTTGTGGAATAAGAACTACTGGAATGAAGAATACCAAGTAGAAACCTCTGAAACTATTCCCAAAGCTGGCCAAGATGTTCAAAAATCAGATAGATCCCTTAAGGTGACAGGGGATGACCACAAACTACCACAAAAGCAGTAGCCCCAATTGCAGGTGCTTTACCAGATATAATGAAATTTTTATTTTATTTTTATTAACATATAATGTATTATTTGTTTCAGGGATACAGGTCCGTGATTCATCAGTCTTACACAATTCACAGCGCTCACCATAACACATATCCTCCCCAATGTCTATCAGCCAGCCACCCTATCCCTCCCACCCTGCTCCCCTCCAGCAACCTTCAGTTTGTTTCCTGAGTTTAAAAGAGTCTCTTATGGTTTGTCTCCCTCTCTGGTTTCTTCTTGTTTCATTTTTTTCTCTCTTCCCCTATGATCCTCTGCAAGACAGAATTACAAACAGGACTATGCCAAGGCAAAAGGAAATAAGTAATACTGATTCTGTCTTTACTAAACAATTTGATATTTTGTTCATCATGGATTTTTTGATTGATATTAAAAAAATTGCATTGAAATATTATTTATCTTGATTATTGAATTTTTAACATTCCCTTAAATTCTGTGTCTGATGCAAGTGCCTTACCTCACTCTAGTCTTATTTTTGTATAACAGAGTTTCAGGAACTTGGTAAGCAGCCATTGTTCTGATGAATGCATTATTTCTCATTTCTAATGGGAAGGAGAACCAGAAGTTAACATTCACATGTGATAGACAAAAATTAACATTTAAATTTCTCTCCAAAGGCTATATTAATTTTCTTATCCTACATTATAAATACAGCCTGAGGGAATTGGATAATCTTGGCAATCCATATGATATCACATTGGTCCTCTATTTCAATGTCATTATATTAAGCAGACTGGAAGAAGCAGAAGTGTTTATGTTGATGGCCTTGTTAAGACACATATATTCTAGAGTGTGGGAAATAAACCCAGTGGAGATTCAGGGACTTCTTATATCAGTGAAGTTTGTAACTATTCAGTGACCTCATATATATGCCAGATCATTTCCACAGTAAAAGACAGTTTATTGTGTCTTTCATCTCACACCACTAAGAAGGAAAATACAGTCCTGGTAAACAAATGACATGGAAGGCCAACAGCTTTGAGTTGAACATGGAAACAGGAAAGCATTCTGCAGGAGCTTCTGGCTAGAGGACAAGTAGCCCTGCCACATGAACTCCTTGCTTGAAGGTCATACAGAAGTCTCTATAATATTAAAGTTGTCTATAGTAGGAATGAATCACCATGTAGAGTTAGAGCATGACAAGTGGAGAATTATAATGTAGACTCTTTAGTGTTCTGGAGCAAGTCTTTGCCATCTGCAAAAGAAAATTAACTTCTATTAGATTAACAGTTGTGACATGCTAGGGGTCTTGAAGAGACAGAGAATGTAAATGGAAATCAAGTAACCATGTAGAGCTGGGTTCTGCCAAACTCATCTAGTCATAGGTTGATCAAGCCCAATGGCAATACATCATGGCAGAATTATTCATGAACAGGGCCAGAGGGTACAAGTAAGCAACACAAGCAGGTGGCTCAGACTCCCTATCATCTACCCCACTAATGCATTGGAATGTCTCATTTAGCATGCACCTATGGTGTATGTGGAATTCATTATGAATAGCTCATAAAAGAAGTAAAGGCTGAGCTTAAGTCACAGATGGGTTGGCTTTGTATGTTCAGTAAAAAGCAATGTGCTATGCTACAGACCAACATAAGGTGGGCCTGAAAGGCAAAGGTGAGGAGAAATCCTCCCAATGGGTATAAGTTTGAGCAGTACCCATCTAAGTGGAAGAAAAGTGGCTTGAGGTTAAAATATATGTGGGTTCATGGGCAGTGATGAATGAATGATTGATTAGGGGTTTGGAAGGAGAAAAGATGGAGGATTGAGAGAAATATTTTTTGGGGGATGAGGTATATAGATGGGCCTATGGGAGGCACAAAGTATAGAAGAAAACCCCATGTCATACATGATAATTCCTGCCATCATTGAAGAAGCACTACAAAAAATCAAATTTACAGGATATCTTGGCCAGTGGACATCAGCCACCCACTTTGGCAAAGGGGGTAGCATAAATGGAATAGTCACCAGAGGCAGGGATGTTGATCAAGCCTGGGTTCAACTGAATGGGCTTCCCTTCAGTGAGGCTGATGTAGTGACTGCAACAATGTACCACTTTCCAGCAACAAAGAATGATGCTGAGCCATTAACAAGGCACCTTCTCTCAGGAGGCCAACAAGCTATTTGGTAGCAAAGTGATTTCCCTGCACCCCTAGTACTGTAGGGCAGCAATTCATCTTAATTACATCAACACATGCTCCAGATATCAGGGTTGCCTTATCTACAGGGCCTCATCCAGCTCCACGTTCCGAAGGTTTATAGATTATTTGTTTCACCAACATAAAATTCTGCTTAATACTGTTTTGGATCAATGAACCCACTGTACAACATGCAGAATGTGACTGTGGGCATATGGCCACTGGGTCATTTGTCTTCTCATATACTATACCATTCAATTTTTTCAGCATGACTGAGCAATGGAATAGACATTTGAAAGTGTATCTGAAGCACTAGCTTAGCCACTTTTCTTCCACTTAGATGGGTACCCCACTAGCTTAGAGATGGGGTCCTCTAATACTGCTATCCCATCCCCCAAAATGGAGCAAAGAATTTAAATCAGTTACTATAATATATTATGTATCCATTAATAATTCATGCATTTGAGAATAAAGGGGAAGGAATGGCCCCATATAACATTATTTCCGATAACCCACATGGGGAAGTTGTATTTTCCACTCTTTCATCCCCATAACTTTGGACTCTGAAGGTCTAGAGGTTCTGATTTCCAAATGGAATGCTTCCACTAGGGAAACGGTAAGTGTCCCATTACACTTTAAGCTGTGGCTGTTACCTCATTGCTTTGAGCTTCTTCTACTAAAAGAGCAGCAAGCATAGAAAGAGGCATTAGGGAAAGTAGGGAAATTGATGCTCATCACCAGGAGGAGCCAAGGCTGGTGTTATATAATGTGTACAATTGGGAAGGATATGTTTCACACTCTGGTGATAGAGTAGGCCATCTCTTAGTACTCCTTTGTTCAATTTTGAGAGTAAATGGGCAACTGCCTGAGCATGCATAAGACTAAGGACTCTTTCTCATAAGGGGTGAGGGTCTAGATCACCAAAGAAGCCACTCTCATTGGCAGGAATTAATCTAGAATGGGTGATAGAAGAGGGAAATAATATCAGTTGTGGTTCCCTATAGCAGCAGGTGCTGGAGTTCCTTCCACCAGCTTTCTTATCCTAAAATTTCCTAGAAGAGACAAACTTGAAACTTGATCTTTAAAGCATCTTGGAACTTTGCAAGCTAAATATTCTTCTTTTCACTATGTTTTTACACTTTAAATGTTATTGCAACTTGGGTTACAGAGTTACTGCATACAAAGGGAAAATACTAAACAAATGTTTGAACCTCAAGGGGTAGGGGTTTGGTCATTCTAAAAATAGGTGTAACTTGTATAAACATTGTTTACTAATGCTAATGAAACAAAAGAAAGATTTCCCCATGGCAGACGACTTGCTACAGGCCATGTAAAAATAATGCAAATAATTTATTATATTCTTCAAGCATCTGTAGTATTTGCGATGTGAGAATCTGTAGATATGATTGAATTCATGATTCCTTCAGCAACTACTCACTGAGAGTCTATTTGTGGCCAGACTACACCAGGCCCTGGGGATATAGAGATTAATAAAATAAGATCCTAATTCTTGAACAGCTCAGAGCCTAGTGGGAGAAACTGACATATACACAAATATTACAGTACAAAAGATCTGCTATAATAGAGTATAAACAGAATGCAGCTGATGAATTTTGTTATGATTTTATGTGGACAAGATACATTCCTTCTATAAAGATTGACTGTCAATCAGTTTGAGTACCTCTGCTTTATAACAAAGGCAAACCTGATTACTCTACCGTAAGTGCATAAGTCCGCAAGGCACCTCCTAGCTACAACAAGTAACAATTGCTACAGTACGTAACAATTGCTACAATCATTGTAACTATTTACATCAGCTCTGTAGGACATTTTCTTCCTCTTATTCTGAATCAATGCACAATGTCCTCTCTCTGGTAACTAAAAAATAGAAGCTTACTGAAGTCAACAATTCTACCATTTTCTGAATTCAAAGCTTTCTGGAGAGCTAATGCAGGGGACTTGAAGGGGTGGTAGTTGATGGGGCTGAGTCTGAGGAGGGGAGGGGACAGTCTAGCAAATTGGGGAGTACTTTTGAGATAAGTGACGGAAGAGAGGAAGGATTATCCTGTACTAAAGGGTAATAGAAGTCAGTGTATCCTAGAGTAGCAAAAAACCCTGATAGGTCAACCAAACTGAGACAATTTTGAGAGTGAAAGCTGGTGTAATAATAATAAAAAAAATAATAATAAAATTCACATTTTGAAATATTTATTTACAGATCGACCAATTGGCTTCATAATATTGGTTGATTCTTCAAATAATTTTATTAAAAAAATTACATGTACCTTTCTAAAAGATAAAAATAATATATACTAGATATATTAAATCCAAGTTTAAAAATCTTTATATTGATTATCTGTATATTAAAAATAAGGAGAATAATTGTTCTTAGTACATAATCATATACTTTAATTCATTTCATTCTCAAATCCTAAATTATTGACATTTTTCTGAAAATGCATTTTTATTTATTATTAATTACTTAATTAAAATTCCCAGTTGTCATACCTTCAAGTGACTTCTCTCTAAACTATGATATATCGAATTGAAGAAATACACTTTCTATGGGTACTGAGGTACACACAGGCCTGATGAGCATTCTGCTAAATGGAGGCTATTCTCAAATTCTAAGGCTTCTCACACTGAAATTTGTGATTATTTCGGACTAAATATTTTCACAGGTAGTATCTTTTTATCACCAATCAAAAGCCCTTTCTTCAAAACATATTTTTAAAGATAAGACTTGTCAAATTACGTTTTCACTACTTGTAATTCATCTTAATGGTTTGTCAAATTCACATACATGATATCTTAGGCAATCTCAATTTTATTTCACTTAGGCTCAGCATATAAATTTTCAAATGAAAAAATTGAAGCTCCATCCGTCCTTTTTATGAATTGATATATTCTGAAGCACAAAAACAATTTTCAAAACTAAATTGTATATACTTTTTGTATTCTCATTATTTAATGCATTTGGTGCCTCATTTGTTTTGGTAGGGATAAATTTTAATGTCGTTCTCCCTGCAAGCTTTTGTTCAGTAATTTCAGTTTGCTAAAAGATTTAAAATAGGAGATTTTTGGTGATGTATTATCTAAGTCCATTTGAACTCCTATAACAAAAATATTGTAGACTAGGAGTTCAAATGGACTTAGACAACAAATTTTTATTTCTCACAGTTCTGGAGGCTGGGAAGTCCAAGATTAAGACACCAACAGATTTAGTGTCTGCTGAGAACCTGCTTTATACTTCATCGATACCTGTTTTCTCAATGTATCCTCACACAGCAGGAAGGGTAAGGGAGCTCTTTTATAAAGGCACTAATTCCATTCATGAAGGTTCCACCCTCATGATCTAATTACCACCTAAAATCTTTGCCTCAAAATATTATCACTTTGGGGCTTAAAATTTCAGCATATGGATTTTGCGGGGGAGGGGGGACACACGCACACATTTAGACCCTAACATTCATTTATTGTGTAATTAGAAGTAAGAATTGACAGTTGACCTTGAAAAAAGTACAACTAAAATCCAGAAGTTTCACTTATAAACACATGTAATGCCATTGTAGGAAAATTAGAGTGAATTATAAAGTCATTGTTCAAATGTTCCCACATTCTAAAATCTGATTGATGCTGGGCAGCAAAGAGCGAGCACACAATTCCTTCTAAGTTCATGTCTGCTCGATAGTTTTCTTTATTAAGAATATTTTCCCCTGATAAGCTATGGTCATCCTAAATTTCAATTCACATAATAATCACAAAACTAATAAATACATCTTCAATTTGAGCTTTTTAAATGAATTTATAATAACATTAAAATACTATAATATTTTAATCTTCTAATGAACTTTCAAAAGCCATCCAAGTACTCCCCTACTTTCCCCACACCCATGAGTCATGTTAGAATCTGTGAAGCATAAGTGGTGCCAACAGAAAAAGGAAGAACTTCTTTTTTTTTTTTTAAAGATTTTACTTATTTATTCGACAGAGAGACATAGCGAGAGAGGGAACACAAGCAGAGGGACTGGGAGAGGGAGAAGCAGGCTTCCCATGGAGCAGGGAGCCCAATGTGGGGCTCGATCCCAGGACCCTGGGATCATGACCTGAGCCAAAGGCAGACTCTTAATGACTGAGCCACCCAGGCGCCCCAAGGAAGAACTTCTAATAGCTAGTCTATAATACTCACTGGTGGTATTCTTAGAATCCAGTCGTACGTGGCTCTGCCTCTATTCCTTGCATGTGTGGTCAGAGACAGCTACCAGTGTGCTGCAGTCAGCTCTTACCTACTTGCTGAGACACATGTGTACATCTCTTCCCAACTCCACATTCACTGATTTCAATTTGATAACTTGAAATTGTCCTTGGTGGGACTATTTACATCACAGAAATTGGCAATTACTACAAGTTAGATTTCCCCACCTGTCCACCCTACCAGTAGAGCTGGTTGTTAAGTGTTCACCAGCATATGATTGCTAGAAATCCTAACATGAATCCTTTCTGGGCACGGCATGCCTCTCTTCCTTGCTGAAAAGTCTCCACTTGAAAAGCGTTCTTTGATAGAGTCGTTCATGGTCAGGGTGAACCACTGGTGCTGGTCTGGCTAGGACAATCCTAGTAAACACCCGCTGTGCCAGTGTCCTGTGCTGTTTAGCACTTAAACCTGAAAAAAGTCACCTTGAAATAAAATATAAATTACAAATAAACAAAATTAATGGTTGCATTAAAATTAGGATGGGTTTGGTAGAACTTCAATTTTTACTTGCAGCTTCTACCTTGATCTTGCCTAATGGTATGGAAAGCACATATGCTGTGATCAGGATTCTCTCTGGATATGTGATTAAATAAAAAAGATGACCAGCAATACCCAATGTTCTCTTCCTGAACCCTCCCCCACACACCATAATTTATACCTCTCTTTCAAGGACAGCATGCCAAGTGTTCTTTTATAGTAAAATCAATGTAGTCACATATGAGCAGGTTTAGGTTTAGCTAACTTCAGTTGGGTGTGTGTGATAGGGAAGAAAGAATTCCATATTGCCGACCCTGCTGGACACTTGGTATATTAGTGTCCTATGTTACAAGTACAAATCCCAGTTTAGTGTCCTATGTTACAAATACAAATCCCAGTTTAGGCAGGAAGTAAAGCAGAGTACAGTATCAATTTCTTAGAAATTATCCCAGTTGAGAAAATATTTTGTAGTCTCCCTGAGATTGAATTTATCAGAGGGCTGAAACTCAGCTTTTGAGTGATTAGGTGCCAGTAGTTTTTGCACTACAATTAAATGCTATGTGCATAATTTATAAATCCTATGTTCTATAGCCAAATGTTCTTATATCCTACTAACCAGGGAGGATGGGCTCAAGATAATATTTTCATAAAGTACACACTAGTTAATTAAAGTTTATGTAGCATATTTAAAGAATAATCATGGGGCACCTGGGTGGCTCAGATGGTTAAGCGTCTGTCTTCGGCTCAAGTCATGATCCCAGGGTCCTGGGATCGAGCCCCGCATCGGGCTCCCTGCTCAGCAGGAAGCCTGCTTCTCCCTCTCCCTCTGCCTCTCCCCCTGCTCATGCTCTCTCTCTATCTCTGTGTCTCAAATGAATAAATAAAATCTTAAAAAAAAAAAAAGAATAATCAGGTATTTAAAAATAAAGTATTAGCCAAGGTGTATTAGCTTTGTATGACTGTAGTAATAAATTATTATAAATGTAGTGGAAGAAAACATTATTAAATTATTATTTCATAGCTCTGTAGGTCAGAAGGTCTGACATAGGTCTCAATGGGCTAAAAACCAAGGTGTTAGCAGGGCTACATTATTTTCTGCAGGCTTCTAGGAAAAATGGTTGCTTGCATTTTTTTTTTTTGCAGCTTCTAGAGGCCACCTGCATTTCTTGGCCCATGGTCTCTTTCTCCAGGCTCAAAGCCAACAGTGTTGTATCTTTCTGACCATCCTTCGACAGTCACATCTCTCTTTCACTCTCTGACCATACCTTTGAAAAATTGTCTGATTTTATGGACCCATTTTAAGGACGCATCTGGGTAATTCAGGGTAATCACCCTATGTCTATGCCTCAGACTAATTACATCTGCAAAGTCCTTTTCCCATGTAGGTACCAATATCCACAGATTACCGGTATTAAGATGTTCATTGTCTCGAGTGGGGGGTTGCATTAGTCTGCCTACCACACAAAGTGATACTTTCAACAAAGAATATACTGTGTTCTTGAGGCACCTGGCTGACTCAGTTGGTGGAACACGTGACTCTTGATCTTGGAGTCATGAGTTCGATTTCCGCTTTAGGTATAGAGATTACTTTAAAAAAATCTTTAAAAAAAAAAAAAGGTTATGCCATGTTCTTAAGAAAAGATCTAGAGCTCATTCTTCTTTCATTACTTGAAGAAATAAAAAAAAATAATCTAAATTTAGAATAATTTTTCAGAACAATTAATCATAAATGAAAGTATCAATGTTTTGTTTTTGTTTTTGCATGCATCAGGTACTAATTTCCTGTATAAAATTAGGAAGAGTCTATCTAGCTAGTTAAAAGATTCAAAATGGGTAATTCCTTCATTTCTGCAATTCCTTGAAACTTCTGTTCATGGTGGCCAGATGTCTACTATTTGGTTAGGAATTAATAGTGTAATTGTTTAAAAAAAAAAAAAAAAGGAAGTTTGCTGTCCAAGCCCACACATGTGGCTCAGGTGCATTTTAACAGCTCTGCCTTTAGTCTCTTTAATTGGATCCAGGATTCTGAATGTGTACACATTCCCCCCATCCCCCAACCCCCACCAGAGGCTGCATGCCCACTCAGGTAAATGAAAGAAATAATCATTGAATGGAGCTTGATCTTTTTTTTTTAAGATTTTTAAAATTTATTTATTTTGAGAGAGAGAGAGCATGCATATGCACAAGCAAGGGAGAGGGGGAGAGGGAGAAGCAGACTCCCCGCTGTGCAGGAAGCTGATATGTACTTGATCCCAGGACCTGGGGATCATGACCTACCTTTTTGGGGGGGACACAGTTCAACATGTAACAATCCTATTGTATAAAAATTCTGGTTCTCTTTTAAGGCTTAAAGAAATGATCAACTTTTTCTATCTCATTCTTTAATGGATCAAAAATTAGTCTAAATTACTAAATCTATGTTTACACTGGTTTACCAATTCAATTTTCTGATTATTATATTTTTCAAAAGTTTGGATATGGTTTTAGAGAACTGATAAAGTTAAATATTTTAAAGTCTGTGTTAAGAAGGAATAGTATATATATTCAATAAAAGAATGAAGATGCTGACAAATGGGGCAGATTGTATAATTTGTCTTTTAATTTCAATTCCAATTCAAATAAGTAACTATCATCTATTCTACTTATCTAAGTAATTAAAATAAATAGGCATGGTTTTAGTGTTGTTCAGCCTGCTTCATGAACCTGATAATATACTAATCCTAAGAAAATATATATACATGCATATGATTGCCTCAAATAGTTTATGGAACAAGGCAATATATGAGTGGATAAATAAATAAAAGGCATGTACATGTTGAAAAGTCATCTTTCTTAATTTTAAGCAACACACATGGTATGATAGATTCCTATTAGAGAAAACTAAGCCAAGATGTGACACTTAAAATTGACCATGGATTCTATTTTTTTGGAAGCGAACACATGCAGCAATGCTACCAAATTAAGAAGTTGCCTGTGCAAAAATATTCTAAATCCTCACCAAGCAAATTTTTATAAAGAGTTTCAGAGAAAGGGCGCCTGAGTGGCTCAGTTGGTTAAGCGACTGCCTTCAGCTCAGGTCATGATCCTGGAGTCCCGGGATCGAGTCCCGCATCGGGCTCCCTGCTCAGCGAGGAGCCTGCTTCTCCCTCTGGCTCTCTCTCTCTCTCTCATTCTCGCTCTCTCAAATAAATAAATAAATCTTTAAAAAAAAAAAAAGTTTCAGAGAAAGAAAAATCCATACAGTTTTTTCACTTGATCAGAGTACTTTGTATTATGTTGGAAAAATAGATTCATTATTTATATTGTATAATTTTCTACTTATATATAAATGTGTTTTTTCTTCAAACTGCCACAAGTCATTTTTAAAGTGAGACAGTGATCAAATTAAATAAATAAATAGGCTCCCTGTCCAGCATAGTCTCCAGGATTACATGACAAGACAGCAAGCCTAGTAGTCAGCATTCCTAGGTACACCATGCAACTATTTCTTTGAGCCTTGCCTCTTGCCAAGGCACTATCATAGAATAAACCACACATCCTGGTTTGCCCTGGACAATCCAGTGAACACTTGTTGTATTCATTTGTATACTACTTTCTCGAGTTGTTTATTTTGTAATGAAGTATGAATTACAAACAAATAAAATAAGACAGAATAGGTTTGGTAGACTTTCAGCCAGCTTCTGCCAAGTTTTGTCTACTCATATGTGAAGCAACAGTCCGGGTTCTTCTTTAACATGTAATTGAATAGAAAACATGATCAGCAATAACTCATTATTTTTTCCTGACTCCTCCCAAACATAAAACACTGTCTTCAAGGACATAATATGAGGTTCTTGCTGATGCTAAAACAAAATGCCCTTTGACATTGTGGACTTCAGTCAGCTAACTCCTTCTGACTATGAATGGTGGTAGGAAAAAAAAAAAATCACAGTAGCAGTGAGATATTTATATTTCTGGGCAATAGTCTTAGAATTTTTTTTTCTTACCAGAGTATCAGGATATTACATAAAAACTCATGTGCATACTAAATCAATCCTGTATTTCAGCAAGAATACATTCTAAAAACTGTTTTTTCACTAAGAGGAAAGGGATACTTTGTAAGGAAAGAACTCACAGCATAGCCCTCTTGGTTATGACTAATTTGTCTACATGTTCAATCATCCAACCAAAAAATTGAGAAACAAGGGGACCATATAAAATGGCATGCAATAACATATCAGCAGAATTTGAAAGAATCAGACAGAATAAGGGACCCCCAATGACAACAAAAACTATTTGGCTACTTGACTAATTATAAGCACTAATAGATTTCTATTGGGTCCTCTGGTTTTTAAGAGTTCATTTAATTGCGGGATCAAATTGAAGGTATTTTTCAACTCTTCTTATGGCCAACCATATATGCAGAAATACAACAAAATCAGGAATGAGAAAACTTAAATTCAGATTCTTCACTTTCTAGTTTCCTTTAAATATTCTGAGCTTCACTTTCATTACCTATAAAATGGAGATGATAATAATAATTTAACCAAAGAAGAACCTGTTCTGAGTATGATCATGGGAAAAGTAATTACAAAATGTAAAGACATATAATACAAATATTAATCCAAATTAATTTGAACTGTATCTTCAAATCTATTATAGTGCTTTTAATTTACTCTAATATATGAATACATTTCATTCTATTGTGGATTATATAAAACTACCACATTTATTTTTAAAAATACAAATATCATCCCTCACCAATATTTTTTGTGAACTTTATTTTTTAGAGCCCTTTTAGGTTCATTGCAAAATTGAGCAGAAGGCACAGAGATTTCCCATAAACCACCTGCCCTTCACGCATGCATGGTCTCCCCCACTATCAACATCCCTCACCAGAGTGGTCCATTTGCTACAATCAATAACCCTACATTGACACATCATTATTATTCAAATTCTATAGTTTACATTGGGGTTCACTCTTGATGTGGTATATTCTATCAGGTTGCATGAATTTATAATGATGTATCTTTACCATTACAGTATCATACAGAAAAATTTTATTGCCTTAAAAATCCTCTGTGCACCACCTATTCATCATTTCTTCCCCTCTAACCCCTGGTGATCACTGACCTTTTAACTGTCTCCATAGTTTTGCCTTTTACAGAATGTCCTATAATTGTAATGACAGTATGTAGATTTTTCCGATTGGCTTCTTTCATTTAGTAATGTGCATTTAAGTTTCTTCCATGTCTTTTTGTGGCTTGGTAGCTCATTTCTTTTTTTTTTTTTTAAGAGTTATTTCACAGATTTAGTAAAGTTGTAGGATGCAAAACAACATACAGAAATCAGTGTTAGCTCATTTCTTTTTAATGCTGCATAATATTCCATTGTTTGGGTATACTATACTTTATTCAGTCACCTACTGAAGGACATCTTGTTGCTTCCAAGTTTTGGCAGTTATGAATAAAACTGCTGTAAACACCCATGTGGAGGTTTTTGTGTAGACATAAGATTTCACTAGTCTTGGGTAAATACCAAGTAATGTGATTGCTGGCTTCTGTAAGAGTATATTTAATCTTATAAGAAATTGCTGAACTGTCTTCCAAACTGGCTGTACATCTGGCATTCCCACCAACAATAAATGATAATTTCTGTTGCTCCATATTCTCACCAACATTTAGTGTTGTCAGTGTTAATTGATTTTGGCCATTCTAATAGGAGTATAATGGTATCTTGTTTTAATTTGTATTTCTCTGATGACATATGATGTGGAGATTCTTTTCATATGCTTGTTTGCCAATTTGTCTGTCTTCTTTGGTGAGATGTTTGTTAAGGTCTTTGACTCATTTTTTAATCAGGCTGCTTGTTTTTTTTTTTTATTGTTGAGTTTTAAGAATTCTTTGTATATTTTGGATAACAACTTGTTATCAGATATGTCTTTTGCAAGTATTTCCTCCTGAACTTATCGTTTCATCCTCTCAGTAATGTCTCTCACAAAGCAGAAATGTCTAATTTTAAAGAAATTCAGTTTATGATTGATTTTATGTATTATGTTCTTTTTTTGATATATCTAAAAAGTCATCACCATACCCAAGGTCATTTAATCTTCTCCTATGTTATATTGTAGGAGTTTTATAGTTTTCTTTTTTACATTTATGTCTGTGATGTGTTTTGAATTAATTTTTGGAAAGGGTGTAAGGTTTGTGTCTAGATTCATTTTTTTTTAAGCTTCTCCACAGATTTTAATTAGACTAGGTACAAGTGAAACATATTTTAATTACTTTCCTACATAATCTGACCTAAAATTACGTAGTATATATAACTATGTAGAGATTATTATAATTAAAACCCTAACACATAGGAAACATTTTATTTCAAAGCTGCTACCATGATATAACTCTAAAAATGAAATTATGACAATTCATAATAATATGTGAGATATTTGAAAATAACATTAATGATCCATGTTAATAATTGCAACATTCCAACAATATAATTTAAAACATACATTTAGTTTATTCTAACAAATGAGGAAAATAACTGTCCACTAATCCTCCCAAAATATTTTCCATGTTTTTTAAATCATTTAGAGATATCAAAACATCCTTAATAAGGGAATGTAAACAAGGGAGCTAAACAGAGCTAGTTAATGTCAGCTGCACATTTCACAGATGTATAAGCCCTTTCATGCAAAAGAACTCTAGGTTTCTACAAGGTAGAGACTATATCTTATTTATTGTTGTATGAACTCAGTACTATTTGTTAAAAGAATCAATTAAGAATTAAAACTAATTAATCAATGTTAACTACTTATTATCAACTAACTACTCTATATGATACTATAATGGTAGTACATGTCATTATACATTTGTCCAAACCCACAGAATGCATAATACCAAGACTGTCTTAGTTTCATTGTATTGTTATTGCTCAGTTGTCAAAGATCAATTAACTATATTCATATGGATCTGTTATTGAGTTTGTTAGTCTGTTCCATGAATTTGTTTATTCTTTTATCAATATTAACCATCTTCATGACTATACCTTTATAGTAAGACTGGAATTTGGGGGTGTGTCAGTCTTTTAATTTTGTTCTTCTCTTTCAGTATTGCATTGGCCAGTCTGGAGCTTTTGTCTCTCCCTGTAAACTTTAGAATCAGTTTGTTGATGTTCACAAAATAACTTACTGGGATTTTGAATGGGATTGCTTTGAATTTATAAATAAAGTTGAGAACTTACATATTAATAATTTTGAGACTCCCTATCCATGAACATAAAGTATTGCTCCATTTATTTAATTCTTTGATTTCTTTTACTAGAGTTTTGCAGTTTTCTTCATGTAGGCCATACATGTATTTTATTAGATTTAAATCTAAGAATTTCTCTATTTTTGCAGTGCTAATGTAAATGGGCATTATGTTTTTCATTTCAAATTAACCTGTTCATTGCTGATATATAAGAAAGAAATTGATTTTTCTTTATTAATCTTGTGTCTTGCAGCGTTGCTATAATCACTTTTTAGCTCGAGAGTTTTAAAAATCACTTATTTTGGATTTTCTACATAGATAATAATTTCACCTGCAAGCAAAGACAGTTTTATTTTTTCCTTTCCAATCGGCTCACATGTAATTTCTTTTTCTTACTGGATTCTCTAGTACTTATAGTATGATGTTGAAAAGCAGTAGTAACAAGGAATATTCTTGTCTTATTTGTGATCTTAATGGGAAAATTTCTACTTTATAAAATTAGGTATTAGCTGTAGGTTTTTCTAGATATTCTTTATCAAGTGGAAGAAGTTTCCCTCTATTCCTAGCTTACTGAGAGTTTTTATCCTGAATGGGTATTGAACTTTGTCAAGTGTTTTTCTGCATATATTGATATAATCATGCAATTTTTCTTCTTTAGCCCGATGATGTGATTTTCATGTTGAATCAGCCTTGCATACCTAAAATAAATCTTACTTGATTATGGTGTATAATTATTATATACTTTGTTGCATTTGATTTGCTAATATTTTGGTGAAGATCCCTGCATCTATGTTAATGAGAGATATTGGCCTGTAGTTCTGTTTTCTTGTAATGTTTTTGTTTAAATTGGTATTAGGTTATTGCTGGCTTCATAGGATGAATTAGGAAGTAATCTCTTTGCTTTTGTCCTTTGAAAGATTGTAGAAAATTGGTTTAAATTTTATCCTTAAATATTTGGTAGAATTCACTAGTGAAAACATTTGAAACTAGTGCTTTCTGTTTTGGAAGGTGTTACTTGTTTAAATCAATTTCTTCAGTAGATATAAGCCTATTCAGATTGTCTATTATTTTTTTAAATTTTTAAAATTTTTTATTTGTTTTTAGAGAGAGGGGGGAGAGGGGCAGAGGGAGAGGAATAGGGAAAGAAACTTTTTTTTTTTTTAAGATTTAATTTATTTATTTGAGAGAGATAGAGAGCATGGAAGGAGGTGGGCGTAGAGGGAGAAGCAGACTCCCCATTGAGCAGGGAGCCAGAGCGGGTTGGATGCCAGGACCCCCAATATCATGACCTGAGCCAAAGGCAGATGCTTAATCAACTGAGCCACCCAGGCACCCCCAGATCGTCTATTCTTGTGTGAGTTTTAGCAAATTGTGTCTTTCAAGGAATTGGCCCATTGCACCTAGGCTATCAAATTTGTGGGCATAGAGTATTCATAGTATTCCTTTATTATCCTTTTTATGTCCATGGGATCTGTAAGGCTGTCCCTTTCATTTTTGATAGTAGTAATTTGTGTCCTCTTCTTTCTTATTTAGCCTAGCTAGGGGTTTATTGATTTTTGTATCTTTTCATAGAACCAGCTCTTTATTTAATTGATTTTCTTTACTAATTTTGTATTTTCTGTTTCATTGATTTCTATTTTAATTTCTCCTTATTTCTTTTCTTCTTCTTACTTTGGATTTAATATGCTCTTCTTTTTCTAGTTTTTAAAGTAGATTGCCAGGAATGGCCAGCAATCCCTATATCAACAGATGAAAGATGACTCCAAACTTTGCAATGAAAGAGAGGAGAAGGCAAGGGGGTCAACACTCAGAGACAAAGACCCTTTGCTCTTCTTTGCTCCCGCTTTTATTGGTCCTTCAGGATAATCATAAAATCCTTATCACTGTTTCTCAAGCACGTGTGACAAAGGGTCTTACTGAAACTGAGAGGATTTAAGGGAAAGATAAGATATGCTAATCTATGTGTTCTACTAAACATCCTAAGGGACAACGCATACATTCTTAGATCACATGGTGGCTGTTTGGGCTAAGAAAGCTTCCCGGAAGGTAACTCCCTGGGGCACTCCAAAGGCAGAGTGGTCATGCAGGGCCCAGCATTCCAAAGGCCCATGCCCTTCTCCGAAAACCTCCCTGCCCTAAGTGGCCTCTGTGTTACATTTTAGCAAGCCAGGTATTATGGCTGATTTCATGCTCTGCATTAACCCCAACAGTGGATGATTAGGTTAGTGATTTTAGATCTTTCTTCTTTACTAACATATACATTCAGTGCTAAAAATATCCCTCTATGCACTGCTTTTGCTGTATCCCACAAATTATGTTGTGTTTCTACTCTCATTTAAAGTACTTTAAATTTTTTCCTGAGTTTTTTTGACGCTTTCGTTAAATTGTGTTGTTTAATCTCCACTTCTTTGATTATTTTCTAGCTATCTTTCTGTTATTGATTTCTGGTTTAATTCCATTGTGGTCTGTTAGCAGACACTGTATAATTTCTATTCTTTTAAATTTGTTAAAATGTGTTTTATGGCTCAGAATGTGGTCTATCTTTGTGGATGTTCTATGAGCTTCAGAAGAATTTGTATTCTGCTACTCTTGGTTGAAAGCGTCTATAGATGTCCATTATATCCAGTTGGTTGATGGTGTTACTGAGTTCAATATGTCTGGACTGATTTTTTTGACTGCTGGATCTGTGCATTTCTGAGAGGGGGTGTTGAAGTCTCCAGCCATGATAGTTCTATTCATCTATTTCTCTTTGCAATTTTATTAGTTTTTGCCTCATGTAGTTTGATGCTTTATTGTTGGGCATATACATGTAAAGATTTTTTATATCTTTTGGGGAATTGATCCTTTTACAACCATGTAATTCCCTTCTTTATTCCCCTATAACTCTCCTTGCTTTGAAGTCTACTTTGGCTATAATTAATATAGCCCCTCCCACTTTCTTTTGATTAATGGTTAGCATAGTTTTTCTTTCTCCATCCATTTACTTTATTTTTATTTACTTATTTTTATTTAAATTTTGTTAGGTAACACACATTGCAATATTGCTTTCTGGAGTAGAATTCAGTGATTCTTCACTTACATGTAATCCCCAGTGCTCATCACAAGTGCCCTCTTCATTTTATTTTATTTTTTTTAAAAGATTTTATTTATTTATTTGACAGAAACAGTGAGAGAGAGAACACAAGCAAGGGGGAGTGGGAAACGGAGAAGCAGGCTTCTTGCGGAGCAGGGAGCCTGGTGAGGGGCTCGATCCCAGGACCCCGGGATCATGACCTGAGCTGAAGGCAGACGCTTAATGACTGAGACACCCAGGTGCCCCACAAGTGCCCTCTTTAATACCCATCACCCACCTAGCCCATCCCCTACCCACCTCCCTCCATTAACCCTGTATTTGTTCTCTATCATTAAGAGTCACTTATGGCTTGTTTCCCTCTCCTTTTTTTCTTTTCCCACTTTCCCTATGTTCATCTGTTTTTTTTCTTAAATTCCACATAGGTGAGATCATATGGTATTTGTCTTTGACTGACTGACGTATTTCACTTAGCATAATACACTCTAGCGCCATCTATCCATTTGCTTTTAGTCTGTATGTGTCCATATCTTTAAAGTGGTTTCCTGTTAAAATCATATAGTTGGGTCTTGTCTTTTTGATCTACTCTAGCAAACTCTTTTACTTAGTGCATTCAGACCATTGATGTTCTAAGTAATTATTGATATCATGTTTGTTACTTTTTCCTATATGCTGTTCTTTGTTTCTGTTTTTGTCTTCCACTTTTTTTTTTCCTTTTGTGGTTTTAATTGAGCATTTTATATGATTGCACTTTTTCTCCTCTCTTAGTATTTCAATTGTAATTCTCTTTTTACTGTTTTTAGTTGTTGCCCTGGAGTTTTCAATATACATTTTTGAATAATCCAAGCCCACTTTCAAATGCATTATATTATTGCATGCGTAGTGTGAATACCTTGTAACAAAATAATCCTAATTTTTCCCTTGTATCATTACTGTCATTTATATTCCTTTTACATTAGCACACATAAGCATATTTATATACATAAGCATTCATAACTGAATACATTGTCACTATTATTATTTTGGACAAATTATTGTCAGTTCAATTAAGAATAAGAAAAATAAGTTTTTATTTTATCTTCATTTATTCTCCAATCTCTTTTTTTAAATTTTATTTTATTATGTTAGTCACCATACAATACATCATTAGTTTTTGATGTAGTGATCCACGATTCATTGTTTTCCTATAACACCCAGTGTTCCATGCAGTATGTGCCTTCCTTAATGTCCATCTCGAATCTCTTTTTAATTTTAATTTTATTTTTTAAAAGATTTTATTTATTTGACAGAGAGAGAGAGAAAGAGAGCACAAGCAGGGGGAATGGCAGGCAGAGAGAGAAGCAGGCTCCCTGCTGAGCAGGGAGCCCGATGCAGGACTCGATCCCAGTACCCTGGGATAATGACCTGAGCTGAAGGCAGACGCTTAACCAACTGAGCCACTCAGGCATCCCTCCAATGCTCTTCTTTTCTTTATGTAGAACTGAGTTTTTGACCTATTTTATTTACCTTCTCTCTAAAGAACTTTTTTTCTTAAAATATTTTGCAAGGCAAGGGTGCCTGGGTGGCTCAGTCAATTAGGCATCTGACTCTTGATTTCAACTCAGGTCATGATCTCAGGGTGGTGAGATGAGCCCCGTGATTTTCTCTCTCCCTTTGCTCCTCCCCACCTCTAAAAAAAAATATTTTGCAAGCCAGACCTGCTGGCAAAAGATACCCTCAATTTTTTGTTTGTCTCAGGAACTCCTAATTTTTTTCATTGTTTTTAAAGGATGATTTCATCATTTTAAAAGAATTCCTTTCAACACTAAATATTTCACACCACTCTCTCCTCACTTATGTGATTTCCAAGGTTCATATACAATTCCTGTATTTTCTTCTTTCTAGGTAAGGTGTTTTTAACCTCTGGATTTTTTTCCTTAACTTTCACTTTCTGTGGTTTCAAAATAATATACCTATGATGGGTGAAAGGAGTCAAAAGGTACAAACTGTTTTTGTTACAAAATAAATAAATCATGGGGTGTAATGTATAGCACGTCAACTATAATTAACAATACTGTGTTGTAGATTTAAAAATTTCTAACAGAGTAGATCTTGAGAGTTCTATTCACAAGAAAAACAAAAATTCTGTAACTATGCATGATGACAGATGTTAATTAGACTTGTTATGGTGATCATTTCACATTGTATACAAATACAGAATCATTATGTTGTACATCTGAAACCAATGTTGTATGTCAGTTTAACTTAAATTGAAAAAAAAGACCTGATTTTTCCACTGCACCACACTGCATATAATACGCATGTATGTATTTGTGTATATACATGCATACATATGTATATGTGTGTGCATGTATGACAAATGACCATTTCCTATTGATCTTAAAGCCTAATTTAAAAAATCCACCTTTACTGAGGTATAATTGACAAATTAAACTGTAAGATATTTTTAAAAATGATATGTCTAGATCTTTTTTTGGGGGGGGTGGGTCTCATTTATTCTGTTTGCTAAACTCTGAGCATCCTGGCCCTGTGGTGTGATGTCTAACAATTTGGGGACTTTCTGAGTCATTATTATTTCAAGTATTCTCCATTTCTTTTTCTCCTGATATTTTCATTACACATATGTTACACCTTTTGTTATCATCATCCCACAGTTTTTGTATATTCTGTTTCTTCAGTCTTTTTTCTTTTTCCCTTAAGGTTTTGGACTTTTTAGTTAAGATGTCCTCAAGCTCAGAGATGTTTTTCTTAGCCATGTGCAATCTACAAATAAATCCATTGAAGTTATTCTTCCTTTTTGTCTAGCATTTCTTTTCTTTTTAGAATTTCCATTTTTCTGCGTACTTTGCCCATCTGTTACTACATGCTGTCTATTTTATCCATTAGAGCCCTATGTATATTAATCATAATTGTTTTAAATTTCCAGCCCGATAGTTCCAACATCTTTTTCATGTCTGAATCTGGTTCCATGCTTGTTCTGTGTCTTCAAATTGTTTTTGCTTTTAGTATGTCTTACATCCTGTCTAGCCAGACATGATGTACATGACACTGGTTCCTGTGGAAACTCTTTTCTAGTGTGTTTCTGCTCTAGTAAGTTGTGATTCTCTGTATGCACCTATCAGTCTCCAATTTGAGGGCACACTTTACCTTGTGACCTCATTTTTCTTGTGGATCTAAGAGGAGTTTTTTTTTTTTTTTTTTTTAGTTTGTTTGACTTTTCACTTGTTAGTAGTACTAAGTGGAGATTTCCAAACTTCTTACATGTTGGACCAGGAACCAGAAGTCCTCCTGACTGATTTTGTTTAAACTAGCATATCAAAAAAGATACCTTTTATAGTTGATGCTTCATAAATACAGTCTTATTAAAAAATGAGTGGTTTGCTACCTGACGATTTTGAAGCAGTAAACATAGTGTGTTTTTCCTCTACAACCAAACAAGAACATGAAACTTTCCTGCTAATTTCATTTGGGTTCCTTTATCTAAATCACTAGAAATTGAACAGTGATACAAATAAATGACATTTGATTGTGTTTTATATAAGGTTTCTTTACATTTATCTGTTTTCTCCATCAGTATAGAAATTTATGCAAGGCAGGACAATGTCTTCTATTGTTATTTCTTGTGATATTGCTAATCTTTAAAACACAATATATTTTGAAAGTTTGACAATCAGAAAGAATCTGTTTGAGATATTTCTTTGCAAATAACATGTAATGATTGAGTAACAAGTTATATAGTGTATAAGATCACTAGATATCACTATATAAACAAATCTGGGGCAGGTAACACGGTCATAAGTATGACTATGTACAAATGGAGAGAAAATTATTATGGGCTTATTAATAGGCTTATTCTTATTAGTGTATTAAATTTCTGATGGTATTTCTCATCT
>NC_138369.1:161803548-161887913 GCF_054177405.1 Leptonychotes weddellii | reverse complement strand
TTTTTTTTTTAAGATTTTATTTATTTATTTGACAGAGAGAGACATAGTGAGAGCAGGAACACAAGCAGGGGGAGTGGGAGAGGGAGAAGCAGGCTTCCCGCGGAGCAGGGAGCCCGATGTGGGACTCGATCCCAGGACCCTGGGATCATGACCTGAGCCGAAGGCAGACGCTTAACGACTGAGCCACCCAGGCGCCCTCTCATCTACTTTTATACACATATTTTCCACACTGATGGAAATTCATAATGAAGGGACATGGAATACAAAATTAACTTCTGATAATTTTCTTGAATTACCAAATTTACCAGGTTGCACTAGCAAAGTAAGATGAAATTCAGGAACATCAGTCTAAAAAACAAGCTAATTGTTATCTATTTACCTAGATAAAAGCCTCAGACTTCCACTTAATTTCCCCCCCATTATATTCATGGCCTCTGTTAAAATACTATTGTTCCAAATTGAAAACAACAACAAAAAAGGATTGTGAATTCCATACACAGATTTGTAACCTAGTATGGCTAGTGAGCTCATAATGAACTGCATTATTTGAAGTAGCATTTTGTTATGGAACATGGTTTTTACTTGCTCTCTTATTTCTGTTCATTAAAACAATGAGCACATCATAATGAATAAAACATTTGTATGCCATTTATTACATCCAGGACTAAGGTGCCAATACTGACCATAAATTGAACTCATTCTCTCCCATGTTCATGCCAAAATCCATTTAATAGACATCTAAAAATTGTTGAAAAAACAAAAGGTTAGGTTTCCCACAAGCTCTCAACATCTGTATATCTTTTAGAAACCTAAACACTATTCATTTTAGAAACTAGAGAACATGAACAGATGGAATTTGACCTTCTGTGACACAAGGATAAAGTAAATGTAATTTACTTTGTGCTAAATATGATTCTGTAATTATTAAAAAATGTGCTTTTTTCAGGAATGAAAATAACTAGAAAGGATTTTAAAAGGTATAGGGAATTCTGCCATCTAAGTTATTAGATTGTTCAGTATTTCTAAAGAATAGTGTCACATGTATTAATAAAAAATTATTGTCTCACTGACCTGATGCCTTCAGGGACTAAGGTACTGGAAATTTTAAAATCCTGATTCTTAGCACTTTAAACACCAAATTTTAAAGGGTTAACCATAGTTTATGGAATTCTTTCTGGCATATGTTAAATGCTTTTCAGCTGAGGAAAAACAAATTTACTATACTTTTATACTACCCCAAATTAAAAACAAAAAAAATGAGTATTTTAAAATTTTGGATCAATAAACTTTTAATTAAGCCAAAAATATGAACAATATACATAAATAAGAAATAAGTGAAGAATATCATTAAAATTTCAGTTATTGCCATGGGAACTAGGTAGAAGTAAAATGATCAAGATTCTTAGAATTCTCCTTATTATGTTTTGTCATATTAGCTAATCATAAAGATGAAATTAGCATGAATGAAAGGAATACCCATTTATTCTTACATTTATTTTAATGTTAATTATGTCCAGTGATTTTGCTGACTTGCATAATATAATAGAAAGATGGGGATCAAGGGAAAATTTCATATAAGTAACAATGTTGGAAGAAGAAGAATGGCAAGTAGCGATAGCAGATACTCTCAAGTCTCTCAAGGGGATTTGAGAGATCACTCTCATATGTGATCAGTAATTTCTTCGCAAAAGTGAATCCATAGTTAATAGTATCATCATCAACACTTAAGAAAGGAGATGAGATAACCAATATTAAGTTCTAATTAAGTTGACTAGAGAGGGTCTAGAAAAGCCTTGTGAAGGAGGTAAGAATTTGACCTATAAGAAAGGAAAGGTCTTAGAGGAATTGGAAAGGGAAGCAGGGAGTGTTCCTTACCTGAACATTGGTGTGAACAATAATATTAAGAGAAAACATGTATTTCTCTATTTTGAGAATGTATACAGTTTATTTCTCATAAATGTGCAAGACTATATTTAGTGAGTTGAGTAAAAACCTATATTTGCATAAGCTATTAATATAATGCCCCAATTTGCATATCATTTGAACCTCATTACCATACCTGTCAATCAGTTCTGGACACCAGCCATTAAAGCAGCAAACACTCAACCTTAGAGGAAGAAAATAAATCAGTGACTTTAATATGACCATATTACTTGTTTTTAGTGGTAGATTATATGGATTTGGTTATGATTATGATCAAATCATTTTGGTATTTTTTGAGAAATAGGGTTATCAATCACATTATTTAAAATACAACAATTTTTAGTAAAAATTTACATTTCAATATAATCACATATTTTTAAAGAATGGATTTAGGGAGGCAAATTATTCTTGGAGTCTAGATAAATAGTCTTTTTTTTCTCTCTTGGGGAGTGATTTTTAAGATTAAAGTATCATAGATCTAAAAAATATTATGACCCATTTATAATTAATGAGATTAATTATGGTTTATAGGAGATTATTCATATCATAGCTATTAGGAACTTGAGATTTTGAGTGAGATAGACCTAGCTCCAAATTTCAATTTTCCAATTTACTCCTGCTTGAATTTGGTGGACTTGATTTCCTCTTTAATAAAATGAGTATAATGATCAATATATGTCCATTCGGTTTTGTTTGTTTTCTGTGAGAATTAATGTGATGATATCTTTAATGTGTTTAGCACTGTGCATGACTCAGAGTAAAAGCTCAGAGAATGATTATTCTTTTTTGCATCTTAATAGCTTTGTGTCTGTTATATAGGTTAGCTGCTAGTATCCTTGAAAGCCTGGGTCATAGAAAAAATGTGATGACAATCTCACATATGCCAGTAATTAATTTAGTTGGTCAATAGCCTCCCTGGCTTAGCTCCCCAAAAAATCCCTTCCAATACTTTTGAGGTTACTTTTAGGTCCCTTTCAGAATTCTTGCACTAGCAATGTTACAAAATAGTTATTTTATTTGTTGTTGCTGTTTCTTCTATTTATTTAAACAAAAACAAAAACAATTCACCCATTTCTCCAATTCCCCCCCTCTGCCTCTGGTCACCACCATTCTATTTTCTGTTTCATTGAGCTTGGTTTTCCTTATTTGTTTGTTTATTTAAGTTTCTACATGTCAGAGAGATTATATAGTATTTGTCTCTGTATGACTTATTTTGCTTAGCCCTGAATATTTTCTGTCCATGTTGTCACAAACAGCAAGATTTTATTCTTTTTTATGATGGAGGAATATTCCACCATGGAGTGTGTGTGTATGTGTGTGTGTGTGTGTAGAGTGTGTGTGTGTGTGTGTGTGTGTGTGTGTGTGAAACAACTTCTTTATCCATTCATCCATCAGTGGACAGTTAGGTTGGTTCCATATCTTAGCTACTGTAAATAATGCTGTAAAAAACCTCGGGGTGTATATATTTTTTTGAGTTAGTGTTTTCATTTGCTTTGGATAAATATCCAGAAGTGGAATTGCTGGCTCACATGATAGTTCTACTTTTAATTTTTTAAAGAAACTCCATATTATTTTCTATAGTGGCTGCACCAATTCACATTTCTACTAACAGTGCACAAAGGTTTGCTTTTCTCTACTTGCTGGCCAACACTTGTTATTCATAGTCTTTTTTATAGTAGCCATTCTAACAGGTATGAGGTGATATCTCTTTGTGGTTTTGATTTGCATTTCCTTGATTATTAATAACATAGAGCATCTTTTTATGTACCTTTTGGTTATGTGTTTGTCTTTGGGGAAAATGTCTATCCAGATCTTCCGCCCATTTTTAGCCACATTGCCTTTTTTTTTCTGTAGAGTTGTATGAGTTTTTCATATATTTTGAATATTAGCCCCTTATCAGATATATAATTTGCAAGTACTTTCTCCTATTCAGTAGGTTGCCTTTTCATTTTCTTGATGGTTTCTTTTGCTGTGCAGATACTTTTTAGTTTAATGTAGTCCCTCTTGTTTATTTTTGCTTTGGTTGCTTTGGTTGCTTTTGGCATTTTCTTCAAAAATCATCACCAAGACCTAAACCAAGAGCCTATGTTTTCTTCTAGTAGTTGTATTGTTTCCGGTCTTACATTAAAGTATTTAATCCATTTTGAGTGAATTTTTGTTTATGGTATAAGATAGCGGCCCAATTCCATTCTTTTACATGTGACCAATTTTCCCAACACCATTTATTGAAGAGACTGTCTTTTCCTCATTGGTATTTTTGGTTCCTTTGTTGTAAATTAATTGATCTTATATGGGTGGGTTGTTTTGGGGTTCACTATTCCATCTCACTGAGCTTTGTATCTGTTTTCATGCTAATACTGTACTGTTTTAATTACTATAGCTTTGAATTATAGCTCAAAATTAGCATAATGCCTCCAGCTTTGTTCTTCTTTTGCAAGTTCGCTTTGTCTATTCAGGGTCTTTTATGTTTCCATACACATTTTAGAATTTCTTCTTTGATTTCTGTGAAAAATGCCATTGAAAAATTCAGTTATTTCATTTGAACTACTTTGTATTTTTCTATAAGACAGTTGAAAGCAAAGGTTTCACTGGTTACTGGATCAGTTCCTTTTTACTTACCTCTTTAAGTAAGGTTTTGTCAAACATTTGCCATATAATTTGATACATTTGTCACAGCTGCACCAAATTTTTAGTATTTTTGATACATCTTGCCAATGGCTCTCAAGAAATGTTGCATATTTCCATCAGTGGAATGTAAAAATGGGGAACATTTTTAAAGTCTAATAGTTTTGAAAGCTTTTGCTCTTATGAAAAAAGCCCTAGTGTAAGACCAGAGTGCATTGCAAATGCTCTGGGCATCCATTTCCCATCTTCACAGTAAAGTATTTGAGTTACACTAGTAAGTATATCCACTTCATAGAAATTTAATAATATATACAAAGAAAGTATATATTTGGCAAACAAAAGTTAAATATTAAATCAAGTCAAAATACAAGCCTTACATTTATAAAACAACTCTTTTTAGTAATAGGAAAGAAAAAAAAGTCCAAGTTATTTATCCTGCAAAGATGTAACACTTGATGTATCAGGGCCTGAGTTCTAGGCAGGCCACAGTCATTATAGGAGTACTAAGAAAGGGAATTTTAAGAGTGAGAGAATAAGCAAAAGACAGTTATTCCAGTCCTAACTAGCTCAAGTCCTCAGAAAACAAGAGTAATTGGATGTCTTTGCATGTAGTCCAGGGAAGTAGGCATCATTTTTCTCTAAAGATACCAACATTTTCTGATTGAAGGAGAATACCTTGCTTCAACAGGAAGTAAAACCACAAAAAAAACCTCTAATTTTTAAAATTTATTTAAATTCAAGTTAGTTAACATATAGTGTAATATTGTCTTCAGTAGAATTTAGTGATTCATCACTTACATACAACACCCAATGCTCATCACAAGTGCTCTCCTTAGTGCTCATCACCCATTTAGCCCATCCCCCCCACCTCACCTCCAGCAACCCTCACTTTGTTCTCAATAGTTAAGAGTCTCTTATGGTTTTCCTCCCTCTCTGTTTTTATCTTATCTTATTTTTCCTTCTCTTCCCCTATGTTCTGTTTGATTTCTTAAATTGCAAATGAGTGAAATCATATGATATTTGTCTTTTTCTGACTGATTTTGCTTAACATAATACCCTCTATTTCCATCCACATTGTTGCAAATGGCAAGATTTCATTCTTTTTGATGGCTGTGTAATATTCCATTCATACACATAAGCCACATCTTCTTTATCCATTCATCAGTTGATGGACTTTTGGGCTCTTTCCATAACTTGGCTATTATTGATAGTGCTGCTATAACCAGCAGGGTGCATGTGTCCCTTCGAATCAGCATTTTTGTATCCTTTGGATAAATAACCAGTAGTCACAGGGTAGCTCTATTTTTAACTTTTTGAGAAACCTCCATACTGTTTTCCAGAGTGGCTGCACCAGTTTGCATTCCCACCAACAGTGCAAAAGGGTTCCCCTTTCTTCGCATCCCTGACCATATCCATTGTTTCCTGAGTTATTAATTTTAGCCATTCTGACTAGTGTGAGGTGGTATCTCATTGTGGTTTTGATTTGTATTTCCCTGACGCCGAATGATGTTGAGCATTTTGAAAAAATGTGTCTGTCAGCCATTTGTATGTGTTCTTTGGAGAAAGTCTGTTCATGTCTTCTGCCCATTTCTTAACTGGGTTATTTATTTTTTGGGTGTTGAATTTGACACATTCTTTATAGATTTTGGATATTAGCCCTTTATCTGATGTCATTGCAAATATCTTCTCCCATTCTGTTGGTTGTCTTTTGGTTTTGTTGATTGTTTCCTTCACTGTTCAGAAGCTTTTTATCTTGATGAAGCCCTAATAGTTCATTTTTGCTCTTGTTTCCCTTGCCTCCAGAGATGTGTCTAGTAAGAAAGTTGCTGCAGCTGAGGTCAAAGAGGTTGCTGCCTGTTTTCCTCTAGGATTTTGATGGATTCCTGTCTCATGTTTAGGTCTTTCATCCATTTTGAATCTATTTCAAGTGTATAGTGTTAGGAAATGGTCCAGTTTCATTCTTCTGCCTGTGGCTGTCCAGTTTTCCCAACACCATTTGTTGAAGAGACTGTCTTTTTTCCATTGGATATTCTTCCTTCTTTGCCGAAGATTAGTTGATCATATAGTTGTAGGTCCATTTCTGGGTTTTCTATTCTGTTCCATTGATCTATGTGTCTTTTTTTTTGCGTGCCAGCCCCATACTGTCTTAATGATTACAGCTTTGTAATATACTTGAAGTCTGGGATAGTGATGCCTCCCACTTTGCTTTTCTTTTTCAATATTACTTTTGCTATTCAGGGTCTTTTCTGGTTCCATACAAATTTTAGAATTGTTTGTTCCAGGTCTATCAAAAATGCTGGGTTATTTTGATTGGGATTGCACTGAATGTGTAGATTGCTTTGGGTAAAATAGACATTTTTACAATATTCTTGTATTCCATGAACATGGACTGTTTTTCCATTTCTTTGTGTCATCTTCAATTTCTTTCATTAGTGTTCTATAGTTTTCAGAGAACAGAGCTTCTACCACTTTGGTTAGGTTTTTTCCTAGGTATATATGGTTTTTGGTGCAACAGTAAATGGGATCAATTCCTTCATTTCTCTTTCTGCTGCTTCATTATTGGTGTATAGAAATGCAACAGATTTTCATACATATATCCTGTAACTTTGCTGAATTCATGTATCAGTTCTAGCAATTTTTTTGGTGAAGACTTTTGGGTTTCTACATGGAGTATCATGTCATCTGCGAAGAGTGCAGGTTTAACTTCTTCCTTGCAATTTGGATGTCTTTTATTTCTTTTTGTTGTCTGATTGCTGAGGCTAGGACTTCCAGTACTATGTTCAACAGCAGTGGTGAGAGTGGACATCCCTGTCATGTTCCTGACATTAGAGGAAAAGCTCTCAGTTTTCTCCCATTAAGGATGATATTAGCTGTGGGTTTTTCATATATAGCCTTTATGATGTTGAGGTATGTTCCTTCTATCCTTACTTTCTTGAGGGTTTTTATCAATAAAGGATGCTATATTTTGTCAAATGCTTTTTCTGCATCTATCGAGAGGATTATATGGTTCTTATCCTTTTTTTTATTGATGTGGTGTAGCACATTGATTGATTTGCAGATTTTGAACTACCCTTGCAACCCAGGAATAAATCCCACTCAATAATGGAGTATAATCCCTTTAATATACTGTTGGATTTGATTCACTAGTACCTTGTTGAGAATTTTTGCATCCATGTTTATCAGAGATATTGGTCTGTAATTCTCTCTTTTAGTGGGGTCTTTGGCTTTAGAATCAAGGTAATGCTGGCCTCAGAAAATGAGTTTGGAAGCTTTTCTTCCATTTCTATTTTTTGGAACAGCTTCAGCAGAATAGGTATTAATTCTTCTTTAAATGTTTGGTAGAATTCCCCTGGGAAGCTATTTGGCCCTGGGCTCCTGTTGGGAGATTTTTGATTACTGATTCAATTTCTTTACTGGTTATGGGTCTGTTCAAATTTTCTATTTCTTCCTGTTTCAGTTTTGGTAGTTTATATGTTTCTAGGGATTTATCCATTTCTTCCAGATTGCCCAATTTACTGGCATATAATTGCCCATAATGTTCTCTTATAATTGTTTATATTTCTTTGGTGTTGGTTGTGATCTCTCCCTTTCATTTGTGATTTATCTGGGTCCTTTCTCTTTATTTTTTTTATAATTCTGGCAGTGGTTTATCAATTTTGTTAATTCTTTCAAAGAACCAGCTCCTAGTTTTGTTGATCTGTTTTACTGTTCTTTTTTTAATTTCTATATCATTTATTTCTGCTCTAACCTTAATTATTTCCCTTCTTCTGCTGGTTTTAGGCTTTACTTGTTGTTTTTTTCCAGCTCCTTCATATGTAACATTAGGTTTTATATTTGAGACTTTTCTTGGTTCTTTAGGAAGGCCTGTATTGCTATATACTTCCCTCTTAGGACCACATTTGCTGTGTCCCAAGGGTTTTGGACTGTCGTGTTCTCATTTTCATTTGCTTCCATGTATTTTATTATTTCTTTTTTTAATTTCCTAGTTAACCCATTCATTCTTTAGTAGGATATTCTTTAACCTCTATGTATTAGTAGGCTTTCCAAATTTTTTCTTGTGGTTGACTTCATTTCATAGTGTTGTGGAGTGAAAATATGCACGATGTATGATCTCAATCTTTTTGTACTGGTTGAGGCCTGATTGGTGACTCAGTATGTGATCTATTCTGGATAATGTTCCATGTGAATGCAAAAAGAATTTGTATGCTGCAGCTTTAGGATGAAATGTTTTGAATATATCTGTTAAGTCCATCTGGTCCAGTGTGTCATTCAAAGCCATTATTGATCTTCTGCTTAGATGATCTGTCCATTGTTGTGAGTGGGGTATGAAAGTCCTCTACTTTTATTGCATTATTATCAATGAGTTTTTTGAAGTTTCTTATTAATTGATTTATATATTTGGGTGCTTCCAAGTTGAGGGCATAAATATTTACAATTGTTAGATCTTCTTATTGGATAGACCCCTTTATTATAGTGACCTTCTTCATCTCTTTTTACAGTCTTTGGTTTAAAATATAGTTTATCTGATAGAAGTATGGCTATTCCAACTTTCTTTTGATGTCTAATAGCATGATAGATGGTTTTCCACCTTCTCACATTCAATCTGGTGGTGTCTTTGGGTCTAAAATGAGTCTCTAATAAACAGCATATCAATGGGTCTTTTTTTTTTTTATTCATTCAGATACCCTGAATCATTCTGATTCCATTTACACTCAGAGTAATTATTGGCAAATATGCATTTAATGCCATTGAATTTCCTGGAAAGTTGCTGTTCCTGTAGATTGTCTCTGTTCCTTTCTAGTCTTTGTTGCTTTTGGTCTTTCTTTCACACTCAAAGGGCCCCCCTTTTTTAACGTGATAATTCATGAACATTTGAAAGATTGTCTTCTTCCACTAAGTATATACAAATCTTTGGAAAGAACACACAGAGAGCAGGGAGGGTAGAGGGAATATCTATAGTGTCTATTAGAGTAACTGAACTGATTCTGGCAACAGATAGGATGGTTACAGCTCTACAGCCCTCACAGCATTGCCATGATATCTTTGTGGATAAGATGCAGAAACACACTGGATGCTAGTAAAGGACTGTAGATTGAAGGACAGGTGATTGCTGATTAATGCATCATTGTCTACTAGGATAAGGTCTTGAACAATATGTTTCAGAGCTCCGTTCCTTTAAAAATGTCCCATTCAACAGTTCTATCGATAGCTTTTCTGAACACACACAAGTCATTTGTGGATGACACAAATCTAGACTGGTAGTAATACATTCTATGCTAAATTTAGATTCTAAATCTCTTAAAAAGTGTGAAGAACAGCCTGAATTGAACAAGCAGAAACTTGATAATACAGAACTCCACACTTAGTTTGAAACACATTGAAAAGAAAAAATAACAAATCTCAGTTATAATGAAATTAAAATCAATGAACTAATGGCATTTTGTGTAGAACACTGATTTTGAGGACCTGGTTAACTCTAAGATTGTTACAAATTAATATGACCTATGACCACCACAAATAAATTTAGGATGCATTGATGGAGACATAGTGTACAGAAGAAGGCTAGGCTATACTATGATCATCATTAATGAATTTGGAGTGCATTCTTGGAAATAAGGTTCATAGAATTAAAATGAACTCACTCTCTTCTACTTTGTGTCCAGTTATTTGAATCACATTTTAAGGGAATTGCAAACATAGTAAAGATTACTTAGGATGATGAAAAAAAAAGGTACTATATGGAATACACCAATGAAATAGGTATTGAAGCACATGCTGTTACATATGGGAGAAGTGGCAGGTATCAGGCTTGAGGAATTAGTAAGTGAGACACAATGACTCACTGGGGCCCAAGTATAAGATGATGCCAGGAGGAAACACTGTGTATTTAAAATCCATGCCCATCAAATGACAACTTTGCTCAAGAAATGCCTTTTAGTCACAGATGTTATCAGTTGAGACTAAACTGCCCAGAGGGAACAACGTAATTAAAGTGACAATAGGTGAATTGCTGCAGGGAATCCAGGAATTATCAATAACATACCTTAAATGTCAGAAATAATTTTTCTGACAATTTCCAACTGTGGTAGATTACATATTCTTCCCAATTATCAGAAAAATCATCTCTGACATTTAAGGTACATCTCTCCCGGGGAGGCACTGCAGTCACCTGGCAGCCAGTTGAGATATATAATCCCCCTTCAGGGAGAGCTACACAATTTGGAGTGTTTCCCTGTGAGAAGAGTGTCCTTTTCTTGGGCTTGGCCATGTGACTTGCTTCTGTCAATAGAATATGGGCAGAAATGATATGAAAAACTGGAAAGAAGTTTTAAGGGCTATTAGGAGGTTCAGCCACTTCATTTTTCCTTTTTCCATGAGAACAAAATAAGAACTGTACACAAGCTTGGACTTTGGGAAATAGGACATAACTGAAGACTTGTTACATGTGCCCAGCTAAAGCACAACATGAGGAATAAATAAGCCTTTGTTGTGTTAGGCCACTAAAATTTGGAGATTGTTACTGAAAACCTCCCTGGAAAAATCTGACTGATGAAAAAGCACAGAACCTATGGAAAGTATCTGTGCTAGGGTACTGAGATCAGGCTCTTGGAAAGGCTGCATAAAACTTCCATGATGCTGCTTGGCTGGTTAAGAGGCTTGCTACACTAGAGCCTTATTAAGAGAAGACCTGGGGGAGACAGATAACTGCCTATACCAGCCAAAAAATAAGTATTGCAAATATTTAGTTATCTCCAGAAAGAAGAGGTAGAACAAAGATAAAAGACCTGCTCTCAACTTAAAAGAAACTAGTAATTAGAAATTTTTCAGAGTGGTGAGGGTTCCTTCTAAGATGGATGGCTCTCATTATGGAAGCCATGTAGAGACAGAGTGATTGCTTTTCTGGGATATTGGGGAGAAAGCACTGGACTAAGTGATTCAATACAACTTCACAGTATAATACAATAAATAACTAACACTTCCTCTTGTGCTTTTGAAAGGGCCTAAAAAACTTTCTAAATAAAATGGAAAAGATGGTTAAATTGATTTTTGATGTATCTCCTTTCTCAGTGTCCTTTTCCTATTTTCAGTTACTAGGAAAACTATACACCAGGGTTTTTTTTTTTTTTTTTTTTAAGATCTTATTTATATATTTGACAGAGAGAGACATAGCGAGAGAGTGAACACAAGCAGGGGGAGTGGGAGAGGGAGAAGCAGGCTTCCCACAGAGCAGGGAGACTGATGTGGGGCTCGATCCCAGGACCCTGGGATCATGACCCGAGCCAAAGGCAGACGCTTAACGACTGAGCCACCCAGGCGCCCCCAACCAGGGTTTTTTTTTTTTTTTCAGTGCTTCTTTCTCTACCTTAAATAATATATTTGAACACATCATCAAGGTAATGGGGACCTTGTAGTAGAATATCAAATAATTGACCTAAGCTTGGTTCTGCTTTACATATATACTTATACTCCATTTTAATCCCTCTAAGCTTTGCTTATTTATATTAACTAGGCATAATAATATTTCCCCTGCCTACTTCATAGTGATGAAACAAATGATATAGATAAAGGCTTTTGTAAATAATTTAGGGACATGCAAATATAGACATTTATTATTATCTTAGTCTTCGTCATTGTCATCTTCATCCCTCAATAGATAATAAACTCTTAAAAAAAAAGGTTTCATCCCAATAAAACCACTAAATAGAAAGAAATGATTACTTAATGTGGAAATAAAAATGGAGATTTTTTTTTTTTTCAATAGAGAGGAGATCCTTACCCTAATCTGTCAAACTATAGTACTTAGGTACCAGCATTTTTTTCCTATCTGTAAGAGTTCCTTAAGGGAGAAGCAAATTTGTCATTGAAACTAGGCAATGGGGACCTGTTTAATATGTTATTTCTTATAATTCACTATAGAGTATACTGATGACATAGAAGACTTAATGCATGTTTGGTACTCATTTATGTCTACTCAGGGTCACTGTGTTCATTAATGACTTAGGATTAAAAATTGAAGGATCATGGTGAATTGACCCAATAATGCAAAATCTGATGACAACATAGTAGGAAAATGAAACTGAAAGGAAATTTGGAAGGGAAAATTGAAAGTAGGTATTGTACAAATGCAATTTGGTACTAACCAAAAGGTACTAGGAGTAATTCAAAAACATGCGTGTTAAGAAAGTTGATGCTAGACATAATGTACTGTTGTACTGTTCACTTCATTTTGTGCTGCTATCCAACTTCCTAGAATTGTCATCTCATAATCTTTAGGTGCCATATACCCTAATTCTTCTATCCTGATATATGTTTGCAAGTTACACTCATCTTTTTCTTAGCTTTTATCCTTACTTCCATACTCACAGACTCACAGACAAGAAATTGCCTTGTCTTCTTCATCACTTGCCTCATTCCCTCAATATTATTTATTTCAAGGAAATAAACTCAAGTAACCTGCTAATATGTATAATACATATTATACATATGTATATGTAACTGGTAACTAGGGGTTATGGCATTGTGAAATAGGCCATTTATGGTTGAATGTAAGATAAAATTTCAGAAAGTATGATAAAGTGAAATGAGTTATTAGGAATAGTTGATATATATAGTATCTGAGCCCAGGTAAGTCTTTGAAATATCATTTAGGTCAAAATATAAAATTAACCTCATTTAGAGAATTATCTGGATATTTGATTTTAGCAATCAGATCAATCCTTAATAAGGGGTAAAGATTAAGACTGCAGTTAGAAAAGGTTCTTTAAGGGGCGCCTGGGTGGCTCAATTGATTGAGCATCTGGCTCTTGCTTTTGGCTCAGGTCATGATCTCAGGATCCTGGGGTGAGCCCTGCTTTGGCTCTGCACTCAGTGGGGAGTCTGCTTGAAGATTCTCTGCCTCTGCCCCTCACCCTACTCATGCTCTCTCTTTCTCTCTGTCAAATCTTAAAAAAACAGAAAAAGAAAAAGGAAATATTCTTTCAGTTGTTCCTTTTTTTTCCCCTTTGGCACTTAATACATGGGAGATAAATTTTCACTGTTACTGTTATTCCGTAACTCATGTAATTCTTTTTGATAGTTTCTAAGTGTCATCTATTTTCATGTACAAAGTTAGCAGAAGTAGATGAATTTTCGGTTTGGGATGGAATATATACTTTTCATGGGCAATATACCCTTTGAAGACAGGAGTGTTTGATAAGTAGACTTCAAGAGAGATTTTTGTTAATGCATGCTGTATTCTCTTTGTGATGTGTTTAGGATCCTGAAAATTCATTCATGTTGTGATAGGAGGAAATAAAAGTTTAAAAATAGTTAATAGTTTTATTTATGTTCTTTCTATTTACTGTATATTGTCAAAATGGATGTGAGGTAGTGTAATAAATGTAACCAATTTCTTGAAGCTAATAACTAATCCTGAGTGAATCTGAACTGATGCTACAGTCCATTAAGTTTCAAACTATGGTTATAATTTTCTTTAACAGACCTAGATACAGGATGTATTTTTTCATTATCATAAACCTGAAGAGCAGACTGAGAGTGGAAAGTTAGAGAGGTTTGCATGGTTCTCACAAAGGCTCTTGTTAAAAGGCCAGAAGTGGTGGATTAGAAAATCTAAACCTGCTTTATGGTTCTGATATCCTCCTTGACTATTAAATATGTAGGACTTTCAAGCATGAGATACTCATGGAAATAAGCCAGGAAGGAACCAGGACTCAACAATAGTACAAACAACAGAAAATAAATGGTCTATGAAGACTTAATGAATGCACATGTCGCTGTCACTAACTGGATTGTGTGAAACAGAACAGAAGGTACCCCCTGCTCGAGCACAATATTTGGCTTTAATACCAAAGCACAAAAAAAGCACATCTCTAGTGTTAGCAATACCTAAGCTTTACTATTAAAAAGATATTTGGATTGTAGCCACATTTAAAAGAGAAAACCAATATAAGTCAAGTGCCCTTTCTTTTCTGGTGCACAGCTTATAGAAATATGTTTATTTTGCATCCTTGTATTTGCATACATACCACTCTCCTTGTTTCTTTGATAAAAGTTTTATGGGCAATAAATTATAAATCATGCTTATGTATAATTTATCCCTTTAAATACATATTTTATTTTTTGGCTTTTTAAATGAAAACCATCTTTAGCTTTGTATTTTTAAGAGATTCAAATTCAATACTTTAAGAAATTCATGAATAAGGCATGTTTCAACCTTAATTTGCATTTTTATAGTGTCTGCTGTAGAACAGTATAGATTTTGCTTTCTGAGTGTACTCTTTCAAGCAGACACGATTCCCTTAAGAATAAGCCTTGAGAAAATTCACTTGCCCTTCATAAAACATACATTTCATTATCTCCCTATAAATTGGACACTTCCCTAACATGGTTGTGCATTTGTGTCTATGCCCTGAATATTGTAATATCCTCTAGTTCACACACACACACTAATACAAACAGAAAATGACCATTTTATTGTATTGAACAGAATGGCAAGTGACCTGACATGAATCCAAAATGCATTCTACCTTCAAGAAGATAATCTTGAAATTGTACAATCCTTTAAGTAAGAAAATCATGTGGGAGAAATTAATTTTTCTGAGCTATAATCATATTTTAGACTTGGTTTAATATGCTAATACAGTGGTTAAAATAACTAATATATTTTATGAGTTTAGAACATATTTAGAATACTGAACCAAAGAACTTTTGTTGATAAACTACAAGGGAATAGACCTCTCATACTGTTAGAAAAGGAAACTAAGGACTATAGTGATACCAATAGCATAGATAACATTCTCTTTTCTCTCTCTTCCCTCCACATAAGCCTATTTCTTAGCAATCACTGGTGTTCATGAAGCTTTTGCTTTATAATTAGGAAAGGATCGGCATTTTCCTTTCAACTAGAGCTTTGGGTAAGGAAGAAAATTTAGGTATCATCTGGGGGACACCATCCTATTGTACAAGAACTAAGATTAGGACATTCTAATGATCCTCTTTCTTTCAGTCTTACTCTTTTCTAATGTCAGAATGCCCTACAATCATCATCATCTTTTAATAATCTGGTCATTTCTTTCTTTCTTACTTAAAGAATTCTCTAATTGTTTCCGTTCTTGTTTTTCTAATTGTATCTCCTCCCCAAAAAGAACATATGTTGAAGTGCTATGCCAAGTACCTCAGAATGTGACTTTATTTGGACATAGGGTCTTTACAGAAGTAATCAAGTAAAATTGAGACCATTAGGGTAGGCCCTAATCCAATACGACTAGTGTTCTTACAAAAAGGGGAACTTTGGACATAGAGACACACATAAGGAAGACCAAGTGAAGGCATACCCGGGGTATGTTATGTGAAGACACAGGATTGGAATCATGTATCTACAAGACAAGGAACATTTGTGGCTACCAGAAGCTGGGAGAGAAGCATGGAATAGCACTTTGCCAAGCACCTTCAGGGGGAGTATGGCCCTGCCAACATCTTGATCTTGAACTTTTAGCCTCCAGAACTATGAAACAATATATTTCTTGTGTTTTAGGTCCAAATGTCAATATTACTTTTTCCTTCAGAGGTCTTTCTTGTTCTTCTAGTCTCCCACAGTATGCTAAATACCTCTGTCATAAAACTCATCTATCTTCGAACATGCGTTTAGGGAAAGAACATGTCTACCTGGTTCATGCCTTAGCTCTAGTACTTACTAGCTGCCCAATAAATATGTATTTAACAAATAAACAACAGAATGCTAACATGCCATCTTCCCCCTGCCCTGCTCTTGTGCCTAAGTTTGTGTTCTGCTGGAAGGGGGATGTATTAGCTTCCAAGGGCCACCACAAAAAATTGCCATAAACTTGTGGCTTAAAACAACACATGTATCATATGATCTCACTGATATGAGGAATTCTTAATCTCAGGAAACAAACTGAGGGTTGCTGGAGTGGTGGGAGGTGGGAGGGATGGGGTGGCTGGGTGATAGACATTGGGGAGGGTATGTGCTATGGTGAGCACTGTGAATTGTGTAAGACTGATGAATCACAGACCTGTACCTCTGAAACAAATAATACATTATATGTTAAAAAAAAAAAGAGGGAAGATAGTAAGAAGGGAAAAATGAAGGGGGGAAATAGGAGGGGGAGACGAACCATGAGAGACTATGGACTCAGAGAAACAAATTGAGGGTTCTAGGGGTGCCTGGGTGGCTCAGTCATTAAGCGTCTGCCTTCAGCTCAGGTCATGGTCCCAGGGTCATGGGATCGAGTCCCATATTGGGCTCCCTGCTCCGCGGGAGGCCTGCTTCTCCCTCTCTCACTCCCCCTGCTTGTGCTCCCTCTCTCTGTGTCTCTCTCTGTCAAATAAATAAAATCTTAAAAAAAAAATTGAGGGTTCTAGAGGGGAGAGGGGTGGAGGGGTAAGGGGATGTGTTAGCCTGGTGATGGGTATTAAAGAGGACATGTATTGAATGGAGCACTGGGTGTTATACGCAAACAATGAATCATGGAACACTACATCAAAAACTAATGATGTAATGTATGGTGATTAATATAACATAATAAAATAAAATTAAAAAAATATATTTGAAAACTAAAAAAAAACCAAACAAACAAATACACAAATTTATTCTGTCACAGTTCTGGAGGCCTGATATTTAAAATCAGGTCTTGGCAGGGCAATGCTCACCCTGAAGTCTCTAAGGGAGAATCCTTCCTTGCCTCTTCCAGCTTCTGGTGGATCCTGGCTTTCCTTGGTTTGTATGTCATAACTCCAAAATCTATTTCCCTCTTCACAAGCCGTTTTTCCTTGTATCTCTGTATCTCAGATCTTCCTCTTCTTTCTTATAAGGACATCTGTCATTGAATTTAGGGTGCGCTCTAAATCTAGGATGAGCTCATCTAGATCTCTTTAACTTAATCACATATGCAGAGACCCTTTTTCCAAATAAGATCATATTCACAGGACACAGAGGTTAGGACTAGAACTTTTTTTTTTTTTTTTTTTTGATGACCACTGTTCAACTCACTACAAAGTGAAGCTAATTAATTTTATAAGATATTGAGATGGTGAATGTGAGCACAAACTCAGTTGCTTTGGGTTCAGATGAAAAGCACTGCATGGAGTAGACAGTTATTTTCTCTACCGTTGCATGGGATTCAGTAGTCTGGCACCCAGATGCCTGGTGGCTTTGCTGAGAAGAGATATTGCCTTTGGTATGGACATTAGCATTCTTTCAGTGGCAGAAACTACAGTGACATTAGCAATGCTCCTTCTAGCAGCTTTGCAGGCAGAGGATGTGGGCAAAGTTTGAGCAGGAAAAGAAGTTGGTTGGTGGACACCTGAGGAGGCTGCAACTGAGAAGAGGGGTTTCTGGGGACTTTCTGAAGTCATAGAGAAACTGAAGGGGAAAAGTGGTGAGCACCGATCCACTGGAATGGGGAATAAATGTCATGGTGAATCCATTTTTTTTTTCCACAGCCTTGTAAGGCCAGGTGACATTTAGTTTACAACCGAAATTTGAACAAAAAATGAGATATTTATTGATTATATGAAATAAAATATAAGGAATTTTCAAATAATTACATTAATGTAAGAAAGATGAGATGTATAGTTGAAGTTCACGGAATAGTCCACTTAATTTTAAATTTACCCTTTTTTCCTCATTAGCATTACTATAAAACAGAATCAATGAGTGATTTGAGACCTGCTCTCTTTGATTGAAATCTCCTAGTGAGTCTAATTAGAAATAGCAATATTAAAAGGCATAAACAATCTCCTATTTAGGTAGAATAACTCCTTTGACTTGACTAACTGCTCAGTATGGTGTCATAAATTACCATGGGTTAAAATAGAAAATATCACTGGAAAGTATCAATATTTTATATTAACTGCCATTTCCATTTGCCGTAAGTGATTTTTTTCTGATACTTTGCAATATGATAATACACTGGGGCAATTGTATTGTGTGCAGAAGACTTAGTGTGATATGATCAGGGGAAAAAACTCTACAAAGAACAAACAACATGGAATCAGAATTTCTGTTTGGAGTCCTAAATAGTCACATAACCTTGACCTAATCTTTCTGATAAATCCAAAGGGATCCTAGCTCCACTACTTTATGACTCTAAAGGGAAAATGTATTACAAGATCTGTCTGACTTTTCCAACAGTCTCTTTAGAGGGCAGATCTGTTTGTGGCACTGTGAATGAAGTTGTACATACCAAAGCATCAGCTGAAAGCTTTTGGCAAAGTCTCTAGAATCTACAAGGGATAATTTTACAAGAAATCTCAAAGGGAACCAGTCAAATTAGCCCAATTTGCATGGGGCTAATGCCACCAGGGACTCAGGCAGAGAAGGAGAGTGAATAGAAGTTCTTAGATCTCATACAGAGAAGAAAGTAAGTATGTCAGCTATTTATTTATTTTACCTAAAAAATACTAGTTAAATATTGGAAACCAGTATTTAGCTTGTGAAGAATCTAGCATTTCTCAATACTTTCATTATCTCTTGCAAATCATATCCATGTGTAGCTTGTACAAAGGTTGGCACTTTGATCTCGTTTGTCCCTCCCTCCCTCCTTCCCTTCCCTTCCCTGTCTATCTTATTTTTTTTTTTTAAGATTTTATTTATTTGGGAGAGACAGAGAGAAGAGAGAGAGAGAGAACACAAGTGGAGGGGAGGGGGAGAGGGAAAGGGAGAGAGAGAGAGAGGGAGAGAGAGACAGAGAAACAGACTCCCTGATGAGCAGGGAGCCCAACAGGGGGCTTGATCCTGGAACCAGGAGATCATGACCTGAGCTGAAGGCAGAAGCTTAACTGACTGAGCCAACCAGGTACCCCCTTTCCTCTCCATCTTAAGGCTTTTGCATAAGAAACCAGGACTTCATTCAATTTTGAACTCGGTTTAGTTGGGGCTCCTCTCTAACATCAGAGGTGATCATTTCTTTTTTTTTTTTTTTTTTGAAAGATTTTATTTATTTATTTGACAGAGAGACTGACAGCAAGAGCAGGAACACAAGCAGGGGGAGTGGGAGAGGGAGAAGCAGGCTTTCCGCCGAGCAGGGAGCCCGATGTGGGACTCGATCCCAGGACCCTGGGATCATGACCTGAGCCGAAGGCAGACACTTAACGACTGAGCCACCCAGGCGCCCAGAGGTGATCATTTCTTATTATTCACTTATGACAAGTACATATTTCAAACTTAAACCAATAACTTAGAATCCATCCTAGGGTGAAAAAGAAATGAAAATGAAATATTGGTAGCAATTTCATCAGAGAAATATTTAAAAACAGGAAGGTTTCCACTTTCTTTTGTGGCTAGACTAAGCTAGCTAGTAAAATAAGAAAAGTTCTTATCAATATTTGATATCAAAATCAGTTCTCTTCTTTAAAACACGATTTTAAATAAGTTATATTCTCTCATATTTTTTGGCTGATTCAGCAAATGAAAACCTGATTCATTTTGTTAAGTCATTGCATGATTACTATGTTATAAAACATAAAAACATTTTTGGAATAGTAATTAAAATTAAAACAAGAAGTTTTGCAGGTAATTAACAGAGAAAATTAAAACACATCTACTCTGGAAATATACATGACATCAATGGTACTTGCTTTTATTTAGGCATCAGTTGAATTATTTAATATTTAATATTTCTGGAAGAACTAAATTCTAAGTGAGTAATAACATTATTTACTATACAGCCATACTAAAAGACAATGTTCTGGCTTTTAATTACTATCGGTACCAAATGTGAAGGTTCCTCCATTTTTCTGGATTATGGCTTTACTGAATTCTACTGTATTATTTGGCATTAAGGGATTATGACCCTCCTGGAATCATATAAAATTTGATTAAGGTGTAGTCTTTATTACCATAGTTAAAATATGGGTTTGGGTTGTATTTACTTGAATAACATGGGAATTCTTAATGACATATACAAGAAATTCATTACAATGGAACAGATATCCAACAACATGGAAACCTGTTCAGCTTTATTAGTAATGAATGAGACATGTTCAAACAACAAGATCTCATTTGTTAATTAGCTATTATTAAAAATAATGGTAACTAAATTGATGAAAAGTCTAAATTTTTAGAAACTTTCAAGACAGTATTTTATTGATAAATAGCCTTATGATATATATAAAATAATTTTACCTCTGGAATTTTTTCAAAAGATAGAGCTATTCAATATATAGACAATAAATATAAAAATTATATAATAATTTTCACATTTTCTTTTATTAGCATATTGCCCAAATATTAACTAGCCCCTTTCCTGAATTATTTACTGCAATCTTTATAACACCCCTCGTCTCTTCTGGTTTCCTGTTTGGCATGTAAGGAGCTGGGAAATTGCCACTCTATCCTAAAAACAAGTAAAAAGCTGAACAAATTGAAAATTAATAACTCTTCTTAGATTTGTCAGGAAATTGAGGTCACAGAGCCCCCAAAATTGGAATAACAGACAGGTAAATGCAGAGAATTACAACTTAGCAGAAGCTCAGGAGTCCTCCATGAGAACCAGTGCCAGGGGAGGAAAACCTGAACCGTGATTGAAATATTTCTCAAGGCTCTATGTGGACAAGTCTGGAAGTTGAGAACTCCAGCAGGACTCAATATTAGTGGGGGTCCCTCACACTTTTTGTGAATTTTATCTCCAGGAACCCAATTTCTCATGGTGAAGACTGGAGAAAAATCCCTTCATACTTCGAGCAGGAAGAGGAGAAGAGTAGCCATTCTGAAATACATGCGAAATACTCTGTTCTCTACAAGGCTTGCCCTCAAGAGGATTACTTTACTAGAGCCTAACCTACTGGGGTTTTATTGGAGTCTAACTGATCTGGGAGAGGGGCAATGCCCAACTCCAGCCCCCTCCAGCCGTTCTACCCCTTGTAAGGGGGGAAAAAACTGAGAAACTCTGGTGAAGTTCATAGTCCAGAGGCACATGCTCACTAAAGGGGTGCTACCTAAACACATGACTGTAGGATGCTGCCTCTCCCCTGACATCTCACCACCACATCACTAAGGGCCCATTTATCACAGTACCTTTTACTCAGTAGGCCATATCCAGCTTTCAGCAAAATTTACAGTGCATACTAAAAGGCAAAATGCAGTTTGAAGAGACAAAGCAGGTATCAGAACCAGACTCAGAGATGGCATGGATGTTGGAAATATCAGACTGGGAATTTAAAATAACTATGATCAGTATGCTAAGGGTGCTAATGGGAAAAGTTGACAATATTCAGGAACAGATGGGCAAGGTAAGCAGAGAGATGGACATTCTTAGAGAGGATCAAAAAGAAATGATAGAAATTTAAAAAAACAAAAAACCAACCCACTGTAATAGAAATGGAGGATGCATTTGGTAGGCTCCTTAGTAGACTGGACATGGCTGAAGAAAGTGGGCTTGAGGATATATCCAACCCCTGTCTGAAGCTGAGATGTAAAGAAGTAGATCATACAACTCTCAAGTAACAGATACCACATTCTCATCCAGATTTGTTTGATTCCAAAGTAAATGCTCACTGACTCTCTCCACTTTCTTCTCTCTTTTTACTGTAACATAATGGAATTAGCAACTAATAATTAGTAGAGGAATATATGCTGACAAGGGAAATGTTCACTGTACATTTTCAAGAAAAAGCTCTAAAAAATGTGTTCAGTTTGATCCAAGTTTGTCAAATATTATTTTTTGTATGTATTGAAAACAATGAAAGGATTATTCCCACATACCTAATGATGTTTATTTCTGAACTTAGGAATTATAGTTGACATTTTTTTTTCTTATTTTGTTAGGGCTTTTCTGAATTTGTGGGTATTTCAACAATGCATATATATGATTTGTGATACTAACACTTAAAATTATGTTGAAAATAACAATAATAAAAACAAAAATGAAGAGGAACAGAATCTTAAACATTATATCATAAACAATATTATGAGCAACCAAGCCCAGAAGGAAATGCTGAGAGATCTGTATTAAAACTTTTATCATGGCGCCTGGGTGGCTCAGTTGTTAAACTTCTGCCTTCGGCTCAGGTCATGATCCCAGGGTCCTGGGATTGAGCCCTGCATCGGGCTCCCTGATTCTCCCTCTGCTACTCCCCCTGCTTGTGTTCCCTCTCTACCTGTCTCTCTCTCTCTGTCAAGTAAATAAATTAAAAAAAAAAAACTTTTATTGTTATATTAGTGATCAATAATAGCATATTTTCCTACATAGACTAGTTATATCAGAATTTCAGATTTCTATATTAATGATGAACCATAAGAAAATTTGTCCTTATTCTCTACATTTTATCTCCTTCTTACCCACTACTAACCTATAATAATGATGATAGCTAAATAATATTTGAGGAGAATTTTGTTCATGCAGGAAAAGTGATATAACATGCTCAGCCCCTACCTTTTCTTCAGTTTTTATGGTTCACATGTTTCAAAAGTTTATGTCATCCAGGTAGAAAATATAATAGATATGGAGAGATAGAGGTTTTTATTTCTATTGTTTCGAACTTTTCACCTTGGAAGAGAAAATAACTCTTTATTTTGTAACTCAGACAGGAGGCAAACAGCACACAGCATTGCTGACTGAGCTGCAAAATCAAAATTGACAAATCCTGGAGGAGAAGAAACGTACCATTGCAAAGTCAGGCATCGCTGGGCACACTTCCTGGGCTTTCGTGGTGTCCTCCTGCTGCTGAGCAGCTCCCAGGATCCAACTGACAGTGGTTTGGCTTCTCAGATGAGTCAAAAAGGAAAAAAAAAAAAATTCATAAGGAAATGAAAGGGTTGACACAGAGAACCAGTCGCCCTGGCCGCTCTTTTTGATGATGAAGGGTCAGAGAGAAAGGCTGATGCAAAAACTCAGCATGAGGTATGAGAAAAGGAGGAGAATTAGATTTCTGTTTACTACCAATCTTCTTAAACCTAAATATAGTTCAAAAGTTAGTAGCAAAGACTCACTGATGACAGGAGCACCATTAAAATATGATGCTCAGATATCACTGGTGGAGTGATATTCAGTACAACCCTTTGCAAAGTGTTTTGACAAGAGCTACAACCACCATATGTGTGTTCATATACTTTGGTATGTACACGATGCTGTCTACACAGATCCAAATACTCACACTGGTGTTACACACGGGGAAAATTGAAGCGAAGTAAACATACTTTGATTCAGGAATATTTGTCCAATGGTCAACGCAAATATGGTGTAACAATTTGATGGAGTAGGCAGAATGGATAGAAACACAGAAAATGCTTAGAGACCAATGCCACTTTGGCAAAAGCGATATATAGGTATGTATGTTTAAAATGGTTTAAATTTTATGAAAAAAATGTGTGTATTTAAAGGAAAGAGATGTTAGTGACAAGAAAATAACACTGATGGATAGGTGAAGGGGATTAAGGGTACTTATCGTGATGAGTAATGAGTAATATACAGAATTGTTGAGTCATTTTATGGTGTCCTGAAACTAACAGAACACTGTGTGTTAATTATACTTGAATAAAAAAAAGACACACAGATGAACAAATGCAAGCACAAAACCAAAGAAATGGTATTTAAAATTAAGAGAATGTCAAGTCATATTAGCAAGTTAATATTCTAATGTTTAGAAAAATAAAAATGTACTATAGAAAAAATAATAGTGATGAATTAATAGAGTAATGAGTAAATGGAGATTTTTACTCCACTTTCTATTTTTAAAAATTTTATAATGTTATACTTTTCTTATATAAGAAAACCATAAAAATAATAGAATAGTTAATATCTAATTTTTTGCTTACCAATAAACTAGCATTTAGATTAATCTCCAGAAAGCATTTAAAGAGAAGTAAAGCAGTACAGAAGTGTTTTTAAATCTATAGAGGCATCAAACCAAAAAATGTATTTTTGCTATTTTTTGTGTAAATTTATTTATTTTTAATTTTTTTTTAAGGATTTCATTCATTTATTTGAGAGAGAGCATGGGGGTGCAGAAGGAAAGGGAGAAGCAGACTCCCCTCTGAGCAGGGAGCCCTACACAGGGCTTAGTCCTGGGACCCTGAAATCATGACCTGAGCTGAAGGCAGACACTTAACTAACTGAGCCATCCGGGTGCCTCTTTTTTTCGTGTGTGTAAATTTAAAAGAGAATAATTATGGATGTTTGACAATATCAGGTATTAATTTTAGATGGTTTATGTATAAATAAAATGTCTCTCACCCCCGTCTTTATTTGGTTGCTAAATTAAAAACAATACTTAAAAAGTACAAGCTAACAGAAGCTGGGAAATTTATTGATCGCTAATTTTATCAATTTCCTCAGCATGTAAATTGCTATTCAGGAGTATTCAAGCCTTTTGAACACCTGTGACTTAGAAAAGTATTGCCATAGATCTCCTACTATACTCAAGAATAATAATTTTCGAACTATTTTCTTTAGAGCTGTGTACCTCAGAGATTCTGCATACTTTTAACCCAGTTTTTATTTTTATATATACTGTGGTTATTAAAAATTATGATAAAGGTAACATGTATTCTCAAATATTTACAATTTAAGAACTACTGCTGTATTGTTTTATCTGCATGGAAAATTGTGTCTTGCTGTTCTTACCTTATTGAACAATGTTCTGCAATTATTAAGAAAGTAGTACAAACAGTTTTAATTTCCAACTGATCATCAGATTTCCTAGATTCTATGTAATGGAAATAAAACTCAAAATTACATTGGATATTGGAGTAGTTCTACGATGATCACTGTCATTCATAACCTGCAATTCTAAATGTCTGTGTTCACTAAAACAGTCTCATGGTTCTCATTGATTAAATTTACAATAAATACATATAAATTTGATTTTATGGAATAAATTTATACTAATAAAGTAATTCTTTTTTTTTTTTTTACAGCATGGGAGTTTATTGTAAGATTTCATTTATATAAATGGTTTCTGTGATTAACTAGACCCAACAAGTGATATAAGTGCTTTGGGGAACACTTTTGTATTCTAGATCTTCTAATTGTCATGTGAACCTCCTTTCTGAAAATTCACGCTAGATAAGTATGATAACATCTTCAAAATATACTAATACAGAAATGTTTTCTTATTTGGTGTGACAAGAAAGCACTTGCCTTTCACCTATGAGGAGAGCCACTGGCTGACATTTTCCAGCCACAGATGTTTGGCATCCCTTTAGGCATTTGTGCCAAGGCCAAGCTCTTCTCAAGGGGCCCTCCCGCTGAGTGGCACCAGGCAGTGCAGAGGTCCTCACTGGGTTGGTTGAGAGTTTTTTGGATCAGCCCAATTCTATTTCTCCCCTTTTATACTCCGCAGACATTCCCTCTCCCTCCCATCTCAAAGCTACTATATTTATCTCTGCATCTGCTTTTCTGAGGAACCTGAAAAGCCTCATTTAGATAAATGTTTATGTATACCTTTTTATTACCTAAATATGTAAAAGTTACTGAACAAATTATTAAATAACCAAGATTGCTGGGGGGCACGAGTGCTTCCTGCAAGTTCCTGTACTTGAGACAGCTATTTCATGATTATTCCACACTTTAGTTGTAGCTTTCCACATTTTATCCTCTGAAATAAGATGAAGCTTATCAAGAATATAAATTTAACTTAATCAACTCTGTAGGCTAGTTATAGTCACTGTGCTTAGAAGTATAAAAATGTTAAAATGTAACTTTAAATTTTTTGACACATTTTCCTTTTAGTTTTGTCAAGTTTTTATTTAAATTCCAGTTAGTTAACATACTGTGTAATATTAGTTTCAGGTGTATAATTTAGTGATTCAACACTTCCATACAATACCCGGTGTTCATCACAAGTGCCCTCCTTTATCTCCATCACCTATTTAACCCATCCCCCACCCAGGTCCCGTCTGGTAACCATCAGTTTGTTCCTATAGTTAAGAGTCCGTGTCTTGGTTTACCTCTCCCCCGCCCCCACCATGTTCATTTGTTTTGTTTCTGAAATTCACATATGAGTGAAATCATAAGGTATTTGTCTTTCTCTGACTGACTTGTTTTGCTTAGCATACTACTCTCTAGCTCCATTCATGTCATTGCAAATGGCAAGATTTCATTCCTTTTGTGGCTGAGTAATATCCCATTGTATGTATATACCACATCTTCTTTATCCATTCATCAGTTGATCAGACATTTGGGCTCTTTCCATAATTTAGCTATTGTTGACAGTGCTGCTATAAACTGGGGTGCAAGTATCCCTTCGAATTAGTATTTTTGTGTTCTTTGGATAAATACTAGTAGTGCAATTGCTGGATCATAGGGTAGTTGTATTTTTAACTTACTGAAGGGACTTCATGCTGTTTTCAGAGTGGCTGCACCAGTTTGCATTCCTACTAACAGGGTAAGAGAATTCCCTTTCTCCACATTTTCACCCATACCTGTTGTTTCTTGTGATACATTTTGATCAAATATATCATGACTCAAGACCCTTATACGTTTTTCTTTACAAAGAAAACTAGGTAAAATTAGGATGAAGTGAACAAAAAATACAACCAGTTGTATAATAGGGAATTCAGCTACTATGGGATAAAATTAATGGCAACCTTTTAATTTTCTTATTTACTTTTAATTTTTATTTACTTGATATATTCTGGACTTTTAAATAGCTTGACATATTTCATAGATAGTTCCTATACTATATTCTTTAGTCCAAATATATTGCTTAGAAAATACTTTTATAATCTGTATCCCACAGTTTTAGCAACTAACTAGATATTCAATTAGACTAATCTAATTAGACCAGATCCAGCTGGTCTGATTTGGAGTCTTATCTACATCATAATTATGAACCTATAGTTATATGGTTTAGAGAGTGAATTCAGTGCCTTCTTAATGCTAATTGGGTCTGTGTGGGTGAGATGAGGGTGGATGAGAGTTATCCTGTCCAGTTCTCCAGGCTTAAACTTGGACACATTTTACGTGTTAGTTGACTGCTTAGTTCCTGTTATTTTATGGCTACTACTTTAAGGTAATCAGGATGCATTCCTTGTCCCTATCTCTTTATTTACTGTGAGGATGTAATAAAAGTGATTACTTATGTAGTAGATTTACTTTCCACAGTGTCCAAATTTCTAAGTTCAAATCTGTGTCTGTGGCTGTAAGTACAAGCATTCCTTCATTATGTGGGTTTGATTAACCTTCACTTTTGTTTTTTTGTTTTTTTGCTTATTTTTGGTGAAATTTAGGTACCAAAACAAACAAACAAAAACCCAAAAACTTACTATGGATGTTCTATAAAGAAAACCCTCAATGAATCAAGTGGATTACACTTTATGATCTTGAGTCCCTGCATCTATTTTCATGTAAATACACCCATTACACTTATGTACAGATTGAAAACCGAATATATGTATATATATATTTTTTAAAGATTTTATTTATTTGACAGAGAGAGACACAGTGAGAGAGGGAACACAAGCAGGGGGAGTGGGAGAGGGAGAAGCAGGCTTCCCGCAGAGCAGGGAGCCCGATGTGGGGCTCGATCCCAGGACCCCGAGATCATGACCCGAGCCGAAGGCAGACGCTTAACGACTGAGCCACCCAGGCACCCCAAAAACCAAATATATTTGAGAAAAATAGACTATGAAAAATATGCATTTTTTAAATTACTTATTTACTCACCAAAGGAAAATTCCTATAAAGTTTGCAATCTTAGTTTTGGTAAACAGAGTACTGAAAACCACATATCCATATTCTTTGTTATGGCAATAAAAAAATGAATCTTTCTCCTGTCTGCATGATGTAGTTCTCTAGGTAGCTGGCAAAACACACTGTTCATTCAGCAATTATACAGTTCTCTCCTGGTGTAACAAATGTATTCTTTGTGTCTTTATTCTTAGGATTATTATACTGAGTTAAGAGGATTAATCTACTGGTGGAACTCTATTATTCTCTACATTAGGTCAGAAAAAAAAGATTAGTTTTGTGGAGAAAAATTAAAGGCAGTAGTCACATTTGGTACTTTTTTTCTGTTTTAATTAAGCTATATTCTGGATTATAAAGAATAAATATATTAGTAACGAAATTAATTTGGAAGTTGGAGTAAGTCCTGATATCTGGAACTAGGCATGTGACCTTATTCAAAACATTTAATCTTTGTGTACTTTGTTTTCCTCATTCATGTCTCTACACATCTTAAATCTTTCTTCTCTGTGTAGCATGGCACTTAAGTACTCTGCTATGTGACCTTCCAACCCTCCAGGCTTTCTTCCTCCAATTGATTCTCCATACAAGTACCCAAATTATCTTTCTAAAATGCATATTTTTTTCATGTTTGCCCTATGAGTAGAAATGTCAGCAGTATTTCATTGCCCAAAGTGTCATTACACCTCTAAACCCTACCTGCTTCTATTGCTATTTCCTGATTCTCTTTCTATACTTTAGTTGTAGTCATACTCAACTACTTACTGTTTCTCAATCATCATTTCAGGACTCCTCCATTTCCCATAGATCTGTCCATCTGTTTTAACCAATCTTTATGTCATCAATCCTTTGATATTTTCTATGTATCCCACAGCTCCCACATTAATAATTCCTTAAAAAATATTCCCTGAATTACACAAATTCTTGTTTTCTTTCTTTATGCACCTTTCATTTCGAATAATGATCATTTTGTCACATCTCATAAACTAATGGACTGTGAGCAATATACATGTCTTATTATACAGTCTTTGTAACACAATAGAAAGAACATCCACTATGGCAATGGAAAGGCTTGGGTTCCTTAGTACTACTTCTTTGACTTTGGTCAAGTTGTTTTACCATCTTAGAAATGGGATAATAATTCCTGAGTAGGAAGAAACATGCATGTTTGTCATTATTGAGCTCATGTACCAGGTTCAGGTAAGCAATTACAGACATTTTAGCTGCAATAGCTTTTGCGGTTATGTTATGGCCTTGCAGTAGAATTGCATTGATAGGGCTTTTTTTCTTGATGTACACACATACAGCTCATTTTACTAGTTAATTTTTACCCTAGGTGACTTTTATGTTCAGAACTCTTTTCACTGGATTGGTATTTACCTCTCAATAATTGATGGCAGAGAAGAAAAACTTTAAGAATTTACAGGTTCTGCTTCTATCAGCAGTATTACCCCTTGTTACCAATGGCTTAGATATTTCCATTTCTGGCATTGCATAAAACTTTCCTCTGTTGTGAAAGGATAAATATATGCCTTTTAAAAGTTATATGATGTAATTGGACCAATTTCTACTTTCTATCATTTCTAGAAATGTAATAATTTTTTAAAAGTCCTTTCTACTGGTTATGCTATTAAATCAAATACATTTAAAAAAAGCACCCATTTGGGAAATATGTATATTTCCCTCAGAAAAGCAACTGGCATATTTTTTAAACTTAATAAATGATAGATAAAATGACAAGGATACTGCTAATTATAATTTCAGTGTATACTCAGCTCAGCATTTGACAAATTCCAGGTGTTCCAATAAATAATCAAGAGATTAAGTGAATGAGTAACTGAGTTAAATGAGGGAATTAAATCAAATTAGTGGTTGTAAACTGTGGTTGTTCATCAGAGTCACCTTTAAAACAATTTTTAAGAAGGTGGATGCCTACTTCTAAGTAATGACCTACTATCAGAAACTGGATGTGGGGCTAAGACATTTGCATTTTTAAAAATTTCATGATGTCTGTGCACAGCAATGTGAATGTACTTACTGCCACTGAATTGTAAACTTAAAAATGGTTAAAATAATAAAGTTTGTGTTATGTATATTTTACTACAATAAATAAAAAGAATATATGATGTCTATTCACTATGGCAATGATTCTTAATGGCAGAATACCCTATGGGGAAACATGAAAAGTGTCAATCTCAAGAATTGGAAGATCACGTATAAACTGAAAAAAAATAATACGGTCTCCACAAATTCTGAATGTTTTCACAGTATGTTGTTTTCCTACGGCCATGAGGTAATGACAGAGAATGCACTAGCTCTTTCACTGACTTGATCAACTTCTTTGTGAAAGTATTTTCTCTCTCTGATGCTTATCTTTCTTTATCTGAATCTAGTTAACACTCCAAGTTTTAAGAGCTAACACCTGGTTAAGTAATGTCTAATCCCAATGTCAAAGGGAGGCATAGAGGAAATGAATGGTGTCCACAAAAAACCAGTGGTCTCCAGAGAAATTCATTTTCTGAAGTGTGCTGTCACAAAACAATACATAAATTTGGAACATGCCTTAATTGATTTTAGACATTTTTAAATTGGTAGTGTTAGTTTTGATAAAGCATGATGTCTAACTATGACTATTTCTGCTCTGTCCACCTAACTGCTTTAGTGGTGTTTCTGAACCTAGTTGTATTTAAGTCAAGTGATGCAAAGTTTTCATTAAAAGAAAGAATAACCTAGAGATAAATCATTCTTCAACTTTGCATGAGAAATACTCAAGTTTCATTGTTAAAAATGCAAATTTCTAAGCCAAACTCCAAAAGATGATTTTATAATTCTGTAGTGGAGATGCATTTTTAATCATACAAGTGACATAAATGGTTTTAAACAAACACTAAAACCCAAGTAACCACCCCACCAACATACACCTACCCCAGGTACATGGAAGAAAATAGATTACTTTTTTTCCCCCTCACCTTACAATTAGATATTTTTCTTAAATATAAGTACATGAGCAGATGATATAATGAGTAAATGCTACACCATTCTTTCTATTCTTTCTAAATGCTTCTCTTATTTATACTAATACACGTATTTATATAGCAAGTATTATTTTTCCTTTCTAAATAGTATTTTTATTTTTTAACTTTAAGTAGTTTTGTTTTAAAGTTATATGCATGAGATCATATTGCAAATTATAAAAAAAACACAAAATGTGTTATTTGTGGTGGGAGAGAAGAAAAAGTCCACCTGTTACAGTAATATGCATGTGTATGAATATGTATATATTTGCTTATGTATATGTATAAATTCAATATAAATTACTGATTATAATGAAAAAATTAGTATTTTTGAGTTTCTGTGATGTTGCTAATAATTGTTTAAAATTTTATTTATAGCCTATGTTAAATTACTTTTGAAGTGTGTTTTTCTGCTTTCCTACACTTACACCAAAGCTGTTAAAACCAAACCATGCCAGTTATATTTATAAAGCAACATCACACCATGATTTTAAAACCACATGTCACTTTTTCACTACTTTGTAGTAGTGACTAATATGAACAAAATGGAAACTGCCATTTTACTGATGCTTCAATTCCATGATTTATAATAAGTGAACAGAGATGGAGATGTGTTGCTAAAAGTAACTCAGAAGATACTCACGTCTTTGACTTGCATTATGTTTGATTCACCTCAACTATGCCTGATGCTTTCTTCACTGTTTTCCCGCTGATTATTAAATTATTTCTAAAGTAGTTCTTCAAACTATGAACAACCAAGAGTATTCACTGTCATCCATTCAAAATGGTAGAGCCATGTGATAACAAAAGCAAATGTAGGAAATGTATTTGTAAATCAACAGGCAAAGTTCCTTACACTTAGAAAAAGGGTGGGAATTTATGTGGAAAAAGGCAATATCAAATTAGACTGCAAGATTGGCAGCAAGAGATGGGTCTTAACTTTACTTGTGCTTTTTCTTCAATCCTTTCATAAGTACCCTTGCCTTTGAAAAGCAGGAAATTGAATTAAACCCTCAGGCTGTTTCTTAAATTAATGGAGAAATTATCCCTCCTTTTTCTCCCACCATTTTGAACTTCCCTTAGAGGCCCACTCCGAGGAACACTCTGATACAGTGGAACTAAGCAATGAATTAAAAAGGCATAGTCACCTAAGTTCTCCTCCTAACATGAAAATTAATTAGAACTGTCCTGGTATAGAGAAAGCAGAGCTTTTGTTTTAGCAATCAGGAAAATTACATTTTCCATGACTGACCTTTGTTAAGTGTTTCTGTCAGCTGTTGCCTGCTCTTCCTTATTGATGATTCCTTCTTTTTTCTTTTTTTTTTTTTTCCACTTTGCTTATTTGTTTATAATGAATTCTCTTTGATGGAAAACCTCTTTATCAAAGACTTTTTTCCAAGTGTGACCTTGTACCAATGCCTCTTAAGAAACATTATTTGATTGTATTCTATTTATATTATAACCAAATGAATTATTGAATTGTCCTTAAAGTTGAGGCTGGATAAACTCTGTGGACTCTGGTTGAGACCTCTTATCAGAGTGCCTCCCAACCCCTACCCTAATGCTGTGGCACTATTTAAGATCCTAGAATTATGGAACTATCCTGGGGTAGATGAAGAGATCTATTAAAGCATGAAAAAGATTATTTTTTTTCATTAGATACAAAGAATGGATGCATAAACCCCAATTAATTCTCATTATAAGAAAAATAAGACAAATGCTATGTCTTAACGTATAATTTTGTGGACTGAGCTGCATACCTGCAATACATGTTATAAATTCATTTAGATCTTTTATAGTTTAGTGGTTTTCTTCATCTATAATTTAGCAGTATTAACTACTCACTAAACCAATGTAACTTCCAAAAAGACTGCACAGAACAAAACACAAAAGTAGTGAAGACTTGAAAGAAAAGAATAAGTAAGGGTATATAACCAATACCTCTTTTTTGTACTGCATTGGAAGAAATTTTGCAGTGGAGAGACTGGTCATTAGCTTTGTTTCATTTTCATGTTCTAAAGAATGAGGAATTAATTTTAAACCAGGCTTTGATCATAACCAAATCAAGCATTGCATTTTGGCTTTCCTTTGTGAACACTGACAATCCCCAACTTAACAATGGTTGGCTTAACGATTTTTAGCCTTTATGATCATGTGAAAGTGATACCTATGCATTCACTAGAAACCATTATTTCCTATTTGAATTTCAATCTTTTCCTGGGCTAGTGATATGCCATAGGATCCTCTCTCCTGACACTGGGCAGTGGCAGTGAGCTGTAGCTTCTGGTCAGCCATGTGATCCTGATGGTAAACAACAGTGCACTTACAACCATTCTGTACCCATACACCCGTTCTGTTTTTCACTCTCAGTATGGTATTCAATACATTACATGAGGTATTCAACACTTTATTATAAAACAGGCTTTGTGTTAGATGATTTTATCCAACTGTTGGCTAATGCATGTTCTGAGAATGTTTAAGTGGGGTGAGGATAATCAATGATGTTCAATAAGTTAGGTATATTAAATGCATTTTCAACCTATGATATTTTCAATTTAGGATGGGTTTATTCGGATGTGACTCTCTCAGTCACGAAAGATCTATATGCTAACATGCTGGCATATGAAGGCTGGGACAAGGATAGGAGGGGCCTATGGTACAAACTTTAATGAGTCCTTAACTTTCAGGGCTTGCAAGCACTGACCCTACACTCTCCTGCCCTGAGAGTGAGTGCTCCCTTACATTTTGCCTTCTAGGTTTCTTATTCCTTTCGTCTGGGTCTCAGCTCTTCGACTGTATCTGTATTATTGTTAGACTACCACGTAATGTAAAAGCACACTTGCTTTTGAAATGAGGCTAATATATTAATGGTTAGCATTAGAACATCTTACTCCTAAAAACAAATTGCTATAGAGCTGTTCATCTTTCACTGTTCTATCTCATAAGTTGGGATATTTGGATGCTATAGGTCTTGACTTACGATGCAATTAGTCCAGCATAGATTTTTCAGAAAATTTTCAGGTTTTTAAGAAAACACTTGATAAAGATAAAATGTTTTTTAAAGCAAGGTGAGGGTTCACTTACTTGGTGTGTGTTTTGAAAGTCAGACTCCCCGAAAGCCTGAAACATGTCTGGTGCTTAATATGCTGATTTGTGCCATACAGGAGATTTCTCTGCCAGCAAACTTGTTTTAGGATGCATATACTGTGAAGGCTTAATTCTACCTTTATAAAGCAAAATATATGAACTAGGACCACCTTATTCCGAGTTGAAAAATCGTTCAAAACAAAAATAAAAAAACTGTAAGGCTAAAAAGTAGGAACTCTGGTAAAGGTCAAGGTAAGGAATTTTCTTGAGCACTTCAGTATGATGAAGGAAGTCCTCCTATCTCTAGACTTCTTGTTGGAGCTGATTTATTCAGTAGGCACAGAGCTATTAGGTGCCCACAAAATATATTTTAGTTTATCTTAAAATCAGAAGAAAAAATAAAAACAATCCAGCTGTATAATATTTATGCCAATATAGTTATAAAATAGAATTATTAATTTTTTAATTAAAAAATGACCATAAAATCAATAGTTCCTAGGACCAATGACAGTCATAGTGCAGCTTTGTTCATTGGCACTGGAGATTTATTTCCTGGTAAGAAGCATCTCGTCACATGCCCATCTGATCTGACCAATTGCCACCAACGTTTGAAATTAAAGCACAGTTTAAAAAGTGAGGTGGAAGCCAGGTGGTAAAAAACACAAATAAAGAAGCCAAAAATTACAACAAATATCTATTTCATATAGTGGTTAAACATTATAAATCCTGAAAATAGATCTGCATTTGTATCAAAGTTTAAAAAACTATTGGATGAAAACTGCCAGTTCCTCTCAACATCAGGCCTGTGTTTCTGGTAAAAGGGTGTTACGAGAGATACATTTGCTATCTGTGCTTGAGCTGGACATGGAAAGATACAGACAAACCAGTTTTTCATCCAATTTGTTCCTCCATATTTAATACCAGAATTTAGTTGGTAAGGCTAAAATGACTTTCTGTGATACGGTATTGCCAATTCTCTCTGAATTCTTTATTTAAGTCAGCTTTTATGAGGCGTATTAATTTGCAAGAGCTACTATAACAAAGTATCAGACTGGGTGGCATTATCCATAGAAATTTATTTCCTCGAAGTTCTGGAAAGTAGAAGTCTGAAATCAAGGTGTTGGCAGGGTCACTTTCTTCTGAAGCCTTTCTCTTTGGATCGTACATGGCTGTCTGCTCTCTGTGTCTTCACACGGTCTTCCCTCTGTATGATCTGTGTCCAAATTTCCTATTTCTATAAGGATACCATTCATATTGGAAAAGGCCTATCCTAAAAACCTCACTTTAACTTAATTATCTCTGTAAAGCCCCTATTCCCAAATACAGTCACATTCTGGGGGTTACAACTTCAACATATGAATTTTGGGGAGGACACAGTTCAACCCATGACATGAGGTAATCGAAATAGATTGAGTATAGTGCTCTAAGTACATATTATTTTAATTATTATTACTACAGATTTTAATATTTAGTATGTGGTATGCCTTAATATAAACTATATAGTTAGAACAATGGAATGTCATTTAAGGCCAGAGGAAATTCAAGCCACTGTGACAACGTGATAAAGAACATTAATTTTTTTAATTATGACAGAACCAATAATAGCATTTCCTGTAAAGCAGTGTTTCTAATATTGTGATCCATGTATCACATCAAAATCACTGGGGATGCTATTTTTTGGCTCTACCCATACCCACTAAAGCAGAATCTCTAGAGGTAGGGGCCCAATTTTCTGAATTTTTATAAAGCGTTCCAGGTGATGCTGGCAATAATAACTTGAGAACTGCTCTGTAACCAAATAGTATTTATTCTCTTTTACTTTTTAACTTGATGGCTACTATAGACAGAAATTTTGTATCCCCCTAAAGTTCATAGGTTCATTAAAACCTAATTCCCAATGTGACAGTATCAGGAGGTGGGACCTTTGGAAAGTGACTAGGTCATGAGGGCTGTGACCTCATGAATAGGATTAGTGCCCTTATAAAGGAGACTCCAGAGAGCTCCCTTGCCCCTTCTACTATGCAAGGGAAAGATGGCCGTCTATGAGCCAGGAAGTGGGCTTTCACCACTCATTGGATCTGCACCTTAATCTTAGACTTCCCAGCCTCCAGGACTGTGAAAAATAAATTTCTCTTTATAAGTCACCTAGTCTATGGTACTCTGTTATATCAGCCCAAACTGACTAAGATAGTGGCTTTCAGATTCACAGAATTGGAATAATCAGTCATCATATCTATTTACAATTGCTCTCATGGGGTCTATCTATCATCATTATCATCTATCTATATCTATCATCTAAAATACATTGCATGCTCTTGGGGTGCCTGGGTGGCTCAGTCGTTAAGCATCTGCCTTTGGCTCAGGTCATGATCCCAGAGTCCTGGGATTGAGCCCCACATTGGGCTCCCTGCTCGGCGGGAAGCCTGATTCTCCCTCTCCCACTCCCCCTACTTGTGTTCCTGCTCTCGCTATCTCTCTCTCTGTCAGATAAATAAATAAAATCTTAAAAAAAAAAATACATTGCATGCTCTTGAACTCACCAACCAAACCAACAACTAACACACTGACAGCAACTGATATCTAGTTATATGTTTTCTACTTATATGTTTTTATATATAAAAAATATATATACATATACATATATACACACACATACATACATAAATATATGTATGTGTATATATGTCTTTGTCTCTCTGTATATGCAGCCATATATGTGTGTATGTGTGTGTGTGTGTATATATATGCATATATATATATAGCTTTAACTGTTTAGAACTTTCTTTTTATAAAAAGAGTATCAGACTGTTCATAGTCTTCTAGTATTTGCTCATCTCCTTTTCCCCAATGCCACCATTGTATTGATTTTCATTATTCTAAATTGTTGCAAATAACCTTTTATCTGTTCATTTTCACTGTTATATGTATATTTGTTCAGTTTCACGGTTATAAGATTATATTGAAGTAATATACCATAATCTATTCATTCTCTTCTTCAATTGGGTTAATTTCTAGTATCCCCTCTCATAAATAGCCTTGCTAGTAATATTTATTCATATGCATCTAAGTGTACATCTGTGAGGGATATTCTTAGTTATATACCTAGAAGTACAAATGTTGACTAGTAGGATATGAGAATGATAACTTTAAATAATATTACCAAATTATTTTCCAATTATTTTAGTTACTTAAATTCTGATCAATAATGTTGAAGATAATCACTGCAGCACAGAATATTATCACAGTTCCTAATATTTGTCAATCAAATGGATATGAAATTGTTTCATTGTGGTGTAGATTTGCATTTCCCTAATCACAAAGAGATTGAGCATCTCTTTATATTCTTCCTGGTCATCTGTGTTTTGTCTGCTCTGAAATGCCTGTTCATGTCTTTTGCCTATTTTTCTACTATGCTGTCTTTTTTCTTATTGATTTTTAGAAAAGTTTCTTTCCTTTTTTATAAACCCTTTATACTAGTCCCTTGTCAGTTACAGTATTGCAAATATCTTCTACCAGTTTCTACTTTGTATTTTATCTTAATTTAAGGTACCTTTTGAAAAAGTGTAATTTTTAATTTAAAGAGTCAAGTTTATCAGTCATATCTTATATAACTAGCACCTTTTCTGTCTTCTTTAAGAAAATCTTCTGGGGCACCTGGGTGGCTCAGTTGTTAAGCGTCTGCCTTCAGCTCAGGTCATGGTCTCAGGGTCCTGGGATCGAGCCCCGCATCGGGCTCCCTGCTCCGGGGGAAGCCCGCTTCTCCCTCTCCCACTGCCCCCTGCTTGTGTTCCCTCTCTCGCTGTGTCTCTCTCTGTCAAATAAATCTTAAAAAAAAAAAAAAAAAGAAAGAAAGAAAATCTTCTTTATCCCAAGGTCAGAAACATATTAACTTATATTTTATACTAAAGCTTTGTTTTCAATATTTATGTTCCTGACCTATCTGGATAAAGTGTATCAACTATGAGGTAGGCATTGAATTTCCTATAATTTTTTTTACATAGAGATGATCATTTTTCTCCACTTCCATTAACTGATTTTTTTTAACTGATCTTCCATGCCACCAGAGTCATATATTAAGTTTCCATGTGTGATGTGTCTCTAAATCCTTTATAATATTTTATCTGTTAGCTTGTAAATCCCCAATACAAGACTATACTACCATGTTTATTATAGCTTCATAAAAAGATGTGCTATCTGGTAGAGCAAGTCTCAATTCTATTCTTTATCTGTCAAAAATTCTTAGTTATTATTTACCTTTTAATCTTTCATATAAATTTTAAAATCAGTCTATCAAGCTTCAGAAGAAACCTTGTTGGTACCAAGTGCCAAAAAAATAAATAAATAAAAATCTATTCAACCTGTACACATATTACAGCCACAAAAGAAAACAAAATATGATTCTGACCTCTAAAGCTACTCTATTGCAATCACAGTATTTACACGTTTCATTTAGAAAATATGTTCTTAAATAGTATTTACTTTGGGGTTTAAAAATTTACATTTGCTTAAGGTGTTAAAGGGAAAGATTTTAATTTAAAGTTTATATTTTTCTCCTATATTTGTGGTTTGCAGATTGTGAGGATTTAGAATGACGCTATTTCAGCTTCATTTTTACAGCTATAATGGACTATTTTCTTGAATGTTTCTTCATGTCTTTTCATTTTATAGATGTTCAAGTAGCAAGGACTATAGTTTTGGTTATAAGATGGCTTACTTGTTATTTAATTGAAAATAAATGAACGCTTCTGGGCGCCTGGGTGGCTCAGTTGGTTAAGCGACTGCCTTCGGCTCAGGTCGTGATCCTGGAGTCCCGGGATCGAGTCCCACATCGGGCTCCCTGCTCAGCGGGGGGTCTGCTTCTCCCTCTGACCCTCTTCTCTCTCGTGCTCTTGCTCTCTGTCGCTCATTCTCTCTCTCTCAAATAAATAAATAAAATCTTAAAAAAAAAAGAAAATAAATGAACGCTTCTTCCACAAATCTTAAAATTTTGTTACTTAGCTGAATCTCAGTTGGTTTAACATTCACAATCCTGATAATAACAGAATGTTACCTATCACACCACCCTTATCCTTGTAAGGGAAATAATTTCTAACATAATGTGTAACTTGGAGGCACCCACAATGTGGCAATCACAATATGACCCCATTCTCTCATTGCTTCATATATTCACTGGTTGTAAGTTAAGAAGCATGTAAATCTGCAGCAGCAATTTATGGAATAGAAATCTAGTGATCAAAGGGAGCTGGTGTAGTTTCTTAAAGTGCATTATTTATTCACGATACATAGCTTAGATAGTGGTAGAATTTGGCTTAGTGAGTTTGTATGTTATTTCATTGTACATCTTTTAGCAAAGAGTTTTTTTTTTTTTTTTCAGTTAAAATTTGCTCAAGGACATAGAATGTGAGGACATTTAGTATTCTGGTACAGTGCACTCTGTTCTGCTAATCCTTTTTATGCTGAGAAGCTGGAATGTGAAAAGGTTGTAAAACAAGGAAACAAACTCAAATGGTTATTTCTTGTTTTAGTCTAATCTCATTATGATACAGCACCAATAAGCATGGTGGCTAAGATAATAAGAGGGCAACTTAGGGCAACACTCTACTTGTGTCTTAAATTCACTAAGACATCAATTTTAATTTACATTAAGTGAAAAAGTGTTTATAAAGCACAAAATAAAAGATAGAATTAAAAAAAAATTCAACTCATTCTTCTGACCATGTTCTTTGCAGTGAGTTTTATGTGGGTTTAAGCTTTTACTTTGGACTGAAATCAGTTAGAAAAAATTGGATTCTAGGACTTGAGATCTCCTCATTGAAAAATCAGTAAACAGAAGGGAGGGAGAAAAGCTAACTTCATAATTGAGAAAAATTAAATTCCTCCCTGTAAATGAGGTTTGCACAACATCAGACCACAAATGAGTAACAACTGAAATCAAAGCATGAGTCAGAAGCATACAGGACATACGGCAGGACAGATTATGTCTCCAATATAGGTGAAATGAATTTCATGCACAATTTTTTAGTGCTGTCATGGATAGTCTGTTCTAAGACAGAATCTAGGTGAATTGAGTTATTTACCTACTACAGTACCAAGTGGTTTTTTAGAGCAATGTTTCCTAAACTTTCTTGTTCCCTAGGATACTTATTAAAAATACAGATTACCTTGCCCTACCTGAGATCTATCGATTCAGAATATATGGTGTAGGAATTTTGGAATCTGTATTCATTATTAGCTAAGTTCAGAATTCTGCTCTGGAGAAAGGTAATAGAGGAATTAGCATAGTACTAGTCATCTATGTGTTTGTATGTGTGTGTGTAGTACTTTATAGAAAGTAACACTTTAGTTTCAAAATATCTCCCTAAAAATGCACAAAACTGCAGGAACAATCTACTTAACAGTCAAGTGATTTCAGTGATTTTCCTGCAAGTGTAATGATGGCTCTGGCTTTTAATTTTTTTTAATTTTATTTTTTGTCATAAGAGCATCTATTGTGGAGTGAGAATAGGGCCTTCTCATTAGCTAATAAGAATGTATTAAAGCCTCTATAGATTAGGCAAGTTCTAAAATTTTATCTTCCCCTGATAAATGGAAAAGGACAATTTAAAATATGTTTTTTACTTATCTCAATTAAATTAGCCAATATTAAGGGAATTCCCCATGTCTGATTTTCTCTATAGGTAAATAAAATAGAAATCATTTAAAGCAAAAACCAAAACATGGCACATTCCATTTAATAATTTCAGAATGTGTTTTTAAGAGGTAAAAATGTTTTTAAAGAGGATTTCAATTTAATTGTTTATGTAACAATTACACAAACACATTTTCCCTTGAAATTTAAGAGTATTTTGCATGTGTAGCATTTCTGTTTAGAAACATTTGCTCTCTGGAAGGCTGTATATGTTTTACAGCAAGATATCCATTTTTCCAGTAGGAAGATCAGTTCAAAGAGATTTAGCAACTTGCTTGGAGGCACACATCAGTCAATGGAAAAGTCAGAAGTACTGAGGGGCCGATTCCTGACTGACCGCCTGGCCTCTCATGGAAATGTGTTTGTTGCCATTGCTCTTTCTGAGGCAACTTAGCCCTAGAGAAATCCACATTTCTTGCTTTGTTGTCCACAGTAGCCCTTCCTTTCAGCATTGTAGGTGTCAAAAATGCTTTTGAGCATGATTAGTCAAAATAAATGCTTTCCCCCCTACATTTTAATCTTTGTAGAGCTTTTCCACAGGAGCCAAGGTGAGGGGCAGATGCTCCACAGCACAAGCCTCATCTTTTCCTCCTCCTGTGACCACCTGCTTCCTGCCTCAGCACTTGGATCCACCTCACAGCCCAGCTGCTTCCTCTGTTCTGGGCCCCATGGCTCCCTCAGTCATGGCACGAGTGCTGTGTGAGCAGTGACCCTTGTGGCTTCCCTGTCATCGTCCAGCTGCCTTCAGCCTGAGCACTGCCTGTAACAGATTCCCCTCACATTTCTGCTGTCAGCCTGACGCCAGACTTCACAACTTCCCTAGTCCATTTTGCTGGCCTCCTGCCTCTGTTCGGAGCTTTGGAGGTTCTCAAACATGCCCCATCTGCCCACTGAGGCCTCCCAATTTAATGGCGGCCCACCTCCTTGGACTGTGCCCACTCTCATCTCTAAGGAGAGAGAGAATTCTCCTCTGTAGAGGAGGAAATGAACTGTACAGGGCTCCTCCACAATACGGTTGACAATGTTGTTCAACTAAGCTTCAAATTAATTTGAATTTTGTGAAAACAAGCATTAAAAATATGCCCACATCGTACTTAAGTCCGATGCAAAGGTTATCTCGCAGCAGGCTTAGAAAATGAGCATAATAAGAGATAGATAGCATAATTGCAGTAGAAAAAGCACTACAGTAAGAACTGAAATATGCCAGGGTACTGGTTCTCTAATTTCTCCCTAACTTTAGCAACATTTCTGGCCTTGGGAAGTCGCTTTGCTGATGCAGGTCTCAAATGCCTCATTAATAAAATGTAAATTGGAAAATTTCGTCTGCCTAAGGATCATGGCCTTCGCCAGGTAAAGGTTTGAATTAAATTCATTACAAAAGCAAGATAAAAATATTTAACATTTAACAAAATTTGACATTTAATTCTGTTAAAAAGATAACATTTTATGTTATGGTAGGAATGTGAAAACAATATTTTGAAAATACATAAAAAAAGAAGCAAATCTCTTTTAATAAGTTTGTTGGAATTTTTTTGTGTGTGGGTACATAGAGAAATATATTCTCTTTCTCATTTCCTCTTCCTTTCATATGCACAAAATTGTGTTCTTCTAATTACTCCTTGCTTTTTCACTTATATTTTATATCATAATTTTAATTTTGTTGTAAGTATAGTCTCATTTTATTTCAGTTTTTATCTTAGTTGTAAATGCTTACATTATGTTCTATTAACAATTCTCTTTTGATTTAAATTTTTGGTTTTTGTAAAGTTACAATCATAGAAATTCATTAAGTACTCATTACATTGTAGGTTCTGTTAAAATTATTTTCCATATAGTATCTCATTTGATGATATTTTAATAACCTGTTTTATTTCCAAAATACTTAAATAAAGTAGCTTACAAGAAATGTAAAATAGTATGATGAAAATAGCACTTGAGAAAATCACTGTGTTAGGAAACTAAGCATAGAAAAGATAAACTGAAGCAAGAAGCATGAAATGCATGCATGAAGCTTTATGCATGCATTACAGATGTACTCAAATTAGGTTTGGGGGTTTTAACAGCCCAATAGGAGGGAGGGAGTATTGGTTAGCATGAAGGTATAATTATTCACTCAATTCCTCGTATTACAAAATGAAATCAAACCAAATCCCTGAAAACGTATAGCCTCTTGGTAAGGAGATAAAGCTCAGACAATAAAGATATTTATCCATATACTTTTATATGACTTTTAAAGTTAAAAATATGAATGTATTTACAACTCTTGATACATGCTATCAAGTTTGTTTCCCAAACCAGCACTAGGCATTGATTGTCATACAAATTGTCCACATCTCCTCTTTGTTTCATTAATCTCTATTTTTTTGATTTTAGTAAGATCGAATTTTTTTTTTTTTTTCTCACTGTGTTTGCCTCTTATGAGTAAATATCTCCTGGTTTGTTAAGATCCAGCTCATTAGATCGAATTTTCCACAACTGAGGCATTTATTTCTAAATTGAGTATGATTGATTATGACAGGATCTAGTCCTTCTTTGTATGTAATTATTTTAGCAGAAGTATCACCTCAATTTTGATATGCTCTTGGTTTTACCATATTATTTAAAGTTGAAGAAAAAGAGCAGATAACAGGGTGACAATGCATTTTGTCATTTTGTTTATTTAGGCCAAGCAGACCTCCAGTAAGCTTGAAAACTAGAAATACTTTACATTTTGGACTAGATTCAAACTTTTTATTCATTGTATTTTCAATCAAAGATACATGTTTTCTCTCATCCTATGACAATCAATCTTTGCTGTAACCCTCTAGTGAAAAAGCCATTATCTAATTTTCCTGACACTTTTTCCTGTTTCCAAATCTTTGGGGAACAATATTAGATCTGTCATTTAAGGACTCATTATGTGAACACACTATTCTTATCATTTGCTTTTCTGTGTTGTGTTGATTCCCAAAGAATTTAAATCATCTGCAAAAAAGGGTGGGGAATTTTTTTTAAGTTTTTATGTTTTATGAGTTATGCTAACATTTATTTTACAAACAAAGCAGCATGTTTTCAAGCACTGCTTTTAATCAGATAGCTCTCTTAGCGTGTGGCCTATTTAACCTAGAGCCTTCTGTAAAGATGCATTTTTTGAATATTTCCAAGAATTTTGAACATTTCCAAGAAATGCTGGACACAGTTCTCTCAGAAAGGCAACCTGCTCATATTCCATCACGTTGACTGTGACTGCCCCAGACACATGCTGTGTGTACTTGGATGGCTGGCGTCAGGAGAAAATCGGCCCTGCCCCATGTTGTGATGCTTTCCCTGGAAAGGCCCATTTGTGAATATCCTATTCTATGTTTTCTACAGCAAGATAACAGTATAGAAAAACAGCACATGCTTCTAAATCCAGTCTAGGCCTTTAGAAGATTACTCCCTGATTTTTCGCTACAGAGCTTGATGGAGATGGAGAATGTCGATAAGCCTGGGGGATAGAGCAAAACAACAAAGAAAAGAATTTGAATTCTTTAGTCTGGAGAGAAGGTTGGAAGGTTAAAGACTGTCTTATTAATGGAATTCAAGTTATATAGAAGTTTTGTAATTGAGTCAAAATGAATTAACCTTTTTCAAAGGCAATTTTGATTTCTGTCCCAGTGTCTTTAAATAAAAGAAAGTGGGGGAGGTGTGGAGAAGGACAGGATGATCGAATGTCTGTGAGGATGGGCCACTTTCCCGGGGCTTCCTTGATCTCACTTCCTGATAGTGCTCTCAGGACTCCTCAATCTAATTTTTCCCCTTTCCTTTCTACATTGTCCTGACAAAAGTGTCCAATGTGCACTACTGCAAAGAGATTTGCAGAGATTGGTACCACTGCCTTCCGATGTTCGAATGGGAGAAATCAGCTTGTCAGAAGTTACCAAGCAGGATTTTCATTTGGTATAAAGCAGACATTTCTGACAGTGCTGGTTGTTAAACACAGGAGAGCTACTGGGAAAGGTAGCTATGCATTCCTCTCCCTCTATCAGGGCTAGCCAGCTTTACCATTATAGAGAAAGTTGACTTGCAAAGCAAGAAAGGCCCCAAATGTCTTGTCAAACTTTCCACTCCACTGTTTACAGTATCCAAACAATATAAATATCTCTTAATCCAGACAATTTGTAGTACTTTATTAATGCTGGACAATATTGTACTGGATGATTTTCAGCAATTTTGGTCTTTGGCTTGCCATTTTAGTTTAAAATCAAACGGCGGCGGGGGGTGAATTTATTGTTATTGATCAAGAGTATATTCTAAATGATCAAAATATACTTAAAAAGTAATAGAGTTTTTGTTTTTGGAAAACAAGTGCAAGCCTATCTTTCTAAATTTTCTCAGTTGTCAGATTAGATCAAAGTTAACTTCACCTTAAGATTTTTATTGGTAATCAGCACTAGGCGATTACTAAGTGAAGTACTCTGGATTTAAAGCTGGTAAAATTTATGTCTAATACACATGCTATTAGGTGTTTTTGATGTTTCTGATGCCTACTCGTAAAAGTATACAATATTTACCATTGTTTCTCCAAAGACCATAATGAAAATCTGTCAAGCAGGTAAAGCAAAGTTTAGTAGATATGTGGCAGTGAATGAGAATATCATCTTGACAGAGTCTTAGTGTCTCAGGTATAAGAAGAAGATAGTCTCACCAATTGTACAAGAAAGTTCCCCTTTCTCCACATCCTCGCCAACATTTGTTGTTTTTGTGTTGTTGATTTTAGCTGTCTGACAGGTGTGAGGTGATATCTCTTTGTAGTTTTGATTTGCATTTCCCTGATGATAAGTGATGCTGAGAATCTTTTCATGTGTCTGTTGACCATCTCTATGTTTTCTTTGGGAAAATGTCTATTCATGTCTTCTCATTTTTAATCGGATTATTTGGTTTTTGGGTGTTGGGTTTGATAAGTTCTTTATAGATTTTGGATATTAACCCTTTATCAGATATGTCATTTGCAAATATCTTCTCCCATTTCATAGGTTGCCTTTTAGTTTTGATGATTGTTTCCTTCTCTGTGCAGAAGCTTTTTATTTTGATGTAATCCCAATAGTTTATTTTTGCTTTTATTTCCCTTGCCTTCAGAGACACATCTAGAAAAAGGTTGCTACAGCCGATGTCAAAGAAGTTACTGCCTGTGTTCTCTTCTAGGAGTACACATGAAACTAGTATTACACTGTATGTTAACTAACTGGAATTTAAATAAACTTAAAAGACATTTATAGAGTTTCAAGTTTGGGCTAGATGATTTTTTTTTAAGATTTTATTTATTTATCAGAGAGGCAGAGAAAGCATGCACAAGCAGGGGGGAGTGGCAGTCAGAGGCAAAGGCAGAAGCAGGCTTCCTGCTGAGCAGGGAGCCCAATGTGGGACTTGATCCCAAGACCCTGGGATCATGACCCAAGCTGAAGGCAGACGCTTAACTGACTGAACCACCCAGGTGTCCCTGGACTGGGTGATTTTCAGGCAGGTCTTGCAAGGTTGGGAACTTGTAGGGATTGTCCAAAGTTTAGGATATAATATGTTCGTACTGGTAGATACTGGGAAATGAGAGTGTTCATAAGAGATTGGTGAGCAAGCTGTTAGTTTTGATAAGCAAATTGTTTAGTTAGTACAGTCTTACCCTGAGGTAGCAGATACTTTATGGAGCAAGGAGCTAAGTTATTAAGCTTGGTCTCAGCATTATTTACCACAGAGATGGGAGAGTATACCTGGCCCAGCATTAACACAGGGTGGAGAATTATGTCTCTTAATTTTTTTGATTTCATACTCAATCTCTCAAATCAGTAGCAACAAAATAGAGTGCTAAAATTCTTAATTATCCTGTATTCGGGGCCCCTGGGTGGCTCAGTTGGTTGAATAGTTGAGCGTCTCCCTTCGGCTCAGGTCATGACCCCAGGGTCCTGGGATTAAGCCCTGCATTGGGCTCCCTGCTCAGAGGGGAGCCTGCTTCTCCTTCTCCTCCCCACTTGTGCTGTCTCTCGCTATCCCTGTCTCTCTCTCTCAAATAAATAAATAAAATCTTAAAAATAATTTAAAATTCTTAATTATCATTTATTAAAAACAGATGGAAGCTTAATTTTAAGATTCCTCATTTTTCCTTCATAATGAAAGAACCAATTATCTTTTATTTTCTTGTTTCCTTTATCTAATATTAGTGATTCTATTGAGGTTTCTAGCTAATACAAGATATTAAATCATAGTATAATTTTTATACATGAATTCTATGTTTAATGGTGCTGAAGCAAAACTCTAAACCTTTTTGAAGTTTGCACATCCCAAGCTGATTTTAAGAATATTCATTAAGACCACAATTTGAAATAATGTAAGAACTAAGGATAAAGCTAGGCAATGAAACGTGCTTATAGAATATTTACTATAAAAATTTCTTATTAAAATAATGTATTTTTCATGTTACTAGAAAGAGGACAGAATATAAGATAACACTCATAAATCTAAAATACTGACTTGTTGATTGGCATAATACTTGATACAGAACATTATAAACCACAAATATTTTGAATTAGTATTAAAATATTTTTTTTTATTTTTTTTTTAAAGATTTTATTTATTTATTTGAGACAGAGAGAATGAGAGAGAGAGAGCACATGAGAGGGGGGAGGGTCAGAGGGAGAAGCAGGCTCCCTGCCGAGCAGGGAGCCCGATGCGGGACTCGATCCCGGGACTCCAGGATCATGACCTGAGCCGAAAGCAGTCGCTTAACCAACTGAGCCACCCAGGCACCCCAGTATTAAAATATTTTAATATTAATAGGAAAAACTTTAATGTCTGTCCGACAATAATGAGTGACCAAACAGACGTATAACCATTACAGTAATATTTATTAAAACCTTTTGATTATGAAAAATTGTATATAGGATAATTCATAATAAATCAGCAAAAAATTAGATTTGTAGTATGTATAGTCTTATGGCAGACATTGTGAGTTGTTTGCCTAATATGCAACTTATTTCATTTTTTTTTATACTGATTTGTTTAAGGGTTGAATGCCCAGCTAAATACTATCCTGCCCCAAGTGCCTTTATGGTATTTGACCAAAGATATTCTGCTGTGATTTCTGGGAGACTTCGAAGCACTTTACTAATATAAGCATGGTCTCATGCTCTTTGGTGCTTCCTTCTTTCTGGGTGGAATGTTGGGTGTAGTTATCTTGTCAGTATTAAGTTGCTATGAAGATAAAGCTACACACTAGGGATGGAGGAGTAGAGACAGGAGACATTGTCCCTAGAGACGCTGTAACAGCCCTGGACTGCCTATCTCTACACTGCTTGTTATATCAGGACAAGCAAAACAATAACCAAAAATTTAAGAAATATTAGGAAGAACTTCTTTTGTTAATTACCATAATCGGTTTTCACTGCATGCTACTGAACACAATCTCTAACTGATGTAGATCTCAATTCCGCAAATAAATAAATACATAAATGGAAGAAAATACATCAAATATTAATTGTAATGTCTGTGTGTTGTGATCATAGACAATTTGAAAACTATAATCCTCTTTGTGCGAGGATTATACATTTTTAAGCATGTACAATGAGATACTTATTTTACTATTAAAAATAATTGTATTTGTGGGCACCTGGGTGGCTCAGTTGGTTAAGCGACTGCCTTCGGCTCAGGTCATGATCCTGGAGTCCCGGGATGGAGTCCCACATCGGGCTCCCTGCTCGGCAGGGAGTCTGCTTCTCCCTCTGACCCTCCTCCCTCTCATGCTCTCTGTCTCTCATTCTCTCTCTCTCAAATAAATAAATAAATAAATAATCTTTAAAAAAAATTGTATTTGTGTATATTAAAAGTAAATATATTTTTATTCAAGGTGTAGATTTATAGGGTGACAAAGTTAATATACCTACATATTATCATGACACAGATGAGATATACATTAAAAGACATAGGGACTATGATGTCTTATTTACCAAAGAAAAGTCTATTAGGAAACAAATAAGTTTTTTGGACATAGTGAGAGTGAGCCCAAACAAGTCTAACCGATATATAAATAAAGAAAATTCAATGGATTTAAGCAGAGAAACTATGAAATTTCTCTATTTCTTTCATAGGTTGTTCACAAATTTAATTCAGTGTAGAGGTTTGTAGCACATTATGTTTAGCAACGTCCAAGGACAATTAATAAATGGTCCTAAATATAAGTGAGGGTGGTGGCAAGGTGAATGGAAAAGGGTTTGTCATGTTGATCAGCCCTCTATGGAAATGATTCACAAAATAGTCCAAAGCATTGTTAGTGGTTCTTTGAAAAGTGTTCTTTATTTGGCTCATGATTGGTCTCTCGTAGTGTTAATATTTTTGAAATGAAACTTGCTTTTGTTTTGTTATGAAGTAATCATTTTAATGAGAAGCTCTGCTAGTTATTGCACTCTTTCTGGTAAGGATTTCTTTATTTTTATTCGCATGTCTCTAGCTCCCCCAGGCCCTCCCTGTGATAATTTAGGAGTAAGACAAATGAATGGATTTGTTCTGCTCAAGTGGTTTTTATGTCAAAATATTTGAGAACTGTACATAGTTTTTAAAGTGTAAGAGATTCAAGATTGAGGTAAGAGAAGGTCATATCATAGACTTCACCTATGGAGATTTATTTTCTTTTGTTCCATAAGCTATTTCAACATCATCAGTTGGGACCTCTGTGGATATCAAATTACTCCATTAGCATTACAGGAGGTTAAAACAATCAACATTTCTTTCTTTAAGTGTTTAAAGTAGTTCTGGAGGCCAGACCAACAGGGCACAAATGTTTTATACAAGTGTTAGAGCTAGTAGAGTGATCACTTAATCTACTCCCTTTATTTTATGAAGGAGGAAACCTAGGACCTCTTTAGTCCCAAACTGAGGTGCTCTCATTTTCCCCAGCGTTTCAATCTCTTTCTTACCCGAGGACGAGCACAGGCTACTGCCCCTTGCTGGCATACATTCCAATTTGCTGGTAACTCACTCTCTCCAGGAAGCTGTCCCTGAACCCTGGCCTCTTACAAGTGTGGATTAGGTTTCTTTCTTTGTTCTCTCAGAGAAACCTGTACACCATTTCTTTTGCTAGCCAATATGTTGCTTCAAAATTGCTATTTTGCTCTTCTTTATGGCCCTCTAGATTGTAAACTTCACTGGGAAATGTTAGGGACTCAGTTTTCTTCTGTTCATCATGACTCTAGTGCATTGAAAAATAGCTTCCATATAGTAGGTGCTCAAACATATTTATATATTGAAGGAGTTCCTAAAAATATGTGTGTATAATTTTATGTTCTGTGTAAAATATCCAAATACCTACACATAAAAGCAAAAAAAAAAAAAAATTAGGGGTGCCTGGGTGGTTCAGTCAGTTGAGCATCTTGTTCTCAGCTCAGGTTTTGATCTCAGAGTCATGGTTTAAGCCCTGCATTGGGTTCCACAATGGGTGTAGATCCTACATAAAAAATAATAACAAAAAGCAAAAAAAAATTATTTTGAGACTATTATAGTTGAAAAAAAGCCATTATTGTTTGAGTTTAGCAAGAAATAGTGGCTTCTTTTGATTGCAGGTAGCTAGAAAAACAATTTTATTCTAAATTCTGAAATTTAAATTTCTCAATAAACATTGCAGTTCTGTGTGGTAACAGTTTACATTTGTCCAGAAAAATTGATAAATTATTATACTTACACATGGAATTCTAAGCTGCAGTGAGGATAAATGAACTACTTTCCTACATGCAACAATATGAATGAATCTCATGAAAATTGTAGTGAAAGAAGCACAAAACTAAAAGGCATATATTTATTATCCCACTTCTATTGTGTTCAAAAGTGGGTAAAACTAATTTATGATGTTGGAAGTCAGAATAGCTGTTATCCTTTGTAGGAGTAATGACAGGAAAGAGGGAAGGGAAGAGGGCATTTCTGTGGTGCTTATCCTGTTCAGCTTCTGGTTGTGGGTGTTGGTGTTCATCTGTATAAATTCATTGTGATGCACAATTACAGTTTGTTCAGCTCTTGTGCCTACCTTTATTGCAGTAAAAATACCTACATGTGCCTCTGTCTCCACATACCCCACATCTTTCAAATTTAAGGGCCAATGAAGTAGAACTGACCAATAACATAATGACATATTTCATAATTACACATATACATACCAATTTATACTCATTGCCATTATCGTATCATCCAGCTAAATATTTTCTTTTTCCCATATAGTTTATACCAAGCTATGTAAATTAAAGCTTTGTAAATATTAACTTAAGATGACTACACCTGATGAATATCAAAATTACATGTGAAAGCTTCCACGGATTTCATATTTCTACAGCTTTACCCAACGTGAAATGTCTTACTTTATCAACTTAATCATTTCCATGTAAAATACAGATATTCAACTTAAATAGACCATATTCACTTACATAATGATTACAACTTAAGCAGTTTTCAGATTTTCGCTAATTTATAAACTTGGAGTATACCTAAAATTTATCAGGGGCCTTTGATGCCCAGCCCTCAAATTCCTTGATCCACCTGAGGTTGCCTATCATTTTGGATAGTATACTGTAGACTCATGCTTCCCACTCCAAGAGCCTGTCTGTTAATCTTCAATAAAGGATTTCTGCAATATTATAGGGATTTTGAAGGAGTAACATAACACAGAGCAATACTCAATGCCTGGGGGATGGGAATCTGTAGATAAATGCTCCAATCTCCCCAGGTATCCCTATGACTATTGCACTATGTTTTGGAGTTCCAGTTGATGCACACTTTATTGGATTTTCTACCTACTACACACCCCCCCTCCATTTCTCCACTTTCTCTTTGTGTTTTCCTGCATCACTTCCTAAATAGACTACCTGAACCAAAGTTCTTGCCTCAGAACCTCCTTTGGGGGAGCCACAAGGATACTCTTCTTCTATGATAGCATGCAGTTATCACTTAAAATTTTTTTAAGTTATGATTTGTCTTTCTTCTTCCATTATTTTCTGAATTCCAAGGACATAGAGTTTCAGTAAACATGGAAATCATAAGACAGAGTTCCATTCCACCTCCTTTCAGCATTTTTATGAAGTACCACCAGTTGCCTCAAACAGAATAGGAAAATTTGAAGAGCACTTCTTCTTCCTAATTTTGTCTCACTTTTCTTTAGGGATAAGTGCCTGAAAATAAATTAGTAGTAATTTTACTCAGTGTTCAAGATATATTGCCAGGAGTCTGTAGTTAAAATGCTAGGGATGATGCATTAACACATTATTAGCCATTACCCTCCAGCCACACACAAATGTCTCCACTCTCACTCAAAGCTCTTGAGAGGACAGTCCAACAATGAATTCACAAGGAAGACTCTCACTTCCCCTTCTGTTTTTCAGCCCATATAAGTCTTGTGTTTGAAAATCACTATGTTTGTCCCCTAGGGCTACCATACCAGAATACCACAGACTGGGTGGCTTAAACAACAGAAAATTATTTTCTCACAATTCTAGAAGCTAGAAGTCCGAGGTCAAGATGTCAGCAGGGGTAGTTTCTCTTGAGGCCTTTCTTAGCTTGCAGATGGCCTCCTGGGTCCTCACATGGCCTTTCCCTCTGTGTACACATTCCTAGGGTCTCTGTATTTCCTAATCTCTTATTATAAGAACACCAGTCATATTGTATTAGGTTCCAATTACCTCTTTAAAAGCTTTAGCAAATATAGTCATATTCTGAGGTACTGGAGGGTGGAGCTTCAACAAAAGAATTTTAGGGTGTCATAATTCAGCTCATTAGAGCCAACTTTGTTCTAGAGAACATGATGGTAGAACTCAATGAAAGAAAGCAAGGTAGGAGGCTGGCCACTGATGTGGCTAAGCAGAGAAATGAAATAGAAGGATCTTCCCTGGGCTAGATACACGTGGAGTTGAGGAGAGGGATGCAAAATAGAAGCCCAGATCAGTAATAAAGAAGGTGACTTTTCCGGAGTTAAATGTCACCTCTGCTATTTTTTTTTTTTAATTTTTATTTTTTGGCTGTCACAAATTGTACCAATATAATCAGGAAAGACACAGTCCTCTACATTATGAAAGTACTTATCAGACTGGTATCATAGAAAGAGTATAAGGTTTAGATACATATTCTGCAGAGATTTTGAGTTCCGTATCTATCAGCAACCAGCTCTGGTAGTGTGCTGCTACTTAATCTCATGAATCTCTTGATTCTTTATGTATGAACTGAGGATAATATCTCTCTTCAAGAATTCAGGTGAGGTGTAAGTGAGACAATGCATGTAAATTACCAAGCACATAATAGACTTTAATAGATGCTCAATTTTTATCTGCATATTCACATTATTTTACAAATCCTGAGAAAATAATTTAAAAGCCATGCAAGTTTTGAACAGGTGAAGAAGGCTGAAGCAATGGAAATTTTTGGTTGATCACCAAATGAGATTACCTAGGAGCTTAACAATAGAAAATATTCAGAAACAAAAGAGTATATAGGAGGAAACCGAGTAGAAATTTTAATTTTTTCCCACTATTCTTCACTATACTGCATTGGATTATGTGGAAGGGCATTGGTAGAAATGACATTGTTTATGGAAGCCAGTAATAGAAGCTAATCAGGCACCAAAAGATTAGTCAAAGGAATTCATGGTCATCCTCAGAGAACATGGGGTTGTCAATCATTCTAAATTGCCACCCTGACATTGTATAGGAAATTGGAAGGCCAAAAATGAGGATCTTTTTATGGAGCATTGTACTTGTTTGTTGATGCTTCTAGTTGCTTCCTTTCTATACTTTTCTAGGCATTTGCCTAATGGATTTGGGCATATTGACAGTTGTAGAGCCATAGATTTGAGCCATGCAGAGTAAATACCTAAATGTTTGTTTGTTCTGTGCACACACTAAGAAAGCAAACGTGGGTGTCTTTTAAAATTATGAACAACCACAATAGAATAAGTCAGGTTAAGACAGAGTCTAAATCATCCTCTAAGATAGCAGAACAAATAGGCACAGAGCTTACTGGTGGTTAGCCATTTTGTACTGACTACTGCTGTATAATTCCCAAAATATTCTGCCTTTAGTTTTGTGTGCATTCTAAGCATGTCACCCTTTCCTAGCCTAAAAATACTTCAGACAATATAATTTAACTCAGTAAATAAACCTCTGAAAATTTGTATTTTTCACAAGTTTTATTGTTAATTGCCCAATACCTGCCAATTTAGGGCATACTAAATAATGCTCAAAAGCTGAATGGTTTTCTCTCCATTTCTTTTTGCTTGTGCCTCATTAAATTGTAGTGTAGGAGAAATTATGACATAATGAAGGCACACAGAGATGTATTGGAAAAATCACAAGGAAGAAAGATGAGATGACAACTATAAAAGGCTGGGAACGATGATAACAATGACAACAAGGGAAAAGAGAGATTATCATACTATCAGGGCTTCTTTGTGATCACTTCCAACTTCTCTCAAAATAACTGGCTTCAGAATAGTATATTTACCTTTGAGGATATATTTATGCTTGACTTCTGCCCTGACTTTTTGTGCTTTTATTTAACCAGGCACAGTTTGTTTAGATCATATTCAGCCTTTGCTCATTAAAAAAACAAAAAAACTTTTGCATGTACACAAAAAGTCATGGCACATAACTGTAATAACTTCACAAACAAGCTCTCTCCACTTCAACAGGATAATCACTGTTCTAGTTACAGTGGGGAGAGGAAGAAGAACCCTTCAAGTTAATAAAAAGACTTTACATTTAGAAAGATCCTTAGACTTTGCATTTTACATTAATAGTTTTTGGCCCAAGGAATTAATTATTTAATAAATCAGTAATATTTATTGGTGTCTGTTATAACAGCAATAGCACACCCTTCTCCCTAAAAATGCAAATACCATATTCTGGAATTTCACATTTCTGTGTTGAGAGTGCATAAATTTGGCCATATAAAGTCCAAAAATATTCTTGCGACCCACCCTTTGAGAATGAATAAGTACTATAAATTCAGCATGCAGTATACTAATTTAAAAGCACACATTATTAACAACAACAAAAAACTGGATTAATAAGTAGGTAGAGATTTGCTACAACGTGGATGGATCTAGAGGGTATAATACTAAGTAAAATAATCAGAAAAAGACAACTACCATATGATTTCACTCATATGTGGAATTTAAGAAGCAAAATGAATGAAGAAAAGAAAGAGGCAAATCAAAAAACAGATTCTTAACAAACTGATGGCTACCAGAGGAGAAGTAGGTGGGGGGATGTGTGAAACAGGTAAAGGGGATTAAGAGTACACTTATCATGATGAGCACTGAATAATGTATGGAATTGTTAAATTACTATATTATATACCTAAAATTAATATAACACTATGTTAACTATACTGGAATTAAAATTTTAAAAAAATTGTAAAGAATCTGAATAGACGTTTTTCTAAACAAGTCATACAGATGGCCAGCAGGCACGTGAAAAGATACTCAACATCACTAATTATCGGGGAAATGCAAATCAAAACTGCAATGAAAGATCAGCTTAGACAGATCTGTTAGAATTTCTGTCATCAAAAAGATAAGAAATAACAAGTATTGGCAAGATGTGGAGAAAAGGAAACCTTGTGCACTGTTGGAGGGAATGTAGGTTGGTCCAACCACTATGGAAAACAAGAAGTTCCTTGAAAAATTAAATATAGAACTACCATATGATCCAGCTATTCCACTTCTGGGTATATATCTGAAGAATATGGAAAACTAATTCAAAAGGATATATGCACCATTATGTTCATTGCAGCATTATTTACAATAGTCAAGATATGGAAGTAACCTAAGTGTCTACTGATGGATAAATGAATAAAAAAATTGTGGTATATGTGTACAATAGACTATGACTCAGCCATATAAAGAAATGAAATCTTGCCATTTATGACAACATGGATGGACCTTGAAGTTATTATGCTAAGTGAAAGAAGTCAAATGGAGAAAGACAAATACCGTATGATTTCATTTATTTGTAGAATCTAAAAAGCAAAGCAAAACAAATGAAACAAAAACAAACTCATAGATACAGAGAACAGATTGGTGGTTTCCAGAGGGGAAGGGCATTGGGAGTGGGCTGAATGGGTGAAAGGCCTTAATTACATGGTGGTGGATAGTAACTAGACTTGTGTTGGTAATCACCTTGTATTGTATACAAGTATCAAATTATAATCTTGTACACCAGGTGAAACTTATAAACCAATTTTCCCTTGTTTTTCTTAAAGCATATTTTTATTCCACGAAATAATTTTATAGGTCAGGCTTAGGTATTATATCCCATTCTCTATACACTCTCTGTCTACCTAATCTATCTTTTATATATTAATGAAATGCATACTTCTATTTTCATCAAAATCTGATTTGAGTATTGACACACCTGTCCGATTTTTTCCGATGGCTGCACATTCAAAAACATGCATGAGGGATGTTAATCTGTATTGTTTGTTTTTTAAATTGCCCTTACCCATTAATGGCAACGCTTTTAACTACCTGGGATGCTGCAGAAATTGGTGATAAAACGCTTGACAGCTGTTGGAGTCAAGCAGACCATATTTTTTCTTTCAGAAAGAAACCTGAACACTAGGGCTTCTTCTCCTACTGTTACTGTCTTTTGGTGATTTAAGCGGTCTGCCATCACAAGAGAAAGCTGACATTGTGGAGTGGTGGCCCTTCCATGCTTTGTCATTTAATTTTTTTTATTTTTTATTTTTTGACAACTTATGTTCAGAGTTCCTTTTTTGTTGTTTAGGTGAGGCTCTATAAACAGAAGAAAAACAAGATCTAAAGAGAGTTTTGATTATTTTTTCTGTCTGCTTCTCTTAAACAAAGGATATTTAGTAGAGGAAGATTAAAATTTAAAAAATCTTTTTGAAATTTTCTTTAGAGGTGAAATTATTTACAGTTCATTTGAAATATATTTGTTTTATACCTTAATCACTTAAGAACTCAGACATGAATATATTTTATCAGTTTATTGGCTTATAAACTTTTTTTTAGAAAACAGTAAGATTGACAAATCATCCTGGTCATTGTAAGCAAGTCAGGAATAAAGATAGTAAAGGTTATTTTTCTCATTTATTTTTGTTTCCTTCCTGACATAAACATGAAGATGAGAGATAATCACACAAAACTTACACTTTGTATTTTTTTGTGTTTTTTTTTAACATAGGCATTTTAGAGCCAAAGAGTTTTATTGTGAGCTAAGTATCACATTAGGCCATGAGATTGTCTAATTAAATATATACAATTTATACATGTAGTTTCTATTTTTCCATCTCCCTAAATGTATGAATTCCCATTCAGCTTTCCCTCCCTTCTCCTGTGGTCCTCTGCGCTATTCCTTATGTTCCACATATGAGTGAAACCATATGATAATTGTTTTTCTCTGTTTGACTTGTTTCACTTAGCACAATCCCCTCCAGTTCCATCCATGTCAATTCACTAAATGTACATTTAGAGCCATGTGCCAGATCTTTTTATTTGATGATATGTACATGTATTATTAATAATCTTTTAAACTGAATAAAACAAAAAAATTAATGAAAACTCATAATTATGTGAGTGTCCATGTGTGTGTGTGTATACAATCACATTTCCATCTGTTCCCTAATTCCTTGACCCACACTGTATCTAATCTTGGGTTTTTTTGCCCAGACCACAGGGCCTCTCCATATAGTCTGATTTTCATTGTCACAATAAGCTACTCTCAGTCATATGGAAAAGCACTGGAGGCTCCCCATAGTTGTGCACAAAATTTGTGTACTCTCTGAGAAGCTATTCCAAGGGAATATCTGCTTTAAAACTCCCTGAAGCTCTCTAAATTCTACTCTGTATTAATCTCCTCTGTGGTAGTGGTATAAAATATATAGGGTTGAGCACATTTTCAATTTTTAATATACTATCTGATTTAATTTCTGTTTATAAGAGATTATGGGGAAGAAAGTATTTGCAATGTTTGATTTGCTCAAATTGAATATTGGGAAGAAATCAAATAACTACTGTTAGGATAATTAAAGAGGGAATGTACAGAAATCAGATTTGTAGTAGAATGTAGTTATACAGTAGAGTTTAGAGAAAAATACTCTAATTGTTAATGTGTATTTTAAACAAATTGAAGATGATTTGAAAATTGAACTTCTTTAATTGCTTATAACATGATACAAAATGGTTCCCTAAAGAGATTGTTTTTCCCCTCCACAGATGGATTTCTATTCAGGACTATATTCATTGAAATCTTTCTTTGGGGGCACCTGGGTGGCTCAATCAGTTAAGCAGCCAACTCTTGACTTTGGCTCAGGTCATGTTCTCAGGGTCCTGGGATCTGTGTTCAGGGGGAAGTCAACTTGAGGATTCTTTCTCTTCCTCTCCCTGTGCTCCTCCATCCGCTCGGTCTCTCTCTCTCTCTCTCTCAAATAAATAAATAAATAAATAAGTCTTAAAAAGAAAGAAATCTCTCTTTTAATGAGTCAAATAGCAATAACAACAAAAGCTTTTTTTTTTTTAAAAAAATGAGTCTGTGGGCTAACATTTCCTCCTAAATATCTTAATATTTTCTTGTCATAGTTGCTGAAATATCATATCATCAAAGGGGCAGTAATGCAAGTAAGCACACAAAGACACATTTTACATATTAGAACCCAGATCTGAAGGTAAATGCTCTAAAATCACTTACTAGAAGAATGGTGACATAATTAGGAATGGGAAAAAAATTATCCTTAAGGACCAATTTTCTAAAAACAATTCTTTTGATATAATATGTTTTAAAATTAAAAGTCAGAGAAATAACGTTTTAGTTAATTTTCAAAACTTTGACTAAGATAAAATTAAACCATATTGAAAATTTTAAAAGCATCTATTATACATTTATATATGTATGTGTATATATGTATGTATATGTATATATATATATATACATACATATGTATAATATTTTGAAGGATATCTTCAATGTTTTTTATCAATTTTAAACAATGTATCAAAGAAAATAACTCATAATAGCTCCATAGGAGTTTGAATATTTCTGGGGTTTGCAATACACACAGATGTATTTATTGCAATGATTAGATATTTAAATAAATGCAGTTAAGTTATTTGAATTTCTGATTACTCAAACTGTATGAAAACACAAACTGTATGAAAAGCAGATCCCATCTTATATTTTATATTATACATTTCTTCATTCAACGGTCTCTGAACGGAGATTCTTGTCTTGAGACTGAATTGTCATCAAATTCAAATTTTCTCCATGTGTGACTAATTCCTCATAGAAATATGAAAATATTTTTTTTTCTTTGCCTAACCCATTTGATCTTGTACCTTACTTTAAAAAAATCTTCCTAGGAAATGCTTGTTTTTTTGTTTTTTTTCTTTCTTTTTAAAAATTGTTTTAATGTAACTATTGGGTCATCTTGAACATTATGAGTGATTTAAGGAAACAGTTAAATACTGGGATAAATGAATGTCTCATCCAACTGCTGGGTCCCAAGATTCTAAGGAAGAAAAACAAATCAGGAAAGAATTTACATTATTATTCAATGAGAAGTAATGCAAATTGATATCCATTTAATTTAAAATACTTTTATGTAAAAGATAAACTGAGAGATGAAAGAGTAATTTTACAACCGCTGATGACAAATGGTGTTGTAATTAGAAAGAACATGTGTATCAAAGAATGTTCCTTCTCTGGACCATTTTGAATATGTTAATGGCATTGGAACCATGCATTAAATACTGAACAAAATAGTAAATAGTAGCATGAAGAAAAAAATGAGGCTGTGTATATACAGGAATTTTTTCTCTTTTTTTCTATTTATTCATTTTGGTGACAATTTAATTTAATTTTATTTTAAAAATTTTACTTATTTATTTGTCAGAGAGAGAGAGAGAGAGCACGAGCAGGGGGTGCAGCAGGCAGAAGGAGAAGCAGGATCTCCAGTAAGCAAGGAGCCCAGCAAGGGACTCCATACCAGGACCCTGGGATCATGACCTGAGCCGAAGGCAGATGCTTCACGGACTGAGCCACTCAGGCATCCCATTTTGGTGACTTAGTTTTAAAAGAACTTGGAAAGGGTAATGAAAAAAAAAAAAGAACTGATAATATATATTCATATTTGTATTAATACATTTAAATTGATAAATTATAAAATATCCCCTTTTTAAAGTAGGGTTCCATCAGACAAAAAGAGCAACCATGCGTAATATTTAGAAAGAAATTTATTCTAGGTATTTGTCCATACTCAACTGTGGGGGGTGGTAAAGCAGTCCAGGCTCTTCTTTTTACTTCTTGTGTTGAGGAAGTCAAGGGCCAGCAGTAGGAAAGAAAAGATGGATGTGAAGTGGAGTTGATCAATGAATTACAGACTTGAATTTGGGAGAATAGACTGAAATCCAAAAAGAGGATCTGGAACCTGTGTGCCCCTCTCTCACCTCCTGCAACCTTGATGATGTAGGTGATGTGCAGAGTATGCTGATACTCTCCATCATCACTCCTGGCCCGTAACTTACAGAAGGTGAAGGAGGAAATGTAGCAAGAGCTGCCATTCCCAGGACAACAGGATGAGCTTGCACCGATGGTGATGTTCATAAGCAGCAGCATTATTTGACCCTGCGTAAATGGGTGTGACAGGCTCTCCAACGGGACAAAGATTGGTTCAGGGATGGAGTGGAAAACATCTTATAGTAGTTGGTCCTCTAAAGCTTAACCCAACTAAACAAAATCTTGTTCCTTAGTATTTGATTTCAAGAGGATGGGAGGGGTAGTTAGGAAAACAGAAGCTAAAAGAAGACTCTCGTGGAAAGAAATAATTTAAAAAAAGTGTTGAGAAACAGCATTGACACTAACTCTTAAACATGGTGACTGCTTCAATTCTGCCTTCCAGATCTCATGCAAATTTCTGTAATGGCCAATCCTAAATTGACACAGCACTAAGACACTGTACTTATGTATCATGGAGTTCCATATTTTTAATGTTTCTATACCACAGTGAAAATATCTTATCCTTTAGGAACTTAACTTCAAATGCACATCTATACTCTGAGCTAGTTGTTTGACATTGAGCGGGTTGTGTAATGTTCCCAATCACAAAATACAGATCACATTGTTGCTTCCCACTACTGTTGTGAAGTTTAAATGAGGTGCCACAAGTGAAAGGATGTGGTGTAGAGTGACATCAAGGTAAACAGACGCTTACAGCTAAAAAAAACGTGTATCGTGTGCTATGTAATACTACACACCGCCCTTTAATAACATTTAAATGTTAGAAGGGATTCTGAACATTTTTAAGTTTTTATCATTGAATAAAACCCTTTCACTTTACAGTGGTAGAAACTTGTTTTTAGATAGGTTCAGTAATTCAGACTCGTCGGTTAGGGGCAGAGTTCTAGGTAACCCTCAGACATCTAAATCTCAATCCAGGTATTTTTTTTTTTTTTTTTACAATTATATAATCTGCTTCTCATAAGAATATGGATCACTATTTTTATTTATGTATTTATTTATTATTTAAAAAATTAGATCATTATTTTTAATTAAATGATTTATTTTTTTTTCTAGGATTTTGAGAGAATATTTCCTTTGGATGTCAGACAAATGGGAAAAACAAGGGTGGCAGGTGGTCTTGGTGTTGAGTCCAAGCTTTGAAGTCAGGACTGGATTCCTGTGATCCGGGTTTCACAGTTCACTGATCTATAATATCCTCCAAATTACTTCCCTTCCTTAAGGATCAGTTTACTTATGTAAAATATGTTCAAAATAGTGAGATGAGCAAGGCCAGCTTTTAGGACAGTGGCACACCGTAAGCTCTAAGTAAATGTAGCTATTACTCTTGTTTTACTCCTGTAGAGTTTTAACATCAGCATGCTAATGGCAGCAAAACAGGCTTGCTTGATGAGAACCTAGGGAGCAAAGTTGTGTGTGAGTTGATTTAAAGAAGTAATATTATACAGAAAGTCATGTCCTCTGTGAATTACCTTAAGTAGAGATACAACAGTTAAATTCAGAGAGCCAGTAATGCAAGACATTTGAAAACCAGTGGAGTATGAGGCTGGACAAAAAATGCATTGTTTTGTGAAAGACTGGCTGCAGATGATATCAGCTGAGAAATTATTATTCAGACTGAATGATCCATGTGATACCGCACTGTATTATCCCGAGAAAGTCTTGCCAAAGTAGATTTTGTTAAAGGACTCTGAAAAATTATCACTACCCACTAGAAGATGAGGAATCACTACAAGGATAGAATTCCTTCACAGTGATCAGATGGTCTCAAACTTACACTGAAGAGGATTTACTGAATGAAAGACATTTGTCTATTAGTTTTGTTTTAGATTTCTCAAGGGCAGTTATACTGTATTTGATTATATCATACTCCTTAATGATGCTGATAACTTCTGCCTGTATTAACTTTTTTATCAAAGAAAGGGAAATCACAGTATCTAAATCTAAAATGGTCTAAAATTCCCTAAATGCCAACATTTCTGATTGTATTCAACAACTTCTAATAGTACTGATCTATAAAATTGTAATTAATGCTCTCTAATATTTGCTAGAGCTACGAATTAATGTCAGGAGAATTATCTACTTATAGATAGCAACAGCCTTGCTGTTGTCCTTATCATCTCATTTTACATATGAAGACTGAAGTTTAGGGAGATAAATTCACTTCCCCTTGTGTACTAGGAAGAGGAGGAAGAATTAAAACCAGGAATGCTTGGCCCAAACCCCACATCCCTGCCATACCTCAAAATACCACTCATTTTTAAATGTCTTTCAAACTTGCTAGGATTTTCTGATTTACTTTCCCTTTTCTTTCCAGAGTGAAAGTTTTAGGTCAGGGCTTGCCAGCATGGTTTCTCTTGCTTAATTCCCCCCTTTCCTACGGGCAATGTTCAAAAACATCCTCAATTACTATAGAGTATATCAACTTCCTGTTGAGAAAGCATTAGTGGCATCTAAAGAGACTGTATGCCTCAGTTTACCAGAGATCATCTTCGTTTATGTCTGTTGTCTCATTGTACTGTCTTTATTAGGATTTTTCCTGAATTATTCATTTTTAAACAATGTATTACTATTATTAACTGTTGCACTAAAATAAGCTGAGTTAGGTTTGCAAGACCTTCCTGCCTGTGCTTCCTTTGCCACGGTATCCTTTGCCACGGTATCACTGACTAATCTGTGATATTTGTATGCAATGCACAGAATTCTCCCTTCAAACACATGGTTTAATCTGAAAGAGTAGCTTTCTCTCTTTTCCTGACCATATGTACTCTATTTAACTAAACTCTTCCTTTCAAGACTGTATACAGTAAGCACTCTAATTGAAGGAAAGGTGCTTATATAGAAGAAGTGGGGACAGCTATGTCTGGTTTATGGCAGTGTTGAGAGAAATGGATGTTACTGCAGTCCTCCTGGCTTCTTGCAAACCAGCTCGTTGGTATGAACTGTACATGGGCCTGCAAATGCAAAAAGTCACAAGGCCAGCAGTAAGTGGGATCTCTGGAAAAATGTGGTAAATGACAGGCTAGGTGCACATGAAATATGTATGAAAAATAAAAGCTGAGCTGTCAAGATGTGGTTGTATAGAAAGAAATCCGGTTATACTCGCTACAGAGGAATAAATCTACAACTATTAATTTTAATATTTACTAATGCTTTTTATTTTGTAATAAACCTATTTGCCATCAGTAAGTAATAAGAAAAATGAAAGTGAATTTTTATGATGCAAGAGTAAGGAAGCTTTGATGATGAAAAAGTAACTTGCACAAAATGCATCTCAAAATTTATGATCTAACATAAGGAGCACAGTGGCCACCTGAGAATCAGAAGACTCAAACCTGTTAAAGAAATATAAACTTCAACTACAAAAATCAGTTGTTTTAGAAGAATGTGCCTGGAGATGACAATTTAACACATGCAGCTGAAGAAGTTGTGTTTACTCTTCACTCTGTGAAACATATTTCATTTAGTCCCAAGAATGTTGTTCTAAATTATTTTCGTTAATTGGTGATGCCAAGTTTTCTTGGTTCATATACAAGTAAAGCTATAACTGTTACTTAGTTGACTCCATTAGGAGAAGAAAACCTTTGAGAAGAAAGAAGTAATGAAGAGCTTATCTCAATGAAACCTGATGTTTCAAAAAAAATATGTATGAATTCCAGTCGAGAGGCCATGGCAGCTCTGGGGTGCATTGCTCAGCAATCACTTCAAGCGGACCTGGCATAAGGAGCATAGTTGAAACTGAGCTTCCTCAGCTCCACCGTGACATTCCTGCCAAACCAAGCTTCTTCCCATCTGTTTCCATCCAATGTCTGAGCATGGCCGTGGTACCTGAGCCACACAATTCCTGCCCAACGTAGGACAACTGTTAAACAATCGTTGCTCAGGGACTCCCCATTGGCCTGGATGAGACTCTCAGAACTGCAATAAAGTGCAGATTGAAGTTCTTTCTACCGACTTCTCCTGCCTTTACCCTTTCTACTCACAAGTGTCAGATACGCATTATAGCCTGAAGGCTCTCCTTGCCTTCTTTTGCCCTCTGCCCTGTATCCTTTGCCAGAGATTCCCAAATAATTCTCTTGCTCATCTATCCTATCTTGGCTTCTACTTTTCAAAGGAACTAAACTGACGTGAAGGTAGTTTCTACCAATTAAAATAGAAGCTGTGACTATCAAAGAAATATTTTTACACATACAAAGAGTAACTGAGCAACAATAAGTGGAAAGCTGATTTTTTAAAATGAGAACCACTTTCAGTGTGACAGTATATACTTTCCTTGCTTGGAGCTCATTATAATTTTAGAATTACTTGAGCCCTTGAAATTCTATGACTTTGCTTTACAATATATCTGCTTGTAGGAAAAATATTTTGATAGTTTCTATTTTGTTAGGATGAACATATGTACTACACATAAATGAGATTAAGTTGAGAAGTCCTATGATTTTTAGCCTCTGAAATTGGTAAAATATACAAAAATTATTGATAAAGATAATCTTTTTGACAAATTTTGTCTTGCAAAAATATTTGTTGAAGAGCTGTACTTTTAATGGCAGCAAAAAGAGTACCTCTGAAAATACTTGGGTTGAAATATTTATACATTTCAATCTGGAATTTAGAATCTAGGGGACATCCTATGTTTAGCAAAGTTTGCTCTGAGCTTTCTAGGTACTTTGATGATCTCTGTCAATTTAATAAAAAAAAAGAATATGATTAGATAATATTGAAAAAATATACCTTTAGAAACTATAGTGGCAGAGTATAAGAATATGATTAAAATGAGTGATTAGGCAGTATCTTCATGCTTATAATTGACTAGACTAGAAATTTTGGAATCAAGCTGACTCTCCTTTTTCTATCAACCAAACTGAGGAAATTTTGTCAGGTCAATTTTCAATATATATTTCAAATCTAACAACTCAGCACATACACCACAAACACACCAATCCAAACACAATCATGCCTTATCTGGACTACTGCAGTCAACTCCTGATTTTCTAGCCTCTGGTCCTCTCACCTACCCTAGTTTCAACACAATCTTTTACATATTTATGTCATTTTTAGTTTTCTGCTCAAAACCTTCCAATGGCTTCCCATATCAGAATAAAATCCATAGTCCTTCAAAGACCTACAAGGCCTTGCCTGATCTCCCCAACACCAACTTCCTAATATCACCTTTTATTACTTCCTGACTCCCATATTCACAGCTGCACTGGCCTCTGTAATATTCCTCAAATATGCCAAGTACACTCTCCCTCTGGGCCTCGAATCTCAGTCCTTCTAAGTAAAATGCTTCAATTACAAGATTAGTCAGAGAGTTCCCCACTAACCATCCGTTTTTTTTTTTTTTTTTCCTTTTTTTTTAGGAAGATAGAGTGAATGCAAGTGGGGGGGGTGCAGGGGGAGAGGGAGAGAGAATCTTAAGCAGGTTTCATGCCCAGGGTGGAGCCCAGCACCGGGTGATCTCAGGACCCCGAGGTCATGCCCTGAGCCAAAATCAAGAGTTGGATGCTTAACTGACTGAGCCATCCATGCATTCCTAACCATCCAATTTAAATAAGCATCTATTTGTTCCTTTGTACTCCTTTACCCTGTTTTTATTCTCACAGAGTTATCACCATCACCATGTATGTCTTACATGTTTAATTTCTAGTACCCTTTTTGTAGAATATAAATTTCCAGAAGGCTAACAAGAGAGGAATTCTGAGTCTAGGGAACCCCAATCTTTTATTATGAACAGAGAGTGTGCCCAAATAAATAAATAAAATAAATAAAATAAAGATCATCTTTATTACTTTATTTTTTATTTTTAAGAATCTTTAAAAATCTTTTTTACTCTGTCAGGAAATAAGTCTGTTCTCTGCCCCAGAGGAAGACATGGCTTCTGTCTTTTAAAGCTATTTACAAACATCCTTGGAAAGTTAATCCAAGGAAAAGATAGTCAGTGACTCTGCTCATAAGATATGCAGAAAAGCAAGAAACCAACTGAGAAATTGTCTCCTAACACCTATTTATATCCATAACATTTGATGACATGCATAAGGGGCAATTACAGATGTAGGAAATTGAAAAAAGTCCTCAGGGTACAGGATTACAACTATCGTTCAGTCACCCATTACATTAGTTCAGTTAATATCTGCTGAGTGTCCATTATAGACCAGACACTGATCAAAGTTGTAGTGATACGGCAGTGAACAAAACAGTGTGTTAGCCTTCTGGAAAGTTACATGTACACATCTATGTATACATACATGTTACAGTTTGGCCTTCAACAAAAGAAAGATTAGGACTGAGCAATGGACAAGAAGAATTCTTGAGTAATGGAATTGAGCTAGGCCTGCAAACATGAATTCAATGTGACCAGAAGGAGAAAAGGGAAGAAAGTTTTTTCATTATACTGACAAGAGAATCAGAGAATAGTAAGTAGTTTTGTTTTGCTAAAGCTGAGTGTGCATGTCAAAGATCCCTGGGAATCTATAAAGAAGTAGAATCAAAGAATCATATAATTTTAAGTTAAAAATCAGACTTACCTTGTAAAAGGTCCTAAATGTCTTTTTATAGAATTAGGAATGAATACTAGAAATACTGTTTATATGTAAGTGTGTGCATTCTTATGTGCATGCCTATTTTTTTCCAGCCGAATTTTTTTTCTTCTTTCTTTCCTTCTTTTTTAAGTGAAGGTGACAAAACCAGCTCTGTTTTATTGAGAGAGCACAGGTAGTCCTCTGGGAGAAGGGAGAAAAACTAGAGGCAGTGTGTTTTGCAATGATTATGTGAAAAATGATAATTCAGATTCAAAGGAGATTTTAGTTGTTGAATAAGGCACATGTGGTTAATAATTTGGTCTCATGACTTAAAGAAAAGGGTGAGCTGAAGATGATTTGGAGGCTTTCAACATGAGAAACTGAATGGGTGCTTAGGACATTAACATGACAGTGAAAATAATAAGAGCAGCATGTTTATGAAGAGAAGGTAATGAGTTTATTTGTGGACTTATAGAGTTACAGATGTTGCCAAGTATCCAGGGAGCAATATTGAGTAGACCTTTAGAAATGGGATTCTGGAGCTCAGATGAAAGTTGAAAGTTAGAAATATAAACTATAAAATTGGTTTATCATTGACTGATGCTTTCATTTTTAGTATCTGTAATAATTTTGAATCTTTTCTTATTTTTGTTATTACTTCTTAAGATAAATACTTTTATAGTCTTTTTATTTTCTAATAATTAAAATGTTGATATATATTTTTCTGAGATTATCATTTTGGCTGAATGTCATGGATTTTTATATGCCATATTCTCATTGTTACTGTATTTATTGTTTGTTTGTTTTTACTAGAGTTACTCAGATTAGTGTTTTAAATGTCTAGGGTTAGATATTTTGGACTATCATTTAAAAATATTTAATTTTTTAAAATTATAGTCAGCATATATGTGGGTTTTTTGTTTTTTGTTTGTTTGGTTTTGTTTTTGCTATTTCTTGAAATCCAGCTTGATGGAATATCAGAAATTGTTTTTTATTCTACCTAATAAATTTGGATGATTTATTAATTTTCCTTGTCACCTATAAATGAAGAGCTGAGTATTCATTTTCTGGTATTTGCAAATAGCATTTATGTCTCTTTATTTTAGTGTTTATATATTTATAGTATATATTCAAATATTTTATGTATTCAAATTTGGTAAGTGAGAATTCTCAATAAACCTCAGAGATTGAACACACATTTATTTACCTTTGCACCATTCTAACTCCCCAAATCCCCCCACACTGAGAACAAAGAAACTTCTTTTATATTATTAACTCAGAAGGAAGGACATGTGGGCTACAGGCAAAGAGGATAGCAGATGAAGAATTTCAACTGGATAGCAACAAATAGGAGTGGCAGTTAGGAAAAGTCAATACACAAGCCTACTTAGGCTATGGGACTGAGAAAAAGACTCCAAAACCTAAAGCATCACATGCCTCTTTGTGTTGGTAAATATATAGGGTGAGGAAGGGGAGCATTGGTGAATTGAAAGACTGGTTAAAAATTTGTATAAGAAGTTGATAGAACCCCGATTCCAAACACCAGTCTTCACAGCCAAGAAATTATTCTCTATACCTAACACCAAGAGGATCCAGGAGTTTTACCCTCTGAAGAGACTGAGACAGGAGGGGACAGTAGGCTCAGGCTGTGGGGAGCCTCTCTGAGGCTGATGGAATAAGTGGAAATCTACCTGGTAAAAAGTGAGATCTCCATTCTTTTTCTCTGTTGGCTCCAAGATCACTGCAGCCAGGCCTGAGTTTCCCAAGCGATCAGTCCCACTCATATATGTGGAACAGCAATCAGCATCATGGAGTCACCTTCTCACAGGTGAACGGCTGCTTAGGGATCACCAGAAACAGAAAAGCCTCTCAACATGGAAGAATAAGATAGAAACTGATCTTTTACGTATTGACTTTTTCCTGTTTAGTTTGTCAGGTTCTTAAAATTAGGTCTCAAAACCTCTAGAAGGAAATTCATGGATCCTTAAAGTATTTTTTATATGGTTGTAAATTTATTTATTTTTTGATATTACTTCTGGTTATCTGTTCTGGATATTATCAGATTGAGATTAGTAATATCTTCAAAAAACAGATGAAACAGTGTTCTGGTGTAAAGTGACTGAATTTAACTCTTTTTGAAGAAACAGATGACCACTTTGATTCTTTACTCCTAAATTATAAATATAATAAATAACATTAAATAAATATACAAAAACATGAAGAAAAATGAAGATCGCTTCCATTTATCAGCTGATTCATTTACTTGGCTTTCCATGAAGTGGAAGACTAATTTAGAATCAAACCACGGAATAAAGGGTAATTTTCATATATAGGTATTACTGGCTACAGAACAATTATTTTTAAATTGGGTTAATTTTAGACACATTTTGTTTAACTGCATTTATTTTATACCTTTTAAAAATAATTAGCCCAAATTTGTTTTAAAAATTTGAGCTCACTATGAAGTTGAATACAATTCATTTAAATTATGAGTGGCCTAATATATACTATCTGAATGTAATAACATTTTCTGAGTTAAGCAAAAGTAGGTTGTGTATAGTATATATTAATGACATTTTAACACAATGATATTAAAAATCAAGGAAAAATTTTTAAAAAGTCTCTTAGAAATCATGACTACTAAATGTTTAATAGTAGGTACTCACTAAATGACTTTTTTTGGTATTATTTTTTTGTTTTTTAATGAACGATAATAATTTTCTTCAGTTCGGGGAGAAAACAAAAAAGATTAGAGATGCTTGGTAAATTAGATGTTTTCACTGGGGACCAAAAGCTAATTAAACAAATTAAGTAAACATATTTCAAATTGGATGAAAAAATAGCATATATCATTCTACTTATATGAAACATAACAGATATATTAATACACATGTATTTTTTTCTACATACATACCAGGTATGTATATATTTAAGGATATGAAACCATTTCAGAGAACTACTTATATGCTTGTTTACTTATATTTGTGCTTCTTATATGCTTTGATATTTACTTCATTAAATTTGACATTGCAAGAAATTGTCCTATAGAAATAATTGTTTAAAAAAGACAATAAAAACATATTAAAGGAAGCCAGAGTAACCTGTGAAATCATTTTCCATTTTGATTAACTGTTAAAAGACAGTAAGGATAAAAGTTTAAATTGTTTGAATGAGTCAATCTGGTTTTAAGAAAATAATTAAAATAAACTCTTTCTTAGATATTAAACTTCTATCACAGACATTAGAGAAAATAAGGCTGTTTGCAGTAGGGTCACTTTGACCAGTTTCTTTCCTTTAAAGTAACTGATGAATAAAAATGAATAGCTATTTTTAGGCTTATGGTACATTTCTTTCATAAGACCTTAAAATATGACTATAAACTTAAGAAAATTACTTTCAGTACAAATAACCCCAGTCCATATTTTAAACTAAAATGTGACTATAAACTTTAGAAAATTACTTTCAGTACAAATAACCTACACTCCATATTTTAAACTAACAGTCCTTCCCTACTATCAAATGTCATTTGATTTTAGTGATACACACTTTTAAAAAATAAACATCAGATAAAAAATCAAGTTATTTTGTATGAATTATTGCTTTGATTAATAATATAAATAGGTTATTTTTTTTATCAGGTGAGACATGTAAGAAAAAAGGGAGGAAAAGAAACAGACTAGTTTTCGTTAGGAATAGTTCGTGGTGCTTAGAAATAGAAACCCATCATAAAACTCAACTGATAAAAGAAAATGTTTGTCCCATTCTACTTTGTAATAGAGAGAAAAATATGTGGTACATTTACTGCAATTGATGAACCAATACTGATACATTATTATTAACTAAAGTCTATAGTTGACATTAGGGTTCAGTCTTTGTGCTATAATTATACGGGTTTTTGAAAAATATATGATGATATATATCCACCACTGTTGCATCATATAAAATGGTTTCACTGCCTTAAAATTCACCTGTGCTTCACCTATGTGTCCCCACCTCCTTTCTTCTAAATCCCTGTTAACCATCTCCATAGTTTTGCCTTTTCCAGAATGTCATGTAGTTCAAATCATATATTAAGAAGCATTTTCAGATTGGCTTCTTTCCCTAGTAATATGCATTTAATGTCCTTCCGTGTCTTTTAGTGGCTTGATAGCTCATTTCTATTTATTGCTCAATTATAATCCATTGTATGTGTGTACAATGTACAATTGTATGGATGTACTCCATTTACCTTTGAAAGATTGCCTTGTTGCTTCCAAGTTTTGGCTATTATACATGAAGCTTCTGTAAACATCTCTGTGCAGGTTTTTGTGTGGATCTAAGTTTTTAGCTTATTTGGGTGAATACACAGGACCATGGTTGCTGGATTATATATTTTGGAATATATATTTTACTGGAATGAATATACAGAAACACACACACACTTTATATATAAGATGTATATTTTTATATATAATATATTATATATATGTGAAATTTTCAAATGGTCTTCCAAAACAGCTGTAATATTTTGTATTCCCATCAGCAGTGAATGAGAGTGCCTCTACATCCTTGCCAGCATTTGATGTCATTAGTGTTTCAAATTTTAAACGTTTTAATAAGTGTGTAGTGGCCTCTTATTGTCATTTTAATTTGCTATTTTCTAATGACATGTTGTTGGGCATCAATTAATATCCTCATCTGCCATCTGTATAACTTCTTCTGTGAGGTGTCTATCCAGATATTTTACCCATTTTTAATTGATTTGTTTGTTTTCTAATTATTGAGTTTTAGGAGTTCTTTGTATATTTTCCATACCAGCACTTTATCACATGCGTGTTTTGCAAAGATTTCCTTCCAATCCATAGTTTGTCCTTTTATTCTTTTAACAGTCTTTCACAAAGCGGGAAGTTTTAATTTCAATAAAATCTTAAAACAATTTACAGAATATACTTAGGTGTTAGCAATACTGAGTCTTCCTATACATGAACATGAAATATTTAGTTCTTTTGTTTCTTTCATCAGTTTTTATAGTTTTCCTCACAGAGATTACATACATACTTTGGTAGATTTATGCTTAAGTATTTCATTTTTGTGAAACATCATTTTTGTGTGGTGCTAATGTAAATGGCATTGTATATGTGTTTTGTTTTTTTTTATTTCAAACTCCAATTATTCATTGCTGGTATATAACAAAACAGTTGACTTTTGTGTATTACTAGGTGTATTTTGTGTATTACTTATAACTTTGCTATAATTTATTAGTTCTAGAAGTTTGTCATTTCTTTTGGATTTCCTACATAAACGATCATCCTGTCTGCAAACAAGGAGTTTTATTTCTTCTTTCCGAATCTCTATACTTTTATTTCCTTTTCCTGTATTACTTTTGCTAGGGCTTTTCTTGTATTATATTAGCTAGGGCTTCAGTATGGTGTTGATCTTGTTTTTTTTTTTTTTTTAAGATTTTATTTATTTATTTGAGAGAGAGAGAGAGCGTGCACCAGCAGGGGGAGGGGCAGAAGGAGAGGGAGAAGGAGACTGACTCCCCATGGTGCAGTGAGCCCACTGCAGGGTTTGATCCCAGGACCCTGAGATTAAGACCTGAGCCGAATGGCCTAACCAACTGAGTCACCCAGGCACCCCGGATTTTGTTCTTAATTTTAGTGAAAAAGCATCTAGATTCTGTCATTAAATTATGATATTTGCTGTAAGCTTTTGTAGATGTGCTTTATCAAGTTGAGGAAGTTCCCCTATTTCTAGCTTCCTGAGAGGTTTTTTTTTTTTTTTTTTATCATGAATGGCTGCTGGATTTTGTCAAATGCTCTTTCTGCATGTATTGATATGAACATATGATTTTATATTATATTTTCAAATCATGTAGAAAAATAAGATTAACATAATAAATACAAATTTAGAGATATGTTCAATGTTATAAAAACTTCCTTATTTCCTATTTTATCCATTTAAAAAGTTGATGCATTAAAGAAGACTATGATTCAATTATTGTCAGTTGATTTCAAATACTTTTTTTGAGAACTGTTAGATAATGAAGGTTAGTAAAGAAAATCTCTGAAGGGACATATTTTTAAGTCTTAGGCAGAAACAAGAATACTAATTCAGGTAATTAATTCAGTTACTTTCACTATTAATTTAATTGCTTTCAATTCAATGTGATCTGCAACATTTTAATATATTAATTCCTTCTTTGGCTGGTTCATTTATTCAACAAACAAAGCAGAGATTGGTAGTTTTCTATCACAATATCTATTTTCTATGGCATGGCAACCATGACATTTGATGTTTTTTAGATCTTTTCAAAAGCAGGTAACACACACTCCTCATGTTTCACTGGGGACAATAGAAAAAGAATAAGCAAGTAAATATATAGTAAATGGTACAAAATACTACAAAGAAAAATAAAATGGGGTAAAAAGTGTGCTGCATAAGGGGAGATGGGTGCCATTTTATCAGTGAATTCTTCCCTAATGAAGTGAGATTAGAGCAGAGGCATGGATGAAATGAGGGCACATATCACGTAAGTACCTGGAGAAAGGGGGTTCTATGAAGAGGACTTAGCAGGTGAAAAGTTCTGGAGTGAGAAATGTGTGGTCTGTTTGAGGATTAGTTGGAAGTGAGAGGACATGAAAGGGATGATATTGTAGATATAGCATAGGGCCTTGAAATCATGTAAGGAATTGGGATTTTATTCTAAGTGTACTAGAAATCCATTAAACTATTTCACGAGCATATTTCTGTTTTAAAAAAACCACTTTAGTTACTGAGTGGATACAAGATAAAATCATATAAAAGTCAAAGCAAGGAGATCAGTTAGTAGACTCTTACAATAATTGAGGGGGACATTAATGGTGGCTTGGACAATTATACCACTATCGTGGCAGTGGAAGTAGAGGGAGATGTGTGGATTTGAGATATATTTTGAAGGATTTGCTGTTGCGTTAGATCTGAATTATGTTGGTTATTGTAATACTAGGCTATTACGACAAACACACCCTATTTTAGCAAGCTTGTTACAACTAAAGTTTCATGTTGCTCTCCAAACAGTCTAATGTGGATGTTTCTGGTCAGTGAGTGTGGGTGATAGTGGTGGGAGTAAGTGCTTTCTACACAGTCATTCAGGGAGCTAGGCTGATGGAGGCCCTGCTAACCTCAACATGAGGCTTCTGTGGTGGTCCAGGCATTGACATCCAGCTGGCTGGTGGACAAAGAAACAGTGGAGGAGCCAAGTTCACTTCTTAACCATGTTGCCCAAGAAAGCAAACATATCACTTTCCACTGGTGAAAATGAAGCCACTGTGCCCCAAATTACATGCATAGGGGCTGAGAGATATAGTTGCTCCTTGGGGAGCCACTTGGCTGTAATAAGTCTGCTATGCAAAGTAACAGATTGGTCATTAGCAGAAAGTCATGACTGCATACGTAGTATGAGGGAAAAAGGGGAGTCAAGTATGGTGTTAATATCAGAAGTCTATCTACTGGGTAGTTGTCAATGTACTAGGTGCATTAAAGTGCAGGCAGCAGTTTGTTTTACACAAGTTAATTTGACACATCTTAAGTTGATAGTCAAAGATGGATTTCAGAGAAGAGGTTTTATATGATACATATTTTGGAGTAATCAGATTAAAGAGGATATATAAAAATCAGAAAACTTTATGAACTAATTTAGGAAATCATGTGCATAAGGAAGAAAAATAAGTCCAAGGGTGTTTCCACTATGAAAAGTTTACTTCCAAACCCCATTGTGCACACAATAAAATTATGGCAGGAAGTTAAATGAAAGACCTAGAAAGAAAAACCATATTAAATGTTGTCCAGTATCCTTTCTGCATTCCTTCTGGAAATGGTTGGTAAGTCAAACAAATGGCTACAAAACTAGTTTCTTCAAGTAGCCTATTTGTGGTAGAAATTTTAAACTTTTTTCTATCTGGGTTCCCATTTCCTAATTTTGATTCTTTGGTCAGTTTCATTCTTTGTTGATGTGCTAGCTCAATAATGGACACTTCTTAGCTCTAGGGAACTGCTCTGTTTTATTTTTAATTGAATCTGGGACTTTGAAAGTTTGAAAGCCAGTTTCTTTTCACTAGAGTGGTTAAAAAGAGATCGTAAAAATAGTGTTTGTCAGAATTTCTTGCCTTGCTTGGGGGGGATGGCCTATAATCCCCACATGAAGTCACAGAGGCTGCCTCTGAAACACTTTGTTTGCTTCTCATACCTCGTACTTCAGAACAGGATGCAATGCTTTCCATGGTGCATTGGAGCTTCCTAAGCATGTCCTATACATGTGTGTCTCTCTTGTCAAGTTTGATAACTGAGTAACACTAGATTTAATATAAGAGATATTTTTCTGTATTTTATACTTCTATATTTTATGAAAGAATTCTTAGTATGCATCTGGACACTGAAAGTAGTGGTCTTTTAATTATGTGATACTTTATTCAAACTACAAGATACCATATATTATGCATTATTGCATAGCAAGATTCTTCAAATATAGTCTACTTACACCACAAGTTTTCCTACACTCACTGCTCAGATACTTGTTTTACTAGCTTGTTATTGTATTCACTAAATTATTCTGAGTAGTGTAAACTGAAGGGGTAAAATTCTGATTGTTGGAATAAATAAGGGGACATTTTGCAGGTGTGTGGGGAGTTTACTTAGATACTAAAGTGATCCATAAGACAGATGCCAAAAAGTGAAAAATCTTTGAGAATTACTTACTAAAATTATTAACAGCTAATGGTGCTTATATTTATTAACCACACAAATTTGTTTTCTGAATGTAAATATTTATGAATAAATTTCAACATCTTAAAGTTCTGTGAAATAATAAATAGGGTATGGTGTCTCAAAACTGGAGTCAAATAACATGAGTAGGAAAAATCAAATTTTAAAATAGAGGTATATGAAATACATCTTGTAATTTTAGAAAAAAACTACCAAAATTTATGAAACAACAACTCAAATTTTATTCCAGAGTAAGATAGCACATATTTGGACAAAGTTTCTAAAAGCTAAAATGATATAGAAAGCCTCACTGGTATATTTCATTTTTTGTAAATGAAAAGGGTGTGAAGTGTAAAAATGTACATTGTAATTATAGTTCAGAGAATTTTGTTACATATGATCTAACATAAAGGAGTCCTAATGAAAAGGTATTCTGAAGACCTAGAAAACAGTAATGTGTTACTTGTGTGACTGTTGAAGAGAAAGAAATGCATTGGATTAGTGATAATACAAAAATTTAAGCATGATTTGCTGACTGATTAATGGTGCTATTGACAAAAACAGAGATTTGGGGTTTCATAATGTTTTTAAAATCCCTACATCATTGTCTTTTGACATTTCAAACATTAGGTCAGGTGACATAAGAAGCTATATGATCTACTAACTGGGCATACTTATATTTTACTTGGATGCCATCCACAAACATTTTATATAGGTCAACCTAATCAGGAAGCCTTTGAATTGTCTATGTTGGGAAAAAGAAAAATTACTAATAATCTACTCACACTAGTTACATGGCAGATGAGAGAAGAGAATAAATGAGAGATAAATGGTAGTTCATGTGGACAGAGAGTTTAGACAGGAACACAAAACAATATTTTCCTTGCAGGAATTGTGAACTTGTAGTTTATTCAACTTACAAATTCATTTTGGTTGGCTTTAACAATATTATAGTACTTTCTGTTCACCATAAACTTGACTCCTCTGTACAGTTGTATATCTAACCTGATTTAAATATCTTTATTTGTGTGGCTCATGTAGGAAATCGAGTTTGCTTCTCTTTACTTTGTTCTTTATATACTTAATATGAACTTGAACTTACAAAGCATGAGTAATATTCAAAGTCAAAGTCAGTATGATTATCTCTGTCTCTTCTCTTCTCTCTCCCTTTCTCTCTCTCTCGTGTGTGTGTGTGTGTGTAGTAATATATATATATATGTATATATATGTAAGTTTTGTGATATATATGTAAGTTTAGTGATATATATGTAAGTTTAGTGATATATATGTAAGTTTAATGATATATATGTAAATTTAATGATATATAAGGTATATATAAGTTTAATGATAAAAATGTCATTATATATCATCATATATATAATAATGTATAAGTTTATATATACATATATAAAAGTTCAATGATTCAGGGCAGAATTGCATTATAATCAAAAAAGTGTAGTTCTTTGGGGAAATTCTCATGATATAGTAATGGTAAGAGAACAAAAGACACAAAAGTACACAAACCACATATAAAATACAGTAATTATATTTGGATATAAAAATACATTTGTTTATACATTTAAAAATGTTATTAATATTTTATAAGCTATTTTATATTATATTATTATATTATATAAAATATAAATATTTTATATTTAATAACCAGATCTATGTAGCTATTGTGTCTGAGGGCAGATTTACCTGGGAAGGCATGTATTCAAAGATAAGATATGAAAGTTTTGTCCTAGAATGATACATATCATGTGGATTGATAAGGGAAATTAGAAGATGCATGCCTAATTCAAGTCATAACATGATCTGGGAAAGGGGTTAGTAAAGTTTCTCTGTAAGAGGTCAGAGCTATGTATATCATAATGTCTCTAGTAACTACTCAACTCTACTGTTGTAACACAAAAGCAACCATAGATAAACATTTCTTAGAACTTAATTTAAAAAAAAAAACAAGAAGCAGGCTAGATTTGGTCCTTGGGCTGTAGTTTGACAATCCCCCATCTAAAATATTCCTATGCATTGACAACTACTGGCATGTAATCCATGCAGAGAAATTTACTACATGAAGACTTTCTTTAAGGTATTTGTCATGTATCTTCATATTCATGACACCTAACACTTATGGCATATAGGGGGCACTTGAGTATTTAATGAAAGAATGAATAGATTGGTCAATTAAAAATCCAGTGATACTTACTACACCTCTAAAAGTATCACTTTCTCGTGAGTAGGGCTGACACTCAGACAAACAACTTGATGTAATGGGAAACACATGGACTTTGGTGTTTGATAGTGTCTGGGTTTAAATTATTGATCTGCTACTTTTAACTATTATACCTTGGACAAGTTATTTAATTGCTTTCAGTTGTAAATTATCCATTTGTCAAAAGGAAGTGATAATAGTGGCATATTGGTAAGATGAATTCATTAAACAAAATAAATCATTATTTTTTAAATAAATGGCATGATAAGGAGTAGGTGCTTAGGAAAAATAAGCTTTCATCTACTTTGGTTGGGAGTCACAATTTGATTAACTTTGCAGGATCACAATTAACTATGGCGTATATATATATATATATGAGGGTTATTTACCTATTTCAGACTGTTGCCTTGACTGGAGGGACTAAGTAGTCTTTAATCCTCTAGCCAATATTAATATTCTATATTTATATTGTCAAATTAATGCTAACCCATTTCTCTCCAGTCCTGCTCTCTCCTTAGCCACAACACACACAACTATGCCCACCCAGGTATACAAAGGCATACAATTCTGAACATATTCAAAATGATCTATAGGGACAAAGAACTTAAATTAAAAACAAAATTACTTAAAATACCAGTAAAGAATTTCCTGAGACTTACAGCATGTTAAAGAAGTAAAATAAGGGGTGCCTGGGTGGCTCAGATGGTTAAGCGTCTGCCTTCGGCTCAGGTCATGATCCCAGGGTCCTGGGATCGAGTCCCGCATCGGGCTCCCTGCTAGGCGGGGAGCCTGCTTCTCTCCCTCTGCCTCTCTCTCTCTCTCTGACTTTCATGAATAAATAAATTAAAAAAAAAAAAAGAAGTAAAATAAAACACAGAAGCAAAACAGAACGGGTTTCAGATAGGAGTGACTTTTTTGATTGTTATAAAAATCCAGCCCATGATGATAGGTTAAAGGTCTGTTGTCTTGGGTGTTACCACATTGCTCACAACACTTTAACATTCCTTGATGAGGCATTTCCTTCTGGAACCTCTGAGGAGACCCAACATAGTAGAAAATAAAGCCCAGTGTCAAAAGCTGTCTATTTGCTGGCCTTTGCACAAGTGGTTCCCCACTCCATTTTTCTTTTCCCCTAAGCACAGCTGCAAGTTTAAGCAGTCAGGCAAACTATAATCAACCATTACATTGGCTGCTGAATCACAGTTATGTTCAATTTGCCTGTTAAACTTCTTTTTCTTGCTTGATTGACCTTGGTTCTCTCCTCCCACAAATGTTCATGATGGCAACATAACATGCCAATCTTTGCCATGTTGTAAGTGCTTCAGAAACTACCCACATACATACAAAGCAGAGGGAAGTGGCAGAAGCATTATATTGTTAGTACAGTTAACTTGGCCCTTTTTTCATTTGTATTAAAATTAATTACAGATATCTCACAGTGCTTCATTTTAGATGTTTCCATTTTATTATTTTTTTGTTATAATTTTTTAAATTTTATTTTATTTTATTATGTTACGTTAGTCACCATACAGTACATCATTAGTTTCTGATGTAGTGTTCCATGATTCATTGTTTGCGTATAACACCCAGTGCTCCATTCAGTGCGTGTCTTCTTTAATACCCATCATCAGGCTAACCCATCCCCCCACTCCCTCCCCTCTAGAACCCTCAGTTTGTTTCTCAGAGTCCATAGTCTCTCATGGTTTATCTCTACCTCTGATTTCCCCCTTCATTTTTCCCTTCCTACTATCTTTTTTTTAATTTTAGTATGTTATGTGAATCACCATACATTACATCATTAGTTTTTGATGTAGTGTTCCGTGATTCATTGTTTGCATATAACACCCAGTGCTCCATGCAGAACGTGCCCTCCTTAATACCCATCACCAGGCTAACCCATTCCCCACCCCCTCCCCTCCAGAACCCTCAGTTTGTTTCCATTTTAAATACAGTTGGTTTAATTTCTTGAGTATATACATAGTATATATATTTACATATATGTATATATAGGTACATATTTACATAATATATGTATATGTTCATGTCTATATATGTACATATACATATATAGATAGACCTGTACATATACATGTACATATATAGATATCTATAGTATATGTACATACACATATTGATTTTTATACTATATATTTAGTATGTATATAAATAGGTATATTTAGTGTGTATATATATATATATAGAGAGAGAGTATATATGTGTGTGTTTATATATATAGAAAGAGCTTATAATGATAAAATATTCTGATATATTTTTTTCATTATAAAAAGAGAAAAGAACCCTAAAGCAAAAAACAACCATTTTTATGACTAGGCATTTGACTCTCCAGGAGTATGGCAGACAAAAAAATGTTCATTCATTCTCAGTATAAATAGTAACTCTAAGCCATTTTCACCTCCTTCTTCATACTTGGAAAGCTGAAAAATGTTCAGTATATTAACTTATAATATGTCAGTTCTGAAATGGGAAAAGAAAAAGTACTATGATAAATATAGCTACAGAGGCAATATAACATTTTTAACTTTAAAAATTTTTTTTAAAGAGATCAAGCTTTAATGTCAGAGGGATAGATATTAAATGGTATAAAGGGGAGGATGAGATCATCATATAGGTTTACTATATTTATCAGAAATTCCCCTTTGTTGTATGAGTATGAGAGAGAGAAAGAGAGACAGAGACAAAATTGCTGCTTTCCTTCATTTTACTGAACAAATTGTTTTATATCTTACAGTAAGAGCAGGTGGATTATACATTTAAATTAGATTACAGAGTTGTTTTTAATATTAGTTGCTTACAATGAATATAACCCTGATGGATATCTCCTTTTTGTTTTAGCATCAATTTTTAAGTTATTTTTTCTTAAAAGTTCCTATCATTTTCTATATTTAAATGTTAAGATGTTCGTAATGGAAGTTACAGGACTATTTATTAAATATCAAGACTAAATTCTTTCATTGAATGCTTTTCAGACACAAAAGTACAGACTAAGTACTGAAGATGTTAAAAATGAAAACTTTCATTTGGTTACTCTGAGGTGGTGCCTGAGATTCTGTGTTTCTAGTTCACAGGTGATGTTGGTTTATGGTCCATGCAAGAAACCGAGTAAAAGGGCTTTATTTCAAATCAAACAATAATCTAATAATAATAACAATAGTGTTAATTTTATATAAGTATTATCTCCAAGAAAATAATAGTTAATATGAAAATTAATAATTGGGCACATAAGAAAACCAAATTTATTGAATCTTGTCAATATAGAACATTCTCTGCTAAAGCTATATTAATACTGAGTTTCTGCAATTGTTCTGTGGGTCATTTGCCCAGCATCGATGTGTTGTTGGTTGGTTCTATATCTGCTGATATATGACAAATTGTTAGGCTTGCATAGAGTCAAATATTTCTGAAAGCTTTTTAAGAAAAAATCTAAAGGAAAAGCTGAAGTGTTTTTGAACTGTTATAAAGTCTTTTGGAATGCCAATGAATTAAACTAAAAAGTTTATTTGCATCTTAAAGCCACAACTCATAAGCTGTGAGTGAAAAAACAACCATGAAGGGAAAGGATGGGTATATCCCATTGTTAATTAGTATGAAAATCTGTATTTTGTCTAGTGATAAACATTGCTCACTGCAGATCCTGCAGGTTAGACCAAATCTGTTCTGACAGCTAAATGACTGTACTCCAGTGAGGGATTCTGGGAAGATGATTAGCTATAAGGACATGCATGGAGAACAGCTTTCATGAATCCAGTGCAAAGAAAATAAAAGAGAATTTTTATGGCACTGGATATCTCTGGCAATAATTCCTAAAATATTAGGAGTTAGTGGAGTTAATGTGTGTCAGGATGTTAAATATCCCAAATGTCAATCCAAAAACAAGTTCTTAATAAGTGGTCTGGCACATACATATGTTTTTGCTCTATGCTTGACTCTTGGTTTTTGACATTTCCAGTAACAAACTTGAAGTCTTTCTTATCTATCTTTATAGACATTTGTTTATTCTTGGGGTACAATTGTCATAGACATGAGGCAATATTAGTGGTTGATCAAGTGGTGCTAAGGCTTTTGTTCATTCACAGGTAAGAAAAAATAGTGGTGGGATAGGATAAGATCAATCTATTAAAAAATACAATTACTGAAGACTGCAAGACACTCTCATTGGGGAGAATTCAAACGAATAATACTATGAATTAAATAGCAATGCAATACTGTTTCAAAGCAGTATGTGTAGTGCTGAAGGAATTGTCCCCCCAGTTAGTGCTTTTCAGCAGAGTAGTTATGAGGTTATTTTTGGTTAGGAAAGCTCTGTGAACACTATTCTGTGATTCTACTTCATACTAATTTGCTAGGGCTGTCATAACAGATATCATAGACTGGGTGGCTTAAACAACAGATATTGATTCCCACAGTTTGGTAGGCTTGAAGTTCAAGATCAGAGTGTTCGCAGGATTAGTTTCTTTTGAGGACCCTTTCCTTGGCTTGCAGATGGCCATCTTCTTGCTGTGTCCTCTCATGGTCTTTTCTCTGTGCGTGTGCAGCCTTGGATGTTCTTTGTGTGTCCAAATGCCCTCTTCTTATACAGACACCATTGAGATTGGATTAGGGCCCATCCTAAGGACCTTATCTTAACTTAGTCACCTCTTTAAATGTCTTGTCTCCCAATACGGTCACATTCTGAGGTACTCTGAGGGTTAGGGCTTCAGAGTATGAATTTTGGGGGGAACACAGTTCAGCCTATAGCACACTCAAAATCCTCTTATGTATAAGAGACCTGGTTTAGACCCCTATTTTGTAACTGAAGAGTTAGAGGCCTCTCCAAAGAAGTGAAATGTACAAGGTCAGCAAATTATTCAGTTGTAGAGTCTAGAATAAATCATAGATATCCTGAATTCCTGATGGGTTGGTTTTTCTTTCTTACTTTCCACATGACTAATGCAAGCCTGATATGCTTCCTACAAATATTAAGTCCAGAGCTGTACTTGAGAAATGAGTAGGCGCAATAATTAGGGAGGCAGAATTTATGGCTAACATCACTCTTTCTAATCCAGTTCTTCTAGTTGAGTGAATTTTGTCTGAGACAGGAAGTCGTCTCAGGAGGAACACGGGGATGGATTAGTACAATGAAGGTTTGAGCCTGGGTTGAGAATAATGGCCATTATTTCTAACTTGCTGGTGTAAGAATAAATCCATGTTGAACATGTTGCCATGTTGAATAAATAAATCGTTCTTAAAAGAGTTGACTTTTAAGATCTTAAATACGTCCTTGCGATGTTTGTTTTGTTAATTTTCAGCAGTAGTGGAGTAGATGGCATCACGTATGAAGTGTTTGAGAAAATTTTTTATTTAAAAAGCCACAAACTTTGCCATATTCAAAGATAAAATAAGTAATATCGGGGCACCTGGGTGGCTCAGTCGTTAAGCGTCTGCCTTCGGCTCAGGTCATGATCCCAGGGTCCTGGGATCGAGCCCCGCATCAGGCTCCCTGCTCCGCGGGAAGCCTGCTTCTCCCTCTCCCACTCCGCCTGCTTGTGTTCCCTCTCTCGCTGTCTCTCTCTCTGTCAAATAAATAAATAAAATCTTTAAAAAAAAAAAAAGAAAGATAAAATAAGTAATATCAAGTACTTTTTAAAAAGAGAAAAATAATAGACATTTCTAAACGTATAAACCAATTTCAAGTACCAAGATTCTCTTAATAAACACTTCCTTTATCCCCAAAACTTATAGGCTTCCCTTAAGTTATTGATATCTGCTTAAACTTTATTGTCTTTTAAAAGTTCAAATGTACAAATGCAAAAATCAATTGAATTTCATAAGAATTTGAAAAACTAGCAAGCAAGCTGCAAAGTAAAATAAAATGCAAAATGTTATCAACTGAACCGAAGGTAAGCGTATTTGGGCTAATTACAGCAAAATGATGCCAAAATGAGTCTGATTTGTAAAACTGTTTCTGTTTGACAAAAAAATTTTTAAAAGATTGAATTAAAAAAAAAAAAGATTGACTTGATTCTTGGTTAGTCTTCTTTAAATTATGACAAAAGGTATGTGACCAATCCCCTGAGACTATTCCCTGGATTTGAATTAGTGAACTTACATTAAAAGAATGTCTTCAATTACTGGAGAAAGTTTAAAATGACCACTTTTTCTTGTCAGATCCATAAGCTTTAGGATGTATGTTTTCCTGTGTTTGGTCTGAGAACCTTAGAGTCTGCCCCATCTGTCTGTGACTAAAGAACCAAGTTTAAATCAGCAAGTTGCTTCTCCTAATGAAATTCTCTTTCCATCACTTCCCTTAGAAAATGGGTCTGATGTATCATATGATCTCACTGATATGAGGAATTCTTAATTGCAGGAAACAAACTGAGGGTTGCTGGAGTGGGGGGTGGGGTGGGAGGGATGGGGTGACTGGGTG